>NC_092877.1:384034290-384338040 GCF_028372415.1 Notamacropus eugenii
GAACCCAATGGTCAGCAGTAGCTTAATAATAAAAATATTGCTTCAAAGCTTCAGGCACACTCTTCACTGGCTTCTGCTGGATTACTTCCTCTGTATAATCAATCCCCAAATACAAAGCACAATCCTTTGAGGAACAGTGGGGAAACCATGCTCTCTCCTGCCCAAGCTGTCTTTCTTGTGCTTTAATAGGCTGGGTCTTTATTGCTTCCACTCCAAAGCCCAGCTCAGGGCTTACCTCTTCTGTCAGGCATTTCTGGAGCCCAGCAGGATTTGGGTTTTTCTCCTCCTTGAAATTTGCACAGTATTGTAGTGATTCACTGGTGTTCATGCTGCAAAATTCAACAGAAGCAAAGCTTTTGAAGTCAGGAATTATTAGATTTTTGTGTTCATCTCCCAGATGCAAATGCAATGCTCCATGCGTGCATGGATAATAGATCCTCAGGAAGTGCTTGGTAAGTTGAAAATCATTAGTACATATCATATCATCTTAAAATCATAGATTTAGCCTTTAAAGAGATCTCACAAGTCATCTTAACAAATCTTGTCATTTTACAGAGGAGGAAATTGAGGTCTGGAGAGGAAAAGGGACTTGCACAATTCACATTAAACACTTTTACTTCTTACAGACAACTCTCAATCACCTGATTACAAACAAGTCATACTCCAGATCTTAGTGACGACCCCCCTGCCCCTCCCTCTCGATCCATTCAACTTCTGTGACTTGAGAGGAAAGGATCCAGTAAAGCTGCCATGTGGCCATCATTGTTTAGGAAGTCCTCTTTGGGACTGAGCTGAGCACATTAGCCTTCTTCTAATATTCTAGGGGACCCCAAGGGTGCTTCAGGGGTGGGGGGGCCAAGCCAAAGAGAAGAGAGAGCATTAGTAAAGAAACACAGCTATTCTGTTAGCTGATTTTGTTCCAGAAATAAAGCTGCTCAATCTAGTAGTGTTTGAAGGAAGTGTGCATGTGTGTGTGCGTGTGCGCGTGTGTGTGTTTACTGTCTCTAGGTAGGAAGATTCCATTACTGCAGTCTGGAACTGCAAGCACTGGGAAAGAGGGTGATAAAAAAAATTGTAGGCAGTTGTGGGTGAACAGAGCCTCCTCATCTATTGTGATTCAGAGGTCTATGCTGACACTAGGGAAAGCCCCTGCGTGTCAAGCTGGGACAAGGATAGATGAATCCACTGATCAAAGAAGTGGTCACATTTTCCAAGCTCAATAAGACACCAGGGAGATGACAGTTCAATGACTGTGTGCCTTATCTCAATCTGTTCATTTCTTCTGCTGCAGTAGTGATCCTGAGGTCCAGTGCGTGCATAACCCTAAACCCTAAATGCACTTCACAGGG
This sequence comes from Notamacropus eugenii, assembly GCF_028372415.1. Classification (NCBI taxonomy): domain Eukaryota; kingdom Metazoa; phylum Chordata; class Mammalia; order Diprotodontia; family Macropodidae; genus Notamacropus; species Notamacropus eugenii. The sequence goes on from NC_092877.1 coordinate 384,035,640, forward strand.
ATGAGAATAAGGAGGAGGCAGAGGAAGGCCAACAGGAGAGGGAGAGGGAAGAGGAATAGAAGGGGAAAGAGGAGAGGGAGAGAGAGAAAGACAGGAGGAAAAGAAAGAAAAAGAGGAGGAGAAAGGGGGAAGGGAAAAGGGAGGAGAAGGGAGTGAGGGAGAAGGAAGATGAAAGACTACCCACCCTGCTGTGCCTTTGACAGGGAGTTTCTCAGTTTACTGCTGGTTCTTTTCTCCTCAAGTCTTGCACATGCGGTTTTATCTGGGGTTGTATGGGGTGGAGTTTCCAGCTGTATAGACAGTAAAATGGGGATCCCTTATCATAAATCCAGGAGTTTCTAAGGGATTATGTGACTTGTTAGGTTCACATGGCTAATAAGCATTTGAGGCTTGATTGTCATCAGTGTTCCCTATCTCAAAGCCCACCCACTGTTCCATCAACTACACCAAGCCACATCTTGCTCCACCACCACTGTGCTAAATACAAAGCTATATGTGTTCACCTTCCTTCTTCTAGCTTTGAATTCTATCCAGTCTCAGAATTTGAGAGTTCTAAGGGACCCCAGCACTCACTTTCTCATCAACCACATCCACCAAAGCACTTCCCCTGGTAAAGTCGCAATAAGTGAACCTCCAACCTCTGCTTGGAGACAGTCAAAATAAAGAAACCCACTTGCTCTTCAGGAAGCCCATTACATTTTTCACCAGCTCTCATCCTTAGAAAGTTGTTGTTTTTCCTGAAATGCAGCCAAAATTGCTCTCTTCACAACTTCTCCCCATTGTTTCTAGGTGTGCTTCCTGTGACCTTTGAAAAAGTCAAGGTTTGAACTTCACTTGATAGCCCAACAAGGGCTTAAACACCACATATCCTTTTGTCTGTATTTCTTCATGTCAAACATGGCCAATACAATCAAGTAATCCTCACATGTCATGAATCAAGTCCTTTCCCTATACTACTGTCTTCCTTTGAACAGGAACCAGCTTATAAATTTCCTTCTCAAAATGAGGTGCCTAGAACTGAGCTCAATTCTACAGATCAGGTCTTAGAAAGACAGAAGATAGGGAACTATTGATTCTCTACTCCTAGAAGCCTTTCCTAATGCAGTACAAGATTGCAAGAGATTTTTAGGTCACAACAATAAGTTGCTGACACATACAGACAATGGAGCTCACAAAACCCCCTATTTACTTTTTAGAATAATTGACATCCAGCTATCACTCCCAATCTTGCATTTGTGGAGCTGATGTTGTACCAAGATGAAAGATTTTAAGTTTATCCTTATTAAACATAATTCTATCAGATTCAGGTCAATTCCCAGCTCAGTCACAAACCTTTTGGATTCTGACTCTGGCATCCAGTGCATTACCTGCTCTGACAAGCTTAGTATCATCTGGAAATTTGCCGTCTTGCTCTCATTCAAGTCACTGCTGGAAATGTTAAACAACATATGGATAAGTACAGGTTCTTGGGGGAATCTGCTGGAGACTACCTTCTCTTGTCTTATGATACTGCTCCCATTTTCCTTAAGAAGAGAGAAAAGTATTTCAGGGACAACTGCTTCTAGGAGCTGGCTTTATTAGCTAATGTGGTTAAAAGACTTTAGGACTTGTAAAGAATATAATTAGTGGAAGGATGGAGTTGAAACTATGTCATTCCATTTTAGCTTTGATATCTTAATTAGATGAGAACATGTCTAAATCAAGCAATTAATCATAGAAATCAATTCATTGTGAAAATGCCTTTGACTGAGATGACAAAGCACAAAAATAAGATTCAGATGCATAAAGAAATTGGGAAACACCCCAAGAATGTATGAAAGTCATCAAGGGAGTTGAGAAAAGATTTAATTCTAGAAATTTAAGGACGTGTGATATTCCAACACACTCTGAAGAGAATTTCCTGTAGGGAGGAAGAGAGCACAGAAGAGGTCTCATAAACTAAACTTCTAGCAACCAGCAACTTTGAATTAATGTTTTTACTCTTTAACCTTGGGTTCACTTTCCAATGGAATCTGTAGGTACTTGTAGTTCCATATATCATAGACTTTAAAGTACATGGGGAGGAGGGCACGTTTTGTAACAAGTATTCTTATAATACTGTACCACTCTAGTAAATGAGTCTTCCTTAAAAGCTAATTAAGGCTGATTGATTCTCAACTAATCATGGTGTGGTAGTGGTAGTGGTAAGAACACACCACTGGGGGCTAAAATTTATAGGATTAGAGAAAGACACTCCACTGTCCCTTCAAGGGTATTCCTAAAAACCTGAGTGGGGTGGGTGAGTGAGAGAGAGGCAGTCTAGCTCTGGGGATCCAACTAATTCATGAGTGGGAATTGGAATGAGGATGCTCAGAGCTTATGTGGTCTACAGGTCCATGAATCTCCTAAACAGCCTTGTTAGGGCAGTTTTATCATTATCCTCCTTTTATAGTTGAGGACACTGAGGCTGGGGAGAGCAGGTGACTTAGCCAGCTTTACCCAGTAAATTTTAGCTAGTAAATTTTTAGTTAAACCAGTAAAGTAGCAATAAGTTGACCTAGTAAATTTGTAAGGTGGGATTCACACACAGATCTTCCTGCTTCCAAGTCTAGTATGTTGTACATTACTTCAAAATTAGCAAAAATCTCCACTATTTTTTGTGACCTTTTTCATGTTACTCATCAATCCAGTATCAACTGATCTTTAGATCCTATCCAAAGTCAGGCATCAGACATATAGCCAAAAGGTATTTCTTTCATGAGAGGAATTCCTTCAATAGTGAGTACTGGGGAGAATGTCTCCTTCGCATTCCCTTTTCCCCCTTTGTCGCTGCTTCTCTTCCATCTTTACATATCCTTTTGTGATCCCTCTAACCTCCTTCCCCCACCCCACAAAATTGTCTTGTATGTATCTTGTACAAAGTTAGTATTTAACCCTCTGCGGACATGTTGCATTCCTAATTTCATGTCAGCTCCCAGGGGCTTGGGTGTGCTTCACTTTTATCTCTGAAATCTAGAACCAAGAAGGGTACCAAGCATATGATGCTTGATTCAGAAGGTAATGAATGACTGATTGAATCTTCTGGCTTTCTCAAACATTTAATTTATTTAAAACGAGTTTTGAGACAAATGAGATGCATAAAGAATGCTTGCTCAATTGTTTGTGGAAAGGCTGGAAAAAAGATTCTGGGGACAATATTCTTCCCAACCATTGCCACCAACTGCTGCCTCCCAAATCAGGCCTTTGTCTGTCTATATATCCACATATAGAGCCATGACTCTAGAGAGATTTTCTAGGAAACTCCCTGTATACGGTTTGTAACAAATTCATAGAAAGGTTAGTCTATACATGGCAAAAAGAAATAGAGATGTGAATTATTCTGTTAACATGCTCTTTAAACAATAAAACTTCTATACTTTAGACTAAAAGTAAAAGCTCATGTGGTGGTACTAGTAACCACAAGATAATGAAAACACACAGCTATAGAAACCCAGGACATCAGGACCACCAAGAAGGCAGCAGCACTGGACTGTTTCATTGGTTTAAATCTGGTATGTAGTAAGTGCTTAATAAATGGTTTCTCTCATTTCTATGGTATTTGCATGTTGATGGTATGCCAGTTTAGGTGATTTAAGCATCTATGTGAGAGTGAGAGGAGGTAAAAGAAGGAATGAAAAGATGAAGAAAAAGGCAAAAGACTTTGCTCTCCCCAAGTCCCTGGCCATCCCTGTATTCTTCTTCTGGGCAATTCCACCACACTGCCACATTGTCATTACTAAGTAGGATGAATTTTACACAGTGGCATTTTGTGCATGCTCTGAACCAAATGAGATGACTTTGCTAGGTGCAGCAAAGAGCCTGTAAATTACCTTCTATTCCAAGGACATGAGTCAATGCATAGTGGGGGAAGAAAAAACCGGCACACACTCAGCTACCAAAAAAGTCGCTTGCTCGCAGACTGGATAGGCTTGAGATTTAATTAGTTGATGAAAGAGAGTGTGAGGCTATGGAAAGAGCGTTGACTTTGAAGCCAGAGCAAGAAACTGAGGCTTCCAAAGAAAAATGAACTTGTCCAAGGTCACACCAATATCAGATGAGGGAACTAGGACTTGCACCTCTCTGTATTCTAATTTCAAGGCCAAAACTCTTTACCATGTCATCAAGTCTCTTTCACTGAGGGCAAACATGAAGGGATGGTCCTTTACCCCACCACCCATGGTGATATGTACTGAACTGATTTTTCCCCTCATAGAATAGATTTTTAGCTTCACCTCTTCATTCAATCTTCAGTTAGCACATGCAAAATGGAAAATATATGTGAATATCTTAACTATTTTGTTGTTCAGTTGTTTCAGTCATGTACAACTATGGCCGCAATTAGGGTTATCTTGACAAAGATACTGGGATAGTTTGCCATTTCCTTCTTCACATCATTTTATAGATGAAGAAACTGAGACAGACAGGGTTACATGATTTGCTCATGTACTAGATAGCTAGTAAGTGTCTAAGGCCACATTTGAGCTCAGGAAGATGAGTGCTCCTGATTTCAGGCCCAACATTCTATCATTCTATCTACTGCACCACCTAGCTATCTCCCAAAACTTTTGAGCCTCAAATCCTGTTTCTCCCCCCCTTCCCCTCCTTGAGAGGAAAGGTAGTTTGATATTTGTTGCTAAATAAATAGCAGAGAAAAGAAAACAAGAAAAAGTAATTTTAAAATGTATGCTTCAGTCTGTATTCAGAGTTCATCAGTTCGCTCTCTAGAGGTTGATGTATATTTCACCATGGGTTCTTTGGAATTGTCTGGGATCATCGCCTGCATCAGAGTAGCTAAGTATTTTAAAACTGATCAGTCTTGCAATATTGCTGTTACATAATCTCCTGGTTGTGTTCACTTCACTTTGCATCAGTCCACATAAATCTTCCCAGGTTTTTCTGACAGCATTCTGTTCACCATCTCTTATACCTCAATAGCACTCCATCACACTTGTTTAGTCATTTCCTAATAGATGGACCCTTTCAATTTCCAGTTCTTTGCTACAACAATGAGAGCCACTATAAATCTTTTTTGTACATTTTTTGTAAGTCCTTTGTCTATCACTTTGATCTATTTGTGTTAAATCCTCAGTAGTGGTATTGCTGAGTCAAAAGATGTGCACAGATTTATAGCCCTTTGGGTATAATTTCAAATTGTTCTTCAGAATGATTGGACTAGTTCACAACTCCACAAACAGGACATTAATGTCCTCATTTTTTTACATCCCCTCCAGCATTCATCGTTTTCTTTTTCTATCATGTTAGCCAATCTGATAGGTATGAAGCGATGTTTTAGCGTTGTTTTAATTTGCATGTCTCTAAACAGTAGTAGTTTAGAATATTTAATATGACTTCATAGCTTTGATTTACTTTCTTGAAAACTGCCTGTAAATATGTTACCCATTTATCACCTGTGATATTGTGCACTTTTTTTATAAATAAGACTCAGTTCCCTATATATTTGAGAAATAAAACCCTTTTCAGAGAAACTTGCCCTAAAGTTGTTTTGTTTTTTCCCCCAGTTTTCCATTTTCCTTTCACTGCGGCTGAATGAGTTTTGTTTGTGTAAAAGCTTTTTTAAAAATTTCATGTATTCAAAGCTATCCATTTTACTTCCCATGATGTTCTCTAACTCTTATTTGGATGTAAACTCTTCTATTATCCATAGATCTGATAGGCACTTTTTTCCTCATCTATAGTTTTTAAATTAATTTATTTGTTTTCAGTTTTCTACAGTCACTTCCATAAGTCTTAAATTTCCTCCCCCTCCATCCTCCCTCCCTCCCCGAGATGGTATGCAATTTCATATTGGTTTTACACATGCATTCTTATTAAAAAATTTTCACATTAGTCATGTTGCATAGAAGAATTGAAATGAATAGGAGAAACCATGAGAAAAGCAAAAGCCAAACAAAATATTACATAAGAGAAAGCAGGCTACTTCACTCTGCATTCTGCTTCCATAGTTCTTTCTATGAATATGGATGATATTTTGCCTCAAGAATCCTTGGGGAATGTTTTAGGTTCTTGCATTGTTGTAGGGGACTAAGTCTATCAGAAGTAGTCCTTGCACACTGTGGCTGTTACTGTGTACAGTGTTCTCCTGGTTCTGCTCCTTTCACTCAACATCAGTTCATGTAAGTCTTGCAGTCCTCTCTGAAGTCCTCATGTTCGTAATTTCTTATAGCACAATAGTATTCCATTGTATTCATATACCACAACTTGTTCAGTCATTCCCCAATTGATGAACATCCTCTCAGTTTCCAGTTCTTGGCCACCACAAAGATCACTACTATAAATACTTTTGTACATGCGAGACCTTTCCCTTTTTTATGATCTCTTTGAGAAGCAGTCTTAGAAGCAATGTTGCTGGGTCAAAGGGTAAGGCACATTTTTCTAACATAGGTATGTCAAAAGAAAATCTGTATTGGCTGATGCATTCCTTATCATTTTCTTCACATCATTTCCTTCCCCTCCTGTACCAAGGTTATTTCTTATTTTATCCTCAGAATATCACTCTTGAGGAGCTTCTATCCCTCCAGACTGATCTTCCTTACATAATTTTAGGCTATAGAACCTTAATCTTTAGGCTATAGAATCTCAAACAGAATAGAATCAAAATAGAATCATCTCAATCCTTTGATACCACCTTTCCTAAAAATCTCATATGCCTATCAGGCTATATCTATCTTTCCTCTCTATCACAAATTTTAAGACAGTTTCAGAAACATAGTTTCAGAAGCTCACAGCTCCCTTAGTCTGAACTTTCCCTGGATTAGGATCCATTCTTTTCATACCTGAATAGAGGACATGTCACTTTTGCTTGAAGACCAACTCCAAGGGGGCAAGTCTTTGAGTATTAGGAGAAAACACACCACTCAGTCAGCACAGAATTCACATCTGTTCCCAGTTCGTGGCTGTCATCATCGTCTCAACAATTAATCTCTTTTGGATGCAAGTGAGATCTGCCTTTCAAAGAAAATCCCTTGAATATTTTTATGTCTAATTGAGAGGGAATTGCTTTTCATGTATAGGTAAGGTAAAAACCTTCTGAGGTCCCTTCTAAGTTTGTAATTCAACAACAGAAACAGTGACAACAGCTAATCTTCCTAACGATTAGAACAGATGAAAAATAGAATGGAATACTCCACAAGATACTCATTTGTCTTCCATGCTGTCTCCATCACTGGAAGTTGTCCAATGGAGGTAGAATGTTTTCTTATCAAAGATGTTTTGGAGAAGATTGTCGTTGAAGTATGACATTATCTCTAGAATTCTTCTAAGTTTCAAGTAATGATAATCTTCCTCAGTGGAGTTAATATACATATTCACTTTATCCAAAGCAGTCATGGTAGATAAATTGATGGAATATTACTTTTTTTTTCAGATTAATCCTCTCATTTATGAAGACTTTAGTAAAAGAAGTGTATAACCATGCTCCCTTAAGAATGGCCTTCATTTCTCCTAACTTTTCACTGAAGAGGAGACATTATTCTGAAGCTGTTCATGCTCTGTTTGAGCCCAAAGGTAAATTGGTTTGTGAAGTTAGAAACACATTCATTTAGTTGTCTCTGACTCACAAGAAAATGAAAGAAGACCTTCTTTGAATTTTTTGGCATTTTTGATCACTAACCTTTAAAAAAGAGAGAGAGAAAAAAAGACCTTAGTAAAAGTGGAAAACTGATAAATATGTGTCTTGTATTTTTTTTCTGTTTAGAGATTGTTGTTATAATGCTTCTTACAGAAGATGGTGAAGTTACACTGAGGCTGTGGTAAAAGTGAATCTTCCAAAGTACCCTTCAAAGTCTGAAGGTAGCCATCCCGTGATCAGATTAAATATGGAAGAGGCTTTATGGACATTATCTCATTTGTTCCTCACAAGTGCCCCATAAGTACTTTTACTGTGCACATTTTATAGAGAAAGACTGTTGAGGCCCCAAAAGGTGATGTCACTCTCCTAGGATTGTACATTTAGGATTTGTCACAGGTAGAATTGGAACCCATGTCACCCTGTCTCCACTTCCAGAACTGTATGTAGCCTTTGACTCTTTGCACTTAATACACTACACAGTGGCTGTGGTTTCTAAACATAACTGCATGGAATTTCCAGAAAAGAATAGCTCTGAATTAATGGGGACCTACAGGTAAACTGGTCTCTTACCAAACCACCTCCATGGTCCAAGTTATATCTCTTCTTCCTGAATTCCCAAAGGAGATTCCACAGCCTCTCCCAATCACCTTTTCCCTAGAGCCAATTACTCCTGAATACCATTTAAATCCTTAGGTTTATTATATTATATTCAGATAAGTCAAAGAGTTGGGGAAGATTCACCTATACCATCTTCCATATGACTTTTTCCTTAGATGGTTCAAGCAACATTATAGACCCCAGACCTTGCCAATCTCCTTGAAGCCTTCCTGGCCTTTCCACCTGCCCTCAGTCTCCTGCAAAAGAAGCATGAAATACTTGAGAGTTGTGACTATCTTGTTTCTTTAATATGTATCCCCAGGCCTTAGCACAGTACTTAGCACATTGTAGGAAATTAGAATTTTTTTTCTCATTTATTCCAAGGTGAATACTGGATCTGCTTCAAACAGGGAGCAAGAGTTTGGGAGGAGAGCAGATTTTCCAAAATGTTGTTGGGTTAACAACAATCCTTTCCTTTCATTTGATTTGTAGATATTCAACCTGCTTAGGAAGCGCATTTTAAATAGACTTTATGCATCCAAGCTTGACTTGCCATGCTATCAGTTAATTGAGGGCCAAAGGCTCTGGGGACATTTTATCTTTACAACATTTCAGGCTATTATTTTATTTTCCATTTTCAAAGTCATAAAATACCTCCTTTGCCAGTCAGTCCAAATAGAAAGCTTGCCTCTAAATTTCACCATTCCATTTGCTGACATTCCTTGATAAGCTGTCCCTCTACTGTCTTGAGTCTATTCATGGACATTCATCAGGAGCAGCTCCTCGTACCTGGACCATTTGGGAAGGTGATTCTGATCTATATTGTTACCAATGTGTGCTCAAAATGCAAGCAAAGGCTTTATTTGAGATGTAAACTCACCTTGAACATATCTTCTGCCAATCTCAGTCTCCTTTAAAAGCCTGTCCATTTCTATGAATCAGTTTATTCTATTAACCCCTTTTTTGCCACTTAAGGAAAAAAGTCTAAACTTTCTCTAAATTCACTTGTTTATAAGTTTCCTTGGAGGAGGGACTTCAGTGGTGGGGAGGTTTCATGTGAATGCTGTCATTGTTTCTATGTACTCAAGTTTCCTCGTGTCCAACTTTTCTTCAGCCCATTTGGGGTTTTCTTCTCAAAGAACTGGAGTGGTATCTTTTTCCAGCTCATTTTACAAATGAGGAAAATGAGACCAACAGGGTTAAGTGACTTGCTCAGGATGACTCAGCTAGTGAGTGTCTGAGATCAGATTTGAACTCCAGAGATGTTCTCTCGTTCCAGGCCTGATACTCTACAACTGTAGCACCTAGCTGCCTTTTTCTCATTGTTTTTTTTACTTCAGCTTTGGAGATGCACTATCATCTCAGAGCTCATGTGTTTATATAGGTAGTTTTATAAGGCAGAAATGCATTCCCTACCTGATATATCATAGATCGGGAGTTAGGAGGTCCATTGCCCATCCTGTCCTGACTACCCAGTCTACAGATGCAGGTTAAGCAACTTACCCAACTGGGCCCAGGAAAGAAGCATCAACAGAGAGATGGGAATGCTGAGTGAGCACTCACTTGGTCACCATCAATGACTCCTTTTACCCTCATCCACCTCTGAGAAGGCTGCAATTCCATTAAAGCTCAGGTCAGTGCTGCCTCCAATTGAATGTGTTTACTCATCCCAACTGTTACTAGGACCTTCTGCTTCTTGAAATGGCTTTGGAGGTCTACAATAGTTTACATTTACTTATATGAGTATTTGGTGGATTCTGCAGGTAAGTGGAGCTTATAGACATAAGCTTCCAGCACTCGTCACAGTTCTGAGCACAAGACAGGTGCTCAGTGGACGTTGGACTGACTAACTGATGCCAGAGACGATTTCATTTCTTAAATGTCTGAAACCTAGCACAGCACTAAGGAAGGAAAGGAAGAAAGGAAACATTTGTTGAGGCCTTACTCTGTAAGAAGCACTGGGGATGCAAAAATCAAGCTGCTTTCTCCCCTCTGGGAGCTTGTATTCTCATATGGGAAAATGACACAGAACTAAACAGCTTAAAAGTGAGGTGAAAAGTCACATATGTGAAGGGAACAGATGCAGGAGTTTACTTTTGACTTCCTAAAGGCCAGGAACAATAATGAGAGGGAGATGGAGGCCTCTCTCTAAGCCTTTTCTCAAAAGAAAGGCTTCCGGAAGAACTCACTAATGGAGAAGGAGGTAGATTTTGTGGATGGATATTCCCTGGTGAGTAAGCCACAGGAGTGGTAGGATGATCCAGCACATAGAGGAAGCCTCAATCACAGAGGAAAGTTCCTATATGAGAAAACAGGCAATTCCATGGAAAAATGGATAGATCACTGGATCTGGAGTCAAGAAGATCTAAGTTCAAATTCAGCCTCAGAAACTTATTAGCTGTGTAACCCTGTTCAAGTTATTTAACCTCAGTCTATCTCAGTTTCCTCAACTATAAAATGGGAAAAATAACTACCCACCTCAAAGAGTCACGTGTGTGGATCAAATTATGTAATGTTAGTAAAGTGCTTAACATAGTCTCTGGCACAAAGTGCTTAATAACAATTTATTATATTCTCCATCTCCAACTGGAGAGCAGCTTAGTGACTTCCCCTTCTCCAATATAATTTCTAAGTATAGAAGGTAAAGAATTTCATAGTAGGAATTCAGTGATTATCTGTTAAATCACTTTGAGCATCAGATGTACTCTGTGAATAAACATTTATCTTTCTTAAGCCATATTTAGAAGTAGTAATCAGATTAGTAATTACATACTCTAGGACAATGAACTTGATTTCTATTCTTGGAGAAATTCTAGAATGCTTCATTAGAGAAATGGACAGTGAAACTCAATACAGATATATGGAGTCTCATTCTTGACTTCCAAGAAAATATAATTTCAATCACAAAAAAGCAGAAAGTGTATTTGAATAGCATTTTACCTGAAAATGATCTGGGAGCTTTGGTAGACTACAGATTCAGTGTGTTAGAAGTGTGATGCAGTGACAAAACCAAACCGAACAAACCACAATGCTGATGTAATCATTAATTACATTCAGGATGGCAAAGCTTTCAGGAACGGGGCATGATAACTCTGCCCTCAGGGAGGAGAAGCTATAGGTTGGGGGAAGGAGGAGGGGAAGGGAATAAGCATTTATATGGTCCATATTTTGGTAGGCACACTGCTAAGTGCTGTATCACATCTGATCCTCACAACAAATCTTCAAGTGTGACCCTCTTGTTATTCTCACTTTATAGTTGAGGAAATGGAGGTAAACAGGTCTGGTGACTCTCCTAGGGTCACATAGCTAGTTTGAGACTGGGTTTGGACTCAGGCCTTCATGACTCCAGCATTTATCTGTCCACTGCCCCACCTAGGTGTCTGATCCAGATAAGCAGGTCTCATTTGGAACACTCATTTAGGTTCTCAGTTGAAGAAGAATGGACATTAGCTGGAGTGACTCTAGAGGATGGAAGCCAGCATGATGAAAGGCCTTTAATGTATTTCATATGGGGAAGAGCTGAGGGAACAGGGAATATTTAGAGAAAATTCAGATGTTAATCATGGTCACAGTGAAAGAATTGAAGGAATGCCTTGTGGAGGAGGAGCTAGATTTGTTCTATTTGGCCCCAAAGGATGGGATCAAGAGCATGAGTGGAAGGCACAAAAAGCCCAATTTAAGCTTGGTGTCAGAAAAAAAATCCCTGCCTCATAGCTGCAGTAATTTCAGATTGATTTGCCTGCCTTGTGAGAAATCTCCCTTACGATCCACAGCCTCAGGTGAGGCTGAATTGGAAGTTTAAATCAACCGGGCCACATGTACAAGATGTGTCACATGGGTGTCCTTTTTACTCCTAAATTGGCTGCTGATGTCCCTGATGACTCATAAGTTCTGTTCCTTTCAGCAACGATAAATGTGTGCAAATAGCAAACAAACAATATCCAGCTTTCCACTCTGGTATTTGTGGTACCAAGACTTTCTCCTTCTTCTAAATTTGGCTGGCTCCATGTTCTTGTACTCACTTCTTCCCAACATTCATGAGCAGCAATGTCATGAGCCTCCTGCTCCCTCAGCTCCTTGCACTCAATTCATCAAGGCCTGAGGGTGCTAATGCTTTCAGAAATTGATCTTTCTTCTTAGGGCCTCATCATCCATCTTAAGACACCAGTACTTGTCTGGGTTCTTTGTTCCACTTTTTCCAGAGCATTTTCTATGCTGCAGAAAGCAGAAGCAAAATAAGAATTCACTGGCTCTGTGTCCTCTTGAACATGCAGTCAGGAAGATCTGAGCTCAAATCCAGCCTTGGGCACTTAATACCTGTGTGGTCTTAAGCTTCCTCTCCTGTAAATTAGGGAGAGCACCAACTTTGCAGCGTTGTTGTGAAGAACCAATGAGATATTCACAAATCACTGAATACAATATCTGGCACATAGTCTGCACTTAATAAATATTTTCTAGCTTTTCTTTTGCCGTCTAATATTGACTAAACCTCCACAATGAACAGTTCTAGCTCTTCTGGTCAGCAAGTCAACAAGCATGTAGTAAGTACCTACTATTTGCCTGGCACTGATAAGTAATAGAAACACAAAAAAGGAAAAAAAATATAGCTCGTGATCTTGAGAAACTCCTAGTTTAAGGGAGGAAATGAAATGTAAATAACAATGTACATAAAAGATGAATATGGCATAAATGGAAGTTAGCACTAGCCAGAAGGACCTGGGGTTGTGCCCAAGGTGAGGTTTGACTTGCGTCTTCTCTGTGGACTTAACATAGCTTTCAGAGCTCTCTTCTCCATTAGTTCCAGTATCCCTGATCCAACTCTCTCCCTTCCACATACATGTGGCACATCTGTAATCTGTGTGGGGACCATGTTCAGAAAGATTTGACCGAGGCAAAAGCCAAGTTATGCATTTTGACCAGGATTTGCTGTTATCTTTTCAGTCTCTCCCCCTGCCTCATTACCTCATTTTGATAAAAGCCCTGTCCGTGACTCTTTTTTGACATTATTTTAGAATGTTGTTTCCTTTCAGTACAACAATGCCTGGCAAACAAAGGAGACAATCAATCTTCACTGATTAGTGGTTCATTTAATGATTTACAATGTGATCTCAGAGTTATACTCCTCCTACTGGAGATCTCCTAGTTATCAGTGATGTTGGCATTCATTTACAAGTCCATGTGGTTCACCAGTAGTTAAGTCTTGGCAAATTATTTTCACTGTTATCGTTGATGACAAATCCTTATAAAAATGGCAGCCAATGTGTTAGATTTGCTATTGTTTGTGATCCGAATTCTAGTTGTATCTATAAATGTGCTTGGGCTATAAAGGCTTAACTAGATTTCCTATGAAGCTATCTTTGGTTTACTTTCACATCTACTACTACTTATAGTTTTATGACTTTCATAAAATTAGGCTAGTGAAAGTAGAGGACACATGCTAATTTCTTCCTAATCATCTCTTTAATTTTGAGCTCAGATGATGAGTTCATTTGTCCCAAACGCTATGCCAATTCCACAATGTTAACCAACTGGCAGTGACTTCTTACTGCGAGGTATGTCAATGACTAGTTTTACACTTCACCTAACAAATATTAAGACATGGTACTTTTATATCCAAGAAGCGATAGAGCATTAGCTAAAAGGAATTAACCCACTTGTTGTTACCCAGGTATGTCAATTCGTGTTTTAATGAAAATGTGATCGTCAGAAGTTAGGAACACGTCTATAGAAATATTAAAATGTGTATATTTCTTCCTCTTGGGGAGTGTTCACAAATCCCAACTCCCTGCCACAACACACACACACACACACACACACACACACACACACACACACACTCCTACTGATTCTAAAATGTCTCACTTTTCCATGGAACATGTTGGGATAATTCTTCATAATTTCCAAAATCACCCAGTAGGAAAAGAGATGCACAGTTGTGTCTTCATTCCACTTAGACAAAAATGCTCTTTTTTTCCTGCTGCCATGTTTTTACATATTTGACCTTTATTCCAATCCACCTCTTTTATTATGTCGTTGTTATTATTATTTTACTTCTCTGTTTTCCTCTGAATACCTGATCCCTTCCCATCTTGTCTAAATACCCCCATTCCTATCCTTCTTAGTAATCTGGAGTACAGTAAGATATTTGGGATTTCATTTCTTCCTTTTCTGTCATAGGAAAATAGATTAGCCTTTGATTTCTATGAAAATACCTGGTCTGGACCTCAATCAGGTAAACAAATATAACGCCCTTAGTGTTTGCATTCTTGTGTCTCTGGACAAGTCTCCCTCTAGAAGCTAATGCTCTAAAATGAAATTAAAATATGCTATTTCCATACCTATTCTTTCTGCTCCTGGAACTAGGTTTTTGAAGACTGTATCTACATATCAAACACGTACTAAATGAGGCTGACATCTGTCTCCCTGAGCTCTTCAGCTTCAAATAACAGAAAAGCCTCCTATCTATTTTGTGGTTCTGATGGTGCAGAATCTATTGTCCTCTGTCTCCATGGTTCCATGTTCCCCACACCCACCACTTGACACTGGTTTCTGCCCACTCCCTCGGTGACTTTTTCTTTCTGGCTTGCTTCCTAGACTAATTCCCTATATTGTTGGATCACTCATCTTCCTTCCCAATACACACAAATATTCAAGAGCTTTCACCTTCACTCCCAGCAAGGAAACTGAGTTGTACTTGTGATATACTGTTGCTGCTCAAGGCTAGTAAGGTGGGTTTTATCCTGACCTCCCCAGCACACAACAATGAAATGTAGCTAAAATATTCCAACGTCTCTTTCCAACTCTTCAAATCCACTATAAGGAGGGTGAACCAAACTCTAATTAGATACATTTAGTCAGCCAACAAAAAAGTGTTGAGTATCTAATATGTGCCAGGCACCCTTCTAAGTGCTAGAGACCAAATGACCAAGCAAAAATCTCTGTCCTCATAGAACTTAGAATTTAATAGAGAGTACAAATCACAATCTGCAAATTACACCCAAAGTAATTTCCATGGGGGCACTAATATGTAGATGAAAAATAAAGATGGCACCTAGAGGAAGCCTGAGCACTGAAGAAATAAGTATATGAAGGGGGTGCATTCCAGTCATGTGTGTTCATCACACCAGGAAGCTCAAAGGGGAGTTTGGTTGAGGACTGGAAGCAGAGATAAAGACCATGACAGCAAGACGATTGACCAAGGACCACCTGGCGTCCAATGAAAGAAAGCATATTAAAGTATATTTCTTCTGACTTTGAGGTGTCAAGCAATTCAACTGGGATGGGAAGGGTGGTGCAGTGGTTAAAGCATTAGACACCCCCTCCCTCCAAATACAATTCAACTCAATTCAACAAACATCTGTTGAGCACCAATTACGTGCAGGTCTTGAGGGGGTGGAAAGCCCGAAGCTGACAGTCCCTACCTTCCAGAGCCTACACCTTAATAGCTTCATAGAGTTCAAATTCTTTTTCAGACATGTCAATTAATCAACAAAATAGTAAATGTCTGAACACTACCTTGAAACAAGGGCACAAAAACACACATAAAACAGTCCCTCTCCTGAAGAAATGAGGGTTTTCATATTAGGGTTACAAATGTGGACACATGACTTAATTTTTCATATAATTGGTGATGATCATACTTACATTTGTTGCCTCCCAGGGTACCAGTGAAAACACTGAGTAAACTACAAATGGCTGCATAAATGTGAGATACTTTCATTAAATGATGTTCAGTAATTTTTTTCAAGGGGTGATATATGTATATATGTATGTAGTTATGTGTATGTATGTATGTATACATGTATATGCCTGTGTATGTATATGTGTATATATGTGTATGTGTGTATATGTTCAGGTGTATATGCATGCATGTATATGTATATGTGTGTATGGATATATCTATATGTATGTATATATATACATTTATGTATGTATATATGTGTGTGTTTGTATGTATATATATATACATAGAGAGAGAGAGTATGTATTACAAAGTCTCACATCAAATCATTGAGAATGTTTCATTTCTTTTTGCATTTTTGTGGATTTGCTTCCACTATAGTGAACATCCCTTTATGTATATGACATGTTACCAGTCACAAGATAATAAATTGTCTTACAGTGTTGCTAGATGCAATTCCCCTTAAAGGGCCTTCTGAGAGCAGACAGTGCACATCTCCTTATAATCAGAATAATTGATAGGTACCATCCAAGGTGGGGCTGTCAATCCTTGCTGCAAAATAACGGGTTCCTTTGGACAGAGAAGTCTGTTGCATTGAACAGATATAAATGTCTACATTAGTGAAGTAACAAGATGAAAATGAGGAATGAAAGTGTCCTGAGTCAGGGAAGCGCGCATCTCCATGGTTGTGACTTGCATTGTTCAATGTGGGTTCAGTTACTTTTATCTGATGGATTTAATTAAGTCATGATAACTGCTCCCTGGGCCAGGAGAAATTCACTGGGATTCAGAAGGACTTGTCTTAACAGAGAAGCAGAAGTGACTCAACCAGGAACCCCATTGGAACAAGAAGAGCTAAATCACTAACCCACTGGAGGTAAATTAGCATGAGACAAGACAACGATCTCTACTCTGAAATATGTCTTCTATACAGAGGGCGAAGGGACTTCAAGGCTCCTAAGAGAACAGCAAAGATGCCTTACTGTGAGCACCCAACTGCCCTGATTATTAGACCCTGTAGCTAACCCAGAATCTGAAGGACAGATAAGGATGCCAGAGTTTCTGTGGGCATCTTGATATCATTGCTCTTGAATGAATACTATTACAGATTTTGAAGACTCCACCAATTTCTGGATGCTCCTAGTATGAGAACTATTAAATGTGTAACTAAGTGTCCAGTTTCATTTCAGCAGCTTTTCTTAGCTGAGCATGAGGAGTGGTGGGAGCTGCTAGTCAACTTCATCGAGTGAGTGGTTGAAAGGTATTCCATGACTTCATCTGTTCCTGACCAGGAGTCTTCAGATTTACTTGGTAATTAGATATTTGAACAAAAAGCAGGTGCTTCTGCTTATTAGATTACTGGAGTTGTGTTCTTTCTGAGTTGAAGTTTTACTAAAATAATTCTCCCAGTTTGAATCTTGTATCAACAATATTTCAATGAAGTTGAACGTTAGTTTTATGAAAGTGGGGGCTATTTTGCGTTCATCTGTCCACAACATAGACCAAAGTGCCTTGGACATAGTCGATGATTATTACATACTTGTTGAGTTTGATTGTACTGGCGTGTGTATGTGTGCATGCGTGCACACACATATGTGTATATGTAGGGAGTGTGCACAGAGTGTTCAGACTCTAGTTTTCTTTCTGATACATCTCTCCTTCTCTGAATTCTTTTTTTAAATGTTTATTTATTTTTAGTTTTCAACATTCATTTCCACAAAATTTTGAGTTCCCTATATTCTCCCCATCTCTCCCCTCTCCCCACGCCATAACACCTTGCATTCTGATTACCCCTTCCCTCAATATGCCCTCCCTTCTACCACACCCCTCCCTTTCCTTATCCCCATCTTCTCTCTTTTCTTGTAGGGAAAGATAGATTTCTATATCCCAATACCTGTATTTCTTATTTCCCAGTTGTATGCAAAAACAATTCTCAGCATTCATTCCTAAAACTTTGGGTTCCAACTTCTCTCCCTTCCTCCCTCCCCACCCATCCCCACTGAGAAGCAATTCAATACAGGCTATATATGTGCAGTTTTGCTAAAGACTTCCATAAGACTCATGTTGTGAAAGGCTCCCTATATTTCCCTCCATCCTATCCTGTTCTCTACTTATTCTATTCTCTCTTTTGACTTTATCTCTCCCTAAAAGTGTTTACTTCTAATTTCGCCCCTTACCTGGCCTGTGATCTGATCTGTGAGGAGGATTCCCTCTCCAGAGCCTCTGCCAGCTCCACCATGCCAGCCAGCACTCCTTTTCACCCCAGGGCTGCCACTCAGGGCTTAGATCCAGATCAGCTGCTCAGTTCCCCCAAGGGCTTTAAGTCAGGGCTCCAACAGGGGAAGCTGCTGCTTCCTGGGACCAGGTCTAGATTGCTGCATTCCCTTCTCACCCAAATGAAAGTTCTCTTACTGACCTTTGAAGCTGTCTTTGGCATTTGTGAGTTGAGGAATCTGGGATCTGCAGCTGCTGCTGGTGGTGACTTGAAGTTTGCTCTAGTCCTGCCCTTGCCTTGGTGTGATCCATGCTGTATTGTGCTCAGCTCCACACCTGGTGTGATAAACTTTTCCTGTCGACCATCCAGGCTGTCTTGGGCTGGAAAATCTCTTTCACTCTGTCGTTTTGTGGCTTCTGCTGCTCCAGAATTTGTTTAGTCATTTTTTACAGTTATTTTATGGGCTGTGGGAGGAGAGCTTCTAGAGATGTGTCTTTCTACTCTGCCATGTTGGCTCTGTCCCCAAGAGTGGTCTTATTTCAAGGCAAACATACAGTCAGCAATGAAAAAGTAACAAAATGGATTTCTGGGGAAATGTGTAGTGGACTCCACTGCAGCACTGTTCCTGATTATTCATAGAGGAGCATGGGATTCTTTTCCAGGCTGTGAGGAGCACTGTCATTTATGGTTTAGACTTTGGTTTGCTGTAGTTTTTTTTGTTGCACCATAAATAGGATTGTAATTTAATAAAACGTAATTATGATAGGTGATGTCAAAGTTTGCCACTGGCCTCTGCCCCATCTTCCCAGAGAGATTTTTCCAAGTTTCTAGATGGGTACTCATGTCAATTACACTTGTAAACTTACACACAGACAGAACACACACATATACACACAAACACACATGCAAATTCTTAAAATTCTTTTTTTCAAAACAATGGAAAGATTCTCAGGGCTCTTCAAGAATTTTGTTTATAGGATTTCAGAATGGGAGGGAGAAGGGGAGCCTTAATGATCATCTCATACATTTGGCAGATAAATAAACTGAGATTTAGAGAAGAGAATGGCCTTGCTCTTGATTAGTAAATCTTGGTCAGAATTTGAGCCTAACCCTCCTGAGACCTTAGACACTTTCCTCTATATCTGAACTCTTTCCAATGAACTTGGATTCTTAGGAAAAGAAGGGATGACAAAAGAGAATAAAGGAACAAAATTAAAGGTCCTTCAGATGATGGAAATGGATTGAGGAATGAGGAAGAATCCTGACAGTTTTCAGTATTTGTGACAGCTTCCCTTTCACATGAGTTTGGTTCCAAAGGATACTACAATAGCAATGGCCAAATTGCTAAGTAATTGATAGCCAGAAAGTAGTAGACATCTCAAAAGGTTGGGATGTTGAGTTTTGCTAGCCACTAAAATCCACAGGTCTTTTACAAAGCAATCATTATCTGTCTCTCTCCTACCCCACCCAGGTCCTATTTTGGTGAAGTAATTTTTGGACTTTAAGTACATAACCTTTCCTTTAATCCTTCTAAGGTGGTAGGAGTTATTGGACTGTGGTTTATAGGAATAGAGAAGTACTTGGTAAAGAAACTGTCTTTCCTGATACAGGACATGAATTTTCTTAGAAAATTGCTTTGAGTAGCAGAGAAGTAGTTTTGGAAGTATGGGCTGGGGCCCTGAGGACATTCCTGAAATCCTGTCAGGGAATCTGTAAGGTCAAAACTATTTTCAAAATAATACTGTGACTTGGATTTCTAGTCCAGTAAATTCTAATGGATTTAATGCACATAAATCAAAGCTCCTTGGAGTCCTCCCTAATTTTTCATGGTTAAAGGGCTCCTGAGACCAACGATTTTGAGAAATTCAGACCTGGAGCATTAACAAGTTAGTGACTTGCAAGTCACTTAGCCTGTTTGTGTCAAAGAAAGTGCTTGAGCCTAAGGTTTCTTGTCCTCAGAGTCATCTCAGTAGCCACTAAAGCACCCTGTCTTTCTTCCTTATTTGATTGAGCCTATTTTTATGGCCTTAAAGAAGCCCAATCTGACTCTCCATTAAAACAGTTCCTTTTCTCTAGATGCCCATGAAATCTTGCTTTATTGGCTTCTAGAATATTAATGGAAAGAGAAGTTAAGTTCATTGCTTATAGTCAAAATATTTCATTCTCAATTGAGGCAGTGTTGGTTCTTTCCCAGTTCTGGGATGACCTCTCATACTTTTGTCCTGATTTTCAATGAAAACCAAAAAGGCAAAGAAAGGAAGCAATGAGAAAATAGGAGAAAATGAGCTTTCAAATTCCCAAAATGGAGGCTTTCTACTCAATTAATCTTTGGCAAGTCAATTTTCAATCTAAATTGAGCTTTTCTCCAATGCTAAAGAGGTTGGAGGCAGAGGACCTCTCTATTTCCTTCTGTCTCTGAAATCAGATGGTTTTGTGATTCTAGTCTCCTTCAGTGGAACATGTTAAAATTGAGGTTCAAACTGCTCTTGCTTTCCTTTGAGGGAGTTTCAAAACTGTGTTTGCTTATGAAACTGAAGACTCATATCGGGGGAGATAAGAGCTGACATTTTCTGGATCTTGATGACTACTAAAGTTTAAGGTACCACAGTGTTCACTTTTTTCCAAACCATGAATTTAAGGCAAATTTTTTATGATTGTGTCAAATTTAACTATTGAAATTTCCCTTCCTGCTTAAAACCCTACTGACTAAAAATAGCCATTTGTACTTCTGCCTGAATATTACTGATTCCATTTCTTCCTATTCCTTCTCTCTTGTTACTTGTACTTATTCCTGAGTTGCCAAGAAGCAGCAATGGTCAAAGTAGTTTAAGTTGGTGGGTTGGAATGTCTTACCTCTTCATAGTAGGCTTTGGATTGGAAAATAGCCATGTATACTCTCCCTAGGTTCTTGAGAACCTAAGAGAAACAAACAAATGTCTTAATTTTGAAAACGAAAATGACCATATTTTTTCATTTTGATGCAGATATTTGGTACTAGGTAGACAGCCAAATTCACAAAGGACTTGCTCTAAAAATAATTAATATAAGAGTAAAAAAATTGAATATTACATAACTGACTTTTAAAGCTAATTTATAAATATTTTATGTTATAAATAGTCTAGTTCCTCAATTCGTTCAGTTAATTATTTAGGTTGTCAGGTTATTCTGTGCTCATTTTCCTCCTTCCCTAATTTAAAATACCGTTATCATTTTCTTGTGCTTCAAGTTCCTTTGAAGATCCTGAGCCCTCATCTGTCAAAGAGAGTGATTTTTTTAAGTGATTTTTTGACATTTTATTATAAATAATATTGGCTAAAGAAATCCAGAAATTAGAACATTGAAAAATTTGCTATGATACTGATTTTAGCCGTTTTCATGAAAGTGAGTTATTTTCTTCTAGCAGATGCTGTTGCAATTTCAGTTCCTATATATTTGGTTATACATTGGGCTTAGAGTCAGAAGACCTGGGTTTGAATCTTGGCTTTGCCCTGACCACACTACCTTAAAGAAGTTACTCATCCCCCATTTTTATTCAAGGAAACATAATCTCAGAGAATTTAATAATCATATGCTACTTTATCCTCAAGGTTGTTTTCAGCATCAACAGAGATAATAGATCTAAAGCACCTTGTAAATTTTAAAGCACTAAAGAGATATTTTATTAAACTTGAATAGGACTATAAAATTTTGTTTGAATGAAATTTAGTGTGATCTCAGGGAGGGAGACTTTTGGCAAGCATTTTCACAACACTCTTGTAGGAAAGGGGAAAATTGTTCACTGGGTGTGGACTGTTCAGTGAAAGAGTGTTTGTGAGTGTGTGTGCTTATTGGTACTATCTTGAATGCAAATATGGTGAAAGATAGAAGCAAATGTGTGAATGTTATTCAAATTATTGAGAAAATGGCCATTGTTTGAGCACCTAGAGAGGGGAAGTCCATAAGCTACTACTGCTGAAGTTCTGAACAGGTCGCACAATCCTGGAAAGTGGTTTGGTACAATAACCTCAAGTCATTAGTCTGTGACAGCTTTGAGCCCACTTGGAGCTTTAAGTCAGCAGTAGCATTGTTACATCTACATCCAAAAGAGTCAAAAGGTAGAGAGAAAAGAATCCTATGGATGCAATTAATTAAAGGCAGCATATTTGGATGGAGAGAAAAACTGAAAGATCAAGCACTTGCCCATCAGTTGGGAAGTGGATGAACACATTATGACACATGTAAATAATGAGATAGATATTTTCTTCTATAAGAAATGACAAATGAGAAAGATCAGGAAAGTGAGGAAGGTTTGTATGCATTGGTGCATATTGAACTAAGTAGAATCCAGAGCCCTATTTATGCAATAGTCATCACATTAGAAAAGAAAACATATTTATTATATTCCATGCAGTGAGCAATCATGACTCCAGAAGACTGGTGGTAAAGGAGGAAAAGGAGAAAGAGAAAGAGGAAGTAAGAAAGAGAAAGAAAAGGAGAAAAGAAGGAGAAGGAAAAGAGGAGTGACAGTAGCATCAAGAAGAAAAAGAACAATAAGAAGGAAAATAGAAACAATGAGAATAAAAACAAGAACAAGGAGAATGGGAAAATAGGCAAAAGAAGGTCATTTATAGAATAAAATAAACAAAGAAATAGAAGAATCAACCAAGAAGCATGCATCAATTGTCTATTATGTGACAGATAGTGTGTTAAGGACTGATCAAAAGAACTCTACAAAGCTAGAATTCTAAACCACTGGAAATTATGAGATTATCAAAGGATGAAAGGCTTTCTGAAAACTCTTAGGGGGCAAAGTAAACAAATCTGAATACATACTTTAAGAAAACATGCAAAATTAAAGTCTAGAAATACACAAAGTAGAAATCAGAAAGTAGAATCAGAACACCTATCTATTTATCTATCTATCTATCTATCTGTCTGTCTGTCTGTCTGTGTACATGTGTTTATATTTTCTCGTGAAAGAAATATATGAAGATTTCAGTAAAGAAACCTCATATTAAAAAATCAATATTACAGTTGTTTGGAAAATATAAAAAATTTCCTATTGAGAGGCCATTAGGATGGAGTATATGAAAGAAAGGGAAAAAATACTAAAAGTACAAAATGATTGAGAAGCTTTCTATGTGTCTATACCTTTGGTGTGGTAGGATAAGTGTAGGACAAGTATGAGCAAAACACATAGAGATGGTTCTAAGTGAGATGAACATTAGCAAATAGGGAATGATTGGGGACCATCTTAAAAAAAAAAAAAAAACCTTCACCCACTACCCAAATATGGGAATATCTTACATGGGTCATGCAATGAATTCACTTGGGAGCAGAGCTAACAATTGAAGGAGCTGAATATCTGTAAGATGGGTTGATGCATCTTGGAAGCAAGTTCCAATTCATGGAGAGAAAGACAAAGGAAATGGTGACACCAAATTGTGGCCATGAATCTGATTGAATTTAAAGGGGAAAAATGACAACTTCAGAAAGGATCTATGATGAAGCAAAAGATAAGGAATAGAATATCCCATGGACTCAAGGTCCACATAACACTCCCAACAATAGATCCTAGTGCTTCCTGGGAGAGGAAAGTACAAAAAATGGGGTGAAATGAAAATTGTATTTTTGGAGCTCAGAAGTTTACTGGCATTGTGAGATATGGGTATCCAAAGGGGTAATTTTTCTTGATTGTTTTTGTCACAAAGGAGGATTCAATACGAGGTTGGTGGGAGCTCCAAAAAGTGATTGTGACTTCAAGTCAAAAGTAATTTGTTTCATGGTGATGGTGTCTCTGCCTTACTTCCCATGCGAGTTGTTAAAACCAAATGTTGTGAAAAACCAAATGAGAAAGGTTTGCTGTTTTTTGTTTGTTTGTTTTACACAGAATAAAATGGAATGTATTTTGCTATTAATGATCATATTAGATTGTGCCAAAGAAGTTGTCACAGCTTAGCAGGGTACAGGAAAGCATCTTCCAGCATAGGGCATTAGAAGAAAGCCCGACTTTGTCATACTGGGCAAAAGTCTCCCCTATTCCCTTCCCAGCTCCACAGTCATCCTCATCCCTCCATAGCCTTGCACCAAAGATTCACAGGAGGATTGGGCTGAATATCAATTGAATTTTATAATATCATAAAAGTGAAATGTTGCTAAAGACAGCACAGAACTAGAAACAAAAACGATCTGGAGGAGAACACGTGTCTGCTTTGGGAAAGTGAGTCCAGGAAAGGTCAAAGAAGAAGGCATGAATAACAAGTATGTCAGCAGCAAAGAAGATAAAATTGACAAGAAAACTAGAAAAAAAATGTCTATTGTGCAAAGGTAAGGAAAGTATCGACATTCGATGCAAATTTCATTTTCTCTTAAAAAAATTAACTGCTAACAATTAATGGCTTAGTGTACCACTGGCAAATGGAGAGGAGAGGAGGGGTGAGGAGGGGAAAAGAGGAGAGGAGAAGAGAAGAGAGGAGACTGGAGGGGAGGGAAGAGGAAAGGAGGGAGGGAGAGAGAGAGACAGAGAGAGACAGGGAGAGAGGGAGAGAGAGGGAGAGACAGAGAGAGACAGAGAGACAGAGAGAATTTTTCAAAGTACAGGTCAACGAATCTGACTTTGAATTCTGTCAAAATTCTAGAATGCATAATTAAATGGCTGCACATTTGAAAAGGTAGTGTAGTGCTGCATAAAAGGGCCAGAGACCTGAGTCAAATCTTTGATGAACTGAATGAATAGAGGCAGGACACTGCACTTTTAGGAGGCTTACTTTAGAGACTGGGTCAAAGTTACAAGCAGACTAGCAATATATGTGCTACATTCCTCACAGGGTTGTTGGGAGGAAAGTGCTGTAGTCAGGAAGAGTACAAACATTCATTAATGTTGATGTGCCAGGCACACTGCTAAAGTCTGGAGATATAAATATGAGAAATAAAAAGACTTCCTTTGCTCTGAGGAGCTTGTATTCTAAAGGGGAAAAGATAAAACATAAAAAGGAGCTGAAAGGCAAGGGTAGAGGAAACCCTTGCCAGGGCATGGTGGCAAAGTGCAGAGTCAGAAGAAGAGCCAGGATGTAAATTTAAGAAAGCCGTCCTGGCCACCTTTCACTTCCCAGACTCCTTTGAGAAGAATGAAAGGGAATTCCCCTCTCCTATTTTTTAGATACATCACTCTTCTAAAATTCAGCAGATTTATAAGAATATCACAAAACAAATTCAATATAAATAGTAGCTAACTATAAAAAGAATCATACAATAAATTCTAAGATAAAGTTGACCTGTATAAAGCCTAATAGTCAACCATCAATTTCCATAGTGTTTCACAAAAAAACAAACTCAATGCATAGTCTGCTACTGATTTGCATTTTAAATCCATTTTATTCCCTTCAGCAAAAGACCAAAATCTTATCCAAGACTGACCACTGCTAAAATATTATCTGAAGCCCAATGGTAACATGGAGAGATATTGATAATAAAAGACTTCCAAGTTCTATTCTAATTAAACCAGTTATACAAGTGCTGGTACACTGTGCCAACTAATAGAAGTATTAAGATCATACTCCATCTTTCATTGTATACATGCAACTCACCAAACACACTCACAAACTATTACGTGTTCTGATGAGTTCTCTACATCATTCTCCCAAGAAAATGTAACTGGAATTATAAGAGATGTTAAGGAATCTTATTTTAAATCTTTTTTTTTCAATGCATGCTAGAAGTCTTTTATATCCTTCAGTATTTTTTTATGTAGGAAAAAATGCCTGCTCCTTACTTTATTCATATCAGATGTTGCATGTTTTTCTATTTCCTTCCTTTTTTGGGAGGGTAGACATAGATTTGAGTCACAATATAAGGCTTACATAATAGTTTTGTGTTCAGAGTCCCAGGGTGATTTAATATGGCAATGAAAGTGAGAAAATAAATGACCATTGTTATCAATGGTGGGCCTCCCCCAGGACAATAACAGATTCAAAATATCTCTAGATCCAGGCAGAGTAGCTACCTAGAGAAAGAGATTGGGTGAAGTACCCTAGGCCCAATTATGGTTCTAGATGTTAGCAATGATAAATAATTATTATTAAATAATAACTCCAAATATGTTTTTTTTCTGAATATAGAAAATTCTAAATATAAAATTTGGAATAACTCCTGTCCCAAGGCTTCCTGGTCTGGGACTCATTACTGCTAGTGACAAAGGCTATGCCCTGACTGAGAGGTAGGCCAGATTTGTTGAGATTAGAAGTGCTTCAGTTTTAAGCCAGTCCCCTCTTTGGGGACTTTAGAAGCAAGAATTTCTCTCCAGGACTCATCGGGACTAGTCTCCTTTTTGGGACTGGTCAAGTTTCAAGCTAGCTTCCAGCTTTGACAGATAAATGAGGACAACCCCATGTCAGGGAACTTGAGAAAAACATTCTAGGAAGACATAAGAAAAGGCAATCTCTATCATGAGACTATACACACCTTATTACACTAGAGACTTCAGGAAATTTCACTCTTGAATGTGATCTGGGATGCTTTCTCTTGGTTAAGCTGAGTTATCTTACTCCTAATGTAAGAGATGCTTCACTATGTCCTGTCACATATTCTTCTTTGAATACCTTATCTGATTTCTGTTTTGCTATGGTTTGGATAAATGTACTTTTTTTGCTATTCTCTATATGTTTTCATTGTGAAACTAGCCTTAAGCAGGGAAGGAGTGGAGCTTTGGGCATAGACCTTGGGACTTCTCTTCCTCCACCCCCAACATGGCAGAGTCATCAAGAGTGAGATGAACCCAACCACATCCTGTAGAATAACAATATTCAAAGGAGCAAATATACATCTTTCCAACCTGGTAGTCCCCTGTCTCTTTGAAAAAATGAGAATGCTGGACTCTGACCCCAACCTCCTAATTCCCCTTTTGGCAGGAGTGAAAATCTACCTTGGAGAATGGTGGAAGGAGAAGAGATAGAGATGTCTATGTCTCCCTTTGAATCACACACAAACACACCCTGGTCATGTAGTGACCTCTCTCTACATGTGGAGTTCCACATAGCTACATAAACAAGCATTCAAAAATAATATTATCAAACAAAATTTTCACCAAGTTATAACACACAAATCTCCCAGTTCCATAATAATTAAAGAATACAAAATGACAGTCAATATAAAATGCAAGCTATTAAGTGCTCATCTGTTAATGAAGGAAGTTCCTGCACAAGAAAACAAGTTTCAGCAGGTAGAGTCAAGATTATAGAGTAGAAGCACGTACCAGCTTGAGTTCTCCCCATAAAGTCCTTAAACTACATGTAAAAATTACTAAATAAATTCTAGAGCAGCAGAAGCCATGAAACGACAGAATGAAACAGGAAGGGTCTATTGCACTGGGCTAGGGATGGAGCACAGCCTAGCATGGGCCACACCAGCCCAGATTGGACTGGAGAAGGCTTCAGGGCGCTGAATCACAGGCAGTTGCTCTGATTTCCAGATTCCTCAACCCACAGATGCCAAAGACAGCTTCAAAGGTGAGTGAGAAAGCTCTCTCACTGATCAAGAGGGGAACTTGATCCAGCCCAAACCCCTGTCACAGTCCCTACCCCAAGGTGACTGCAGTCCTAGAGTGAGGAGGAAGATTGACATGGTGGAGCTGGTGGCAGCTGTGAAGAAGGAAACCTACTCGCAGTTTCAGGGAAGAAAAGAGTAATTATGGTTGCTCATAGACCACAATGCAATCTAGGAGAGGACTATACACCTCTTCCTTGAATATGTCACTTGGGAGGAACTGAAAACTTACAGGTGCCCAGAGATACCTCAGAGAAAAGCTGCACAAGATTTCTGAAGCTTGGGGTATTATATCCTCCACTTGAAAAACAGGTCACAAGTCAATTAATTGACTGGAAAAATGCCCCAAAAAGGGAAAAATAAAACTATAGAAGGTTACTTTCTTGGTTAAAAGGTATTTTATTTCATCTTTTTGGATGAAGAACATCAAGGCATACAACTAGAGGAAGACCAAAGCATACAACAGGAAGAACAAAGCAAGGTCGGGGATCCTACATCCAAAGCCTCCCCAAAAGTATGAATTGGTCTTAGGCCATGGAAGAGCTCAAAAAGGATTTTGTAAATAAAGTAAGAGAGTTGAAGGAAAAATTGGGAGGGGAAATGAGAGCAATGTAAGAGAATAATGAAAAATAAGTCAACAGCTTGCTAAAGGAGACCTTAAAAATGCTGAAGAAAATAACACCTTTAAAAACAGATGAAGCCAAATAGTAAAAAAGGTCCAAAAAGCTAGTGAGGAGAAGAATTCCTTAAAAAGCAGCATTGGTCAAATGGAAAAGGAGGGCCAAAAGCTCACTGAAGAAAATAGGTTTTTAAAAATCAGAATGGAGCAGATGGAAGCTAATGATTTTATGAGAAATCAAGAAATTATAAAACAAGACCAAAAGAATGAAAACACAGAAGACAATATGAAATATCTAATTGGTAAAACAACTGACATGGAAGATAGATGCAAGACAGAAAATTTAAAAATTATTGGACTACCAGAAAACCATGATCAAAAAAAGAGCATAAACATCATCTTCCAAGAAATTATCCAGGAAAACTGTCCTGATATTCAAGAACCAGGCAGTAAAATTAAAATGGAAAGAATTCACTGACAACCTCCTGAAAGAGAGCCAAAACTGAAAATTCCTTGGAATTCCAGAGGTCCCAGGTATAGGAGAAAATGCTACAAGTGCCCAGAAAGAAGCAATTCAATTATTGTGGAAATACAACCAAGATAATACAGGATTTAGTGGCTTCTACACTAAGGGACTGGAGGGTGTGGAATATGATATTCCTGAGGTCAAAGGAGATAGGATTAAAACCAAGAGTCACCTACCCAGAAAAACTGAGTATAATACTTCAGAGGAAAAAATTGAATTTCAATTAAATAGAGTACTTACAAGCATTCTTGTTGAAAACACTAGAGCTAAATAGGAAAAAAATAGATAGATAGATAGATAGATAGATAGATAGATAGATAGATAGATAGATAGATAGATAGACAGACAGACAGATAGATAGATAGATAGACATATGTGTGTATTTGTATATGTTTACATATGTATGTATATATATGTGTGTGTATATGTGTATATATATGCATATGGGAGTGTGTATGTGTATACATACATACACACACATAGACAGAGGGCACAGGTTGAGCTGAATATGAAGGGAGAATACTTAAAACAAAAAATTTATGGTTGAGTGGAACATACTAGATGTAAGAAAAAGGAGAGATAGAATGTAGCAAACCATCTCATGTAAAAGAGGCAAGAAAGAGCTTTTACAATGCAGGGGAAGAGGGAGGGAATGAAAGGAAGTAAGCGAGACTTACTCTCATGGGATTTGGTTTAAGGAGGAAATAACACACCTCAATTGGGTATGGAAATCTATTTTTACCCTGCAGGAAGGCAAAGTGGAAGGGGATAGAAAGGGAAGATAAGAGAAGAGACAACAAATTGGGGAAAGGAATAATAAGAAGCTAACACCATTGTGGGTGAACAGATCAAGTGAGAGAATGGAATAAATGGAAGTCAGGAAAGGACAGAGGGATATGTGTTTAGTCTTTTGAAACATAACCCTTGTGGAAGTGTTTTGCATGGCTACACATGTATGACCTATATGAAATTGCTTACTTCTTCAATGAAGTTGGGTATGGAGAGAGGAAGAGAGAGAAGATGGAATTAAAAGTTTTAAAATTAATGTTTAAAATTGTTTTTGCATGCAAATGGGAAATAAGAAATCTATTTTGCCCTACAGGAAAATAAAGGGGAGGGGGAAGGAAGAAGGGGGGTGAGAAGAGGACAGATAGGACAAAATGGTAGATGTGACTGATGCTGTCCTGGGGTGGGCGGTGGGGAGAGATAGGGAGAAAATCTGGATTTCAAATTCTTATGGAAGTGAATGCTGAAAACTGAAAAATAAATAAACTATATATTAAAATAAAAAAAAGAATGCAAAATCATCTCATGAAAGCAAGAAACTGAATCATTTTCTGTAACTATGGCACAAATACATGAATGATAAATGCACTCAAAAGAGGAATGAATAGTTGGAGTGCAAGCAACGGAATTAAAAAGAATCAGGATTGTGAAATGAAGATGGAGCCAGAGATGAAGATTGTTCTGGAGTTCCCCAAAACATTAAGCATGACTTAATCATCAGTTAGATGCTCACAGCTGATATGATAACACCACCACTTTGATATATAATATCAATTCAGTGGCCAATAACGAGGATAGAGAACCAGTGATGATCAATACACTACCCATCTCATGAAAAAGAGGTGACGACCTGGAGGTACAGCAGGAGAAAAGTTCTTAGATATTATCAATGTGGGGATTTGTTTCATTTAAATGCAAATACCTGATAAAAGACTTTTGTTTTTCTTTATTTCAATTTGGGGAAGGAAAGGGGCTGCAATAGGATTAAAAATTCTTGTAAATGGAAATTAATAAAAGACAGTATATTTAGAGCATTTTTTAAATGTACAGAAAAGAAGGAATGTCAATAAGACAATCAGAAGAATTTTGAAAATAATATGTTGCCATGATTCCAGATAATTGATGATGAAGACTGAGAGACATATTTTTGAACATGGACAATATTGGAATTTATTTTCCTGATTATGAATATGTTACAAGGATTTTTTCTTCTTTTTTCCAGTGGGAATGAGAGAGATGAGGTGGAGAAAAAAATACTGCTTGATAATTAAAAAAATAAAATTTGACAAAAAAAAGAAAAAAGAAAACAAGATTTTGACTCTTGGGGCTCTGGGATTGTACTTTTCCCCTAAAATCCACAACAGAATTCCAGTGTCTATAAAGAGAAGCTTAAAGTTCACTCAACTCCTTGTGAAAGACCTACATATTCAGGAACAATGGCCACTCCAGGAAATTGGTAAAATAAATATGGAAAGAATCCACTGATCACCTCTTAAAAGAGATCTAAAAAGAAAAAAAACCCTAGTAATATTGTAGTCAAATTCCAGAGTTCCCAGGTCAAGGAGAAAATATTACAAGCAGCCAGAAAAAAACAATTCAAGTGTTGTGGAAACACAATCATGATGACACAAGATCTAGCAGCTTCTACATTAAGGGATTGAAGGGCTTGGAATATGATACTCCAGAAGTCAAAGGAACTAGGATTAAAACCAAGAATCACCTACTCAGCAAAACTGAGTATAATACTTCAGGGGAAACAATGGTCATTCAATGAAAGAGAGGACTTTCAAGCATGCTTGATGAAAATATCAGAGCTGAATAGAAAATCTGATTTTCAAACACAAGAATCAAGAGAAGTATGAAAAGGTAAACAAGAAAGAGACATCATAAGGGACTTACTAACACTGAACTGTTTACATTCATGCATGGAAAGATAATATTTGTAACTCTTGAGAATTTTCTCAGTATTTGGGTAGTTGAAAGGTAGACAGAAGGTGCAGGGTGAATTGAATAGGAAGAGATGATATCTAAAAAAATAAAACTAAAGTGTCAGAGAGGGATATATTGGGAGGAGAAAGGGAGAAATGGAATGGGGCAAATTATCTCTCATAAAAAAGGCAAGTAAAAGCTTTACCAATGGAGGGGAAAAGGGGGGAGGTGAGAGGGAAAAAGTGGAGCTTCCTCACATCACATATGGCTTAAGGAAGGAATACTAGGCACAATCAATTTGGTATGAAAATCTATGTTACACTACAGGAAATAAGGGGAGAAGGGGATAAGTGGGGCATGGGGGAGAGATGATAGAAGGGATGGCAAATGTGAGAGGGAATAATTAGTAGGAAACACTGTTGGAGAGGGACAAGGTTAAAAGAGAGCATAGAATAAATGGGGCATTGATAGGATGGAGGGAAATATAGTTTCTCTTTCACAACGTAACTACTAGGAAAGTCTTTTGCATAACTACACATATATAGCCTATAATGAATTGTTTGCTTGCTCAGTAGGGATTGATGGGGAGGGAGGAGGAGAGAGAAGTTGGAACTCAAAGTTTTGGAAATGAATGCTGAGAATTGTTTTTCCATGCCACCGGGAAATAAGAAATACAAGGTAATGGGGTATAGAAATTTATCTTTTCCTACCAGAAAAGAGAAAAGCTGAGAATAAGGGAAGGGGGGAGTGTGATAGAAGGGAGGGCAGATTGGTGGAAAGGGTAAGCAGAATACATGGTTTCTTTGGGTGGGGGAAGGGGAGAGATGGGGAGAAAATTTGCAACTCAAAATCTTGTAGAATTGAATGTTGAAAACTAAAAAAAAAATTTAAATTTAATTTAATTTAATTTAAAAAAGAAAAATAAATAATAAAAATAAAAAGTACTTTTACCAGTATTCCCAAATCAAATTTAAAAACTGCAGGGTTGGTTTCACCAACTAAAACATATTGCTCATTTTCAGTCCTATCCATCAATTATGCTAACGTTTTCATTGAAATTCTGCTAGTAAATTTCTACCCTCCTTGAAGCCAATCAATTACTGTTTGTGTTTATTTATTATGCAATTAATTTTTTTTTTTAGTTTTCGATATTAATTTCCACAATAGTTTGAGTTCCAAATTTTCTCCCCATCTCTCCTCTCCCTCCTACCCCTAGATAGTGCACATTCTGATTACTCATTCCCCCAAAATGTCCTCCCATTTATCATCCACCTCTTATCCCCTTTCCCTTCACTCCCTTGAAGGGCAAGACACATTTCTATACCCCATTGCCCTTATATCTTATTACCCAAGTGAATGTGAAAATAATTTTTCACACTTATTCTTAAAGCTTTGAGTTCCAAATGCTCTCCCTTCTTCTCTCCCCCCACAGCCTTATTGAGAAGGCAAGCCATTCAAGATAAGTTATACATGTGTAGTTATGCAAAACACTTCCACAATAGTAATGTTATGAAAGACTATATTTCTCTCTATCCTATCACCTCCACCACTTATTCTGTTTTCAAATTTAACACTGCCCCTTTTCAAATGTATTTGCTTCTGAACACCCCCTTCCTCAATCTTTCCTCCCTTCTATCACCCCCTGTATTCCTTTCCCCCTTCTTTCCTTTAGGGGATGATACCCAATTGTGTATGTTATTCCCTCCTTAACCCATATCTGATGAGAGTAAAGTTCACTCATTCTTTTTCACCTCTTTCCCTCCATTACGGAACTGTTTTCATGCTTCTTTTATACAAGATAATTTAGCCCATTCTATCTCTCCCTTTCTCCAAATATATTGCTCTCTCACACCTTAATTTTTATTTTCAAGTGTCATTCCTTCATATTCAACTCACTCTGTGCCATCTCTCTCTATATCTATTTGTCTATCCATCCATGCATCCATCTATCCATGCATCCATCCATCCATCTATCCATGCATCCATCCATCCATGCATCCATGCATCCATGCATGCATCCATGCATGCATCCATCTATCCATGCATGCATCCATCTATCCATGCATCCATCCATCCATGCATCCATGCATCCATGCATCCATGCATGCATCCATGCATGCATGCATCCATCCATCCATCCATCCATCCATCCATTCATCCATCCATTCATCTATCTATCTATCTATCTATCTATCTATCTATCTATCTATCTATCTATCTATCTGTCTGTCTGTCTGTCTGTCTGTCTGTCTGTCTGTCTGTCTGTCTGTCTGCCTATTCTTTCCTCCAACTCCCCAAATACTGAGAAAGGTATCATGAGTTACAAATATCTTTTCATGTAGAAATATACAATTTAACTTTAATAAGTCTCTTATGACTTCTCTTATGAAAATTGCAAGTTTCTCATGCTTCTCTTGATTCTTGTATTTGAAAGTCAAATGTTCTATTCAGCTCTGGTCTTTTCATCAACAATACTTGAAAATCCTCTATTTCATTGAATGTCCATTTTTCCTGTGAAGGATTATACTCAGTTTTTCTGGGTAGGTGATTCTTGGTTTTAGTCCTAGCTTCTTTGACCTTCGGATATCACATTCTAAGTCCTTTGATCCCTTAATGTAGAAGCAGTTAGACCTTGTGTTGTCCGCGATATTGTGCTTTCACAATATTCTTTCTGACTGCTTACAATATTTTCTTCTTGACTTGGAAACTGGAATTTTGCTACAATATTACAAAGAATTTTTCTTTTGGGATCTCTTTCAGGAGGTGACCAGTGGATTCTATTTTATTCTTCAGTTCTAGAATATCAGAACAGTTTTCCCTGATGATTTGTTGAAAGATGACATCTAGGCTCTTTTATATGGCTTTCATATAGTCCAATAATTTTAAAATTCTTTCTCTTGGATCTATTTTCCAGGTCAGCTGCTTTTTCAATGAGATATTTCATATTGTCTTCTATTTGTTCATTCTTTTGGTTCTGTTTTATAATTTCTTGATTTCACATAAAGCCATTCCCTTCCATCTACTCCATTGTAATTTTTAAAGACTTATTTTCTTCAGTGAGCTGTTGGACCTCCTTTTCCATTTGGCCAATTCTGTATTTTTCTCCTCATTGGCTTTTTGGACTTCTTTTGCCATTTCAGTTAGTCTATTTTTAAGGTATTATTTTCTTCAGTATTTTTGGGTCTCCTTTAGAAAGCTGTTGAGTCATTTTTCCATGATTTTCTTGCATCACTCTCATTTCTTTTCACATTTTTTCTTCTGCCTCTCTTATGTGACTTGCAAAATTCTTTTTGAACTCTCTCATAGCCTGTGACCAACTCATGATTTTCTGTCAGTCTTTTGATGTAGGAGCTTTGACTTTGTTTCCTTTTTCTGGTTTTGATTCAAATAATCAAAGTAAGTCACCACAGTAAGATTCTATACTCTGAGATGTTGACAATGTTTATGCAGATTCTTAGCCAAATACTTAACTTTCTAACTCTTTTTCGAGGTAGGACTCTGCCTTCAGAGCGGTGTATTGTCCCAGGCTTCAGTGGTTTTGTGTCAGTCACTTGGTCCCCCACCATCTGTGGGCCTAGAACTCTAGAAGCAGCCTCTGCTTCCACCACTGCCACCACCCCCAGAGCCCTGGAACTGTGACCAGTCCCAGGCCAGATCATGTGCTCTTCTTTCACTCAGATCCAACAGAGTTTTCCACTGATCTTTTTTTGGCATTAATTTGTTAAGACTTCTGGAAACTGGGGACTTACTGACTGGAAATGTTTCTTTGGCCAGAGAGACTCTGGGGAACCCTTAAGGAGCCCTCAGGCTAAAACCCAGAAGTTGAGACTTCCCTGTCTGCTAACTGTGTATGTATGTAATGGTTAAAAATGTGTATGTATGCAATGATCAGGCACTTTGGAAGCTATGTCTGTTGATTTATTTTTTATTTCTCTGAAATTTTGATTTTAATTTTCTCTGATAACCTTTGTTTGACTAATGGGATTGTTGATCCCTCAAAAATTGCCTTTCCTTTTATAAATGCAGATTTAAAAATGTGTGAGTAGACCCCTGTGTATGTTGTGGTGCTTACTGATACAGAGATGAGGGAAAATAGGTACATTAATGAACTGATGGGGGAGCAATGAAATGGTCCAATCACTCTGGAGAACAATTCGGAACTATGCCCAAATGGCATTAACACCATTACTACAGGAGTATAGGATGTGTACAGGGAGAACCAGTACCTTTGGTGTGATGGCTGCTGAGCCTTTTCTGGGGGACACCTTTGGTGTCCACCTGTTTCACCTAACTCTCACCTGTGACTCTAAGAAGCTGCAGCATGCACAGAAGCCACACCCTGGTAAGCCATTTTAGCAGATGGGCCAAACTAAGTTGAGGGTAACCAAGCATTCTCAAAATCATTGGTGAGTTAGGGGGGTATCTACTGCAAGCATGTGAAGACTTCCTCTGGTGGAATGAGTGGATTAGAACACTTTGTTCCAGCAACCATGAAGGCAGATAAAGCAGGTGATGGAGCACTTAGAGCTTGATTAGACACCAAAGACACCAAGGTCATCCACTGCATCCTGAGCCATTGTCAGCCATCTTGACTCTGTCCTGCCATTTGACTATAATGACTCTGGAGGAGAGAGTGAAGCTGACAACTCTGCCTCACTTAAATCCAGTTTACGCATGAATCAAAAGACATCACTCATACCATTTCAGTCTTATGCCTCAAGTTCTGTGGTGACAAGCAAGTGATGAAGCAGCAGGTGTGGATACACTGGGAGCAGTAGTCATAACCCTGCATACAGGCCACCCAGGCCGTAGGATCATTTCTCACTGGAAGCAGAAGTGGGACTGGGCAGTCCCCTGGGTGTCTGAGCAGCCTTTTAAGGATTGCATTGCTCATCTCCTGATGTGAGGAAGGGGGCTAGAAAAGGTGCCCCAAACATTGTCTCCTTACCCAACCCTGTCCTGAATACTGAGACCAGAGGGGAATCTCATTATGTGGTCAAAACACAAAAGAAAATGTACAAAAACATCTGCAAAGATGATTCCACTTGCCATTGACACATGAAATGTGCGCACATTAATAGACAACACAAAATCCAGCAGACCTGAAAGGAGTGCTCTTGTTGCAAGAGAACTCAACAGATATCACATCCAAATAGCAGCCCTGAGTGAAACAAGGTTGACAAATGAAGGTCAGCTTACTGAAGTTGGAGCTGGATACACCTTTTACTGGAGTGGCTGCAGTGAAGGAGAGCACCATGAAGCTGACTTGGGTTTTGCAATCAAAACTAATCTAATCAGCAAGCTGGTATGCCTGCCAAAAGTAGTGAATGACAGGCTCATGACAATGCGATTACCACTTGCAGGAAAATGACATGTCACCATCATCAGTGCTTATGCTCCCACCATGACAAACCCTGATGAAGTCAAAGACAAATTTTATGAAGACCTAGAGACCCTTGTTGTCAATGTGCTAAAAGAGGACAAGCTTATAATTCTGGGTGACTACCAGATTTGGCAGGGAGTCTTAGGGAGGAATGGAGTTGGAAACAACAACAGCAATGATCATTTATTGCTGACAACTTGTGCATCGCATGACCTTCTCATCACCAACACTGTCTTCTGTTTGCCTAAACACAATAAAACTTCATGGACGCACCCTCACAGCAAACACTGGCATCTAATAGACTATGTGATTGTAAGGAGAAGAGACAGACAAGATGTGAGAGTGACAAAGGCAATGCATGGTGCAGAGTGCTGGACTGATCATAGACTTATCCTTTCCAAGCTAAATATTCGAATTCATCAAAAGCATCACCCCCAAGGCAAAATGACTACTAGAAGAGTTACTGTCAACAAATTAGAGCTCTTCTCTGAGTGTGAATAGTTTGCTGCTGACTTGGAGGGAAAGTTGAGGCAGCAAACAGTTGGCAACAGTGGAGCAGAAAAGGAGTGGGCAGCTCTCAGAGATTTGGTGTACATCACTGCATTTGCTCATCTGGGTCAGAACACTCACAAACACGAAGACTGGCCTGAGGAAAATGACCGGGAAATTCAGAAGCTGCTAAATGAAAAATGAGAACTCCACAGGATTTACCAGCAGGACAGGTCATCCACCTCTAAGAAGGTAGCATTTGATTCCATCAAAAGCAAAGTACAAGTAAAGCTTAGAGAGATGCAGGATTCTTTGTTCAGTAAGAAGGCAGATGAAATTCAGTTTTATGCTGATAGTTATAATCCAAGTGCTTTTATGATTCCCTGAAAGCTATTTATGGACTAAAAACATATGGTGCATCACAGCTACTTAGTGCTGACAGAACCACATTGATTAGTGATAAAGACATGATACTAGAGAGATGGACTGAACAGTTCCATAGTGTTCTCAACAGACCATCATCAATCAATGCTGTGGCCATTGACCATTTACCTCAGGTTAAAGTCAGTTCCTCCTTAGCTGCACTTCCAACTGAAGAAAAGGTTTTGAGGGCCATTAGGCTCCTCTCATGTGGCAAAGCATCTGGTGCTGACTCTATTCCAGCTGAGATTTACAAGGTAGGGGGACCATTGTTCACACAAAAGCTGACTGGAATTTTCCAGGTTATATGGCAAGAGGAGGTTATCCCAGGAGTTCAAGGACACCTCTGTTGTCCATCTCTATAGAGGTAAAGGAAATAGATTGTCCTGTGACAATCAGAGGGGGATCTCTGTCTTGCTCATTGCTGGTAAAATTCTCTCTAGAGTCCTCCTTCACAGACTGATCCTTCACCTGGAAGATAGTCATATACCTGAGAGCCAGTGTGGCTTCAGAAAGGGATGAGGG
The DNA here is from genome assembly GCF_028372415.1 of Notamacropus eugenii. Taxonomy (NCBI): domain Eukaryota; kingdom Metazoa; phylum Chordata; class Mammalia; order Diprotodontia; family Macropodidae; genus Notamacropus; species Notamacropus eugenii. The sequence goes on from NC_092877.1 coordinate 384,073,935, forward strand.
ACAGTCAATGTGGTGTTTGCTGCCTGACAACTCCAGGAGAAATGTCAGGAGCAGACCAGATATTTGTATACATTTGTAAATCTGATCAAGGTCTTTGACATTGTTGGTTATGAGGGCTTATGGAAAATTATGTCAAAATGTGGTCGCCTGGAGAAATTCATCAATATTGTACGTCAATTTCATGATGGCATGTTTGCCCAGGTTCTGGATAATGGACAATGTTCTCGTGCCTTCCTAGTCACCAGTGGAGTGAAACAGGGCTGTATGCTTGCTCCCATGCTGTTTAGTATGACGTTTTCAGCCATGTTGACAAATGCTTTCAATGAGGATGAACATGGCATCAAGGTCAGCTACTGTACTGATGGCAAGTTCTTCAATTTAAAAGGCTACATGTCAAGACCAAAGAGGAGAGAGTGTTAGTGCATGATTTTCTGTTTGCAGATGATTGTGCACTCAATGCAGACTCTGAAGCTGAGATGCAAGAAAGTATGTATCAATTCTCTGCGCACTGTGGTAATTTTGACCTAACAATTAACATCAAGGAAACACAGGTGCTCCATCAACCACCACCACACCATCCATACATGAAACCATGAGTTACAACAAATGGAGAAGTTTTGAATGCTGTGGATTAAGTTCACTTACCTTGGTAGTCTACTTTCCAGGGATGTACACATTGACAATGAGGTTGATGCACATATTGCCAGAGCTAGCTCAGTGTTTGGGAGTTTCTGAAGAAAAGTTTAGGAGAGAAGAGGTATTAGATTAGATTGACTACCAGACTGAAGGTCTACAGAGTCATTGTGCTGACCTCATTGTTATCTGCTTGTGAAACGTGGACAGTCTACCAGCACCATGCCAGTAAACCGAATCGCTTCCATTTGAATTGTCTTAGGAAGATTCTGAGGATCACCTTGCAGGATAAGGCACCAGGCACTGAAATCCTTTCTGAGTTGAACTGCCAAGTATTCAAACTATGCTTCAGAGAGTGCAACTCTGATGGACTAGCCTCGTTGTTTGAATGCAAGATAAATTCTTGCCAGAAAGACTATTTTATGGAAAACTCAGATGAGGCAGGTGATCATATGATGGCCAGAAGAAACGATACAAGGACACTCTCAAGATCTCTCTCAAGAACTTTGGGTTTGACTGTGCAGCACAGGAGACACTGACCCAGGACTGCTCAGCATGGCATGCCCACATTAGAAAGGGTGCTATGCTCCTTGAGCAAAGTAGAATTAAAACAGCACAAAGTAAACACAGAATGTGCAAATTTGGAATATCCAACTCAAATATTTACACACACTATCTGTGCCTAACCTGTGGTAGAGTATTCCGAGCTCAGACTGGTCTGATCAGCCACAGTCTGACTCACTGAAATTTCACTTTATCATGGTGATATCATTTTGATCCTCTTTGAATACGAAAGACAACAATCAACCACCCATAACTACTAAAAGAAAAAGGTCATATAGGCACAAAAATATCTACAGCAGCTCTTTTGGTGGTGGCAATGAATTGGACATTGAGACGCTGTGCAGCAACCAGGGAATGTCTGAACAAGTTGTGGCATATGTCTGTGATGAAGTAAATGACAACGGGGTTGGTTTCTGAGAAACACAGCAAGACCTATATGAACTGACTCAAAGTGAAGTGAGAAGAACCAGGAGATCATTGCACATAAGTAACAGCAATTGTTGCAATGATAGTCAATTGTGAAAGACTTGGCTATTTTGACCGATACAATGATCCAAGACAATTCCAGAAGAATCATGATGAAAAAATGCCATCCACCTCCAGAGAAGGAACTGATAAACTCTGAGTACAAAATGGAGAATTTTCTGACTTCACTTTTATTTCACATGTATAATTTACATAATATTGTTTGTCTTCTCAGTGGATGAAAGAGAGGAAAGGAATTTGGAACTCAAAATTTAAAAAGGAAAAAATGTCAAAATGAATAAGTAAATTTTTAAAAAGTAAAAAAAAAAAAAAAGAATTCTGGACACTGCCACAGCTGCAAATGATTCAGTCCTCTGAAGCCTTCTGCGGCCTGTCTCTTCCTGTGTAGCCCACACAAAACTGCACTCCACTGGTTGCCCTGTGTGATAGACCCTTCCCACGGACTTTCCTGGTTGTCTTGGGTTGGAGATTTGTTTCACTCTGTCATTTTTTGGGTTCTGTAGCTCTAGAATTTGTTTAGAGCCATTTTTACATGTATTTGGAGGGCTTTGGGGCAGAGCTCCTCTTCCCCCCAGGAAACTGGTATTTAAGTGTCCCCTTTCCTGCTTCTAATTAAAAAAAAAAAAGAAAAGAAACACTGGGCAGAATCAGACCACTGAACAGTTTCTATCAATTAGAACTTGCCTTAGACTTCTTTTCATTTAATTATCTTTTTTGAAGAAATTACCCTTCCACTATCATTTTGACTCCAGTATCTTAGATGAGTTCTTCTTTATAACAATGTGGAGTCTGCTTGTTGCCTGAGTCACTTTCTCAATACAAGCACCCTACATGTACAACATACCTTACCTCTGTTCAATTCATTGGTTCTTCATTTCTAACAGCCTTCCTGTCCTTGTAACTTTATTATCCAATACCAATAATATTAACAAGATTTCTTGGATGAGAAGTTAGGGCTTGGAAAAGGAAAGAAATAAAGAAGGAAGGAAAGAAGAAGGGAGTGAAGGAAGGAAGGAGGAAAGAAGAGAAGGAAAGAAGAAAGGAAGAAAGAATGAAAAGGTGCAAATAAAGAAATGAATCATAGCAACTGTTTTAAAGTTGATTTCAAGTTTTCAGTTACCAATGGACATACATCCTGGCCTGAATCTGCCAATGTCAAGTTCATCTAGTTGTATGATACCTTTTTTGAAAGTGTAGTGGCCTATGGCTTTTCTACAGTATCTCATTTCTACCTCCACCTCTTTGTTGTTCACTCCTAACTAGGGTCCCACCCCATTTCAAATGCTCTTTGCTACTTAGGAATTTCACAAAACAAATTTAATTTTCAAGTGGGTGGCTCTCTGGACTGTCAGAGAATTCAGGTGGGTTATAACCCCTGCAAATAGCTCAATAGAGACTTGCACCTCTGGATTAAGCTGGTAGGGCTGTGGATTTTTGCCCTGGGAAGTTCATTGTACTATGGAACCATCAGCTCTACAAAATGGGAATGTGACCTGCTGATGTCACTACATGTTATCACTGATGTTTCTATAAATATGAGAATAACCAAAAGCATGTAAATGATGCCTCAATAACACCAGTGTCACATCTGCTAATGTGGTCTCTTTCTCTGATGCCAGAGGCTTCTGGAAATTTTCTTTTGTGGTCTCTCTTTCCTCTTTCCATACCCTCCAACATGCCTGCTTTAATCTGATGTCGTTATTACCAGTGTTGTAAATCTAGACCGGCCTGTGAATTTTTTTGCTTTGATTTAGATTGAATGCACTTCAGCCAAATCATGCATTCAGTGTCATGTCACATTAGGTGAGTTGTTTCGCACAACAAAATAATGTACAATGAAGAGCCATATTAAAAGACGATTCCATCTTCATTTCTTATTCTGTATTATCACTCCATGTGCTGCTAGTCACATTATGTTAGTATGTATCATTTCTCTCCATCTCTGATCTCACTGGGGTGTTAGCCTAGCAATGCCATAGAGCTGGGTCAAAATTGCACAGTTAAGTGACTTTTTCATCATCATTCCTAACTGCTTTCTAGACAAATTGCCAGCTCTATTTCCATGGCTATTATTGCTTAACAACAGGTAAAACTGAAAGTATAAATTTCAATGGATAAAAATAACCCATTCCTTGTTGAAAGCTCTTGGGTCTGGTTTTAAGCTGCAGAGTGACTATTGTCTCTCTACCTCCAGTAAAGCTTTTGGAAGGAGTAAAGAAATGCAAAGCAACCTGGTCAATGGGAAGGTCATCTGCATTTGTCGAGAACTCATGAGCAAGCAAGGTTCCTCTTCTGACAAGGGTTAAGGTCTCCCAAGAAAAGAAAAAGGTCAATTTGACGTAAGGTATAAAGCATTTGAATGCTTTACTTACAGAAGGAAGGGCATTTCAGAGCCTCCTCAATGAGATTCATAATCACCCAAAATAGTTTGTTTCAACTTTCCTCAAAGGAAAAAAAATAGCTGACGACTGTGTGTTTTCCAGACAGTTGGAATGGAGTTGAATTGCCAACCTATAAAGCTCATCCACCACATCACGGACATACATTGTAGATGGACATTAATCTGGGAGCTATGATCAATTCTGATTGGTACATGGAGATAAAACCAAATTGACTTTGAGAAATTGGGTAGTCTTGCTAATGACTACAAACTTCAACCTGAAACAAGGGCCTGTTAAAAAGAATAGAACTTTTTAAAAATCATCTATGGTGACATAGTGGATAGCACCCTTTGCCTGGAGTCAGGAATATGTACATTTAATTCTGTCCTCAGACGTTTCCTAAGTTCTATGATACTGGGAAAATCTCTTAACCTCTTCCTCTTTTTCTTCATCTGTAAAATGAGAATGAAAATATTGCCTATGTCATAAAGTTGTGGGGAATAAATAAAATTACTGTAAAGAGATTAACAGAATGCCTGACACACAGAAATCAGTTAGTAAATGCTTGTTTTCTTCCCATTCCCTTCTTTGGTGCAATACGTTGCTGGAATTTGTAGAATACTATAATCTTTGGTAACAGAAATTGAGGCTCACCCAAAGATCAGTGAAGACACAAGATAGAAGGCATTGGCTGCATCAAAACACATATAAAGAAGTACATGGACCAGATGGTGTCCTGAGAGAGAGGCATTACCAGAATTTATTTAAAAAAGACTGGTGGACCACCGTAGCTCTGTTAGTATCTCCGGACACAGAGTTAAGACAAATAGCTTATAGGGATGGTTTCCAAAGAGCTTGGATTTACCAGGCTATCATGCAGAAAAAGATAAGTCAAGACCATGAGTAGAAAAAAAATGGAAAGTTGATGGGAAGCTTTAGGATTGGACCAGATTGGGATCATTCTGTCTCTGGGCTACACAGAACATATCTCCCTTCAATAATTAGTCAATTAACCATTATTAAGCAACTCCTCTATGACAGGCATAGTGTTGAGCACTAACTTTCCAACAGTTTCTCAATAATGAGAGAGTAGTACAATGATCTACCTGTTTGGTTTTCAGGAATCCATTCATAGGGAAAATGGGAATGTGAACTAATTTTCTCACAATACTTCTAATGGCTCATTCTCTTAAACTTAAGAGAAATTTCTCACAGTCAAGGTTGAGTCAGCCTCTAAACTTACTGCTTTCACATTTTCCAGAAGTGCTGACACTCCAAAAACATAGCATAGTAGAAATAACCCTGAGCATGGAGTCAGATGGTCTTGGACATGATCTTGACTTTGCTATTAGCTGTGTGACTGAGGCAAGTCACATATTTTTGTTTGATTTGTAAAAGGGGAGGAGGGATAGGACCTAGTTCATAGCACTGTGGTGACTTTCAAATTAGATAATTCATGAAAACAGCTGTAAACTAGAATTTTGCTATTACAACTCTTCTTATTACTATCGCCACTATCATTGCACATGCTCAATTACTTCAATAAAACTTTATTGACAACTTTAAAGGGTACTTATAAGTACTATTCAAAATCATTTCCTGACATGGGGACTTTATGAAGTTTTTCTCCAGAGTACCTCTGGACCTGAGGCAAATGCTGTTTGAATTTTCTTAAGACTGCAAAAAGTGTATTACCCTAAGACAAAATCTATTGAGGTTGCCTTGTGCTTATAACAATAAAACATTACCTGGGCACTCCACCTTGCTCATAATTTCTAACAAAGAAATTAAACCCTGTATTCCCCTTTTGGGTCTGTAAGTGACCTCCTTTCTAGATTTCAGTTCTCAATTTATAATGTTTTAAGGAGATTACAGCAATTTATTTGTTGATGGAACCCAACTAAATATTAAGTCAATATTGAGGAGAAGAAGGAAGAGGAAGAGAAGGGAAGGAGAAAAGTCAGGGAAGGAAGGAGAGAAAGATATTTAAGGAAAATACAAAATAAAGACTTTCAAATTGGTGAGGTTATTTTTAGCTCATTACAGACATGATGCCATATAAGTATTCCTTTGATAAACTCAGAATATAACTATTAAAAAGGAACCATAAAGATACAGACAACAGAAGCATTATTTTAAATTATATGAATTTAGCTTATATCTCAACTACCAGTTAATCACTATGTTCTACCATATTTATGGTTAGAGAGGTGTCCTAGTTTCAACCATGGAGAGTCAAGAAAATCTATAAGCAAAAATACTAATTAATTGAGAATCTAGGAGACTAAAAGCCTGGGTCAAAGTTATACACACATACATATATATGTATGTATATGTACATATATGTGTATGCATGTATATATGTGTGCATATACAAATACACATATACATATATAAATATACATATGTACATATGTAACAGTAAGAACCCTGACATACACAGGAGGGACAGCTATCACAAGTTCTTAGATCAACGTTTCTAAAAGGAAAGCAACTTCAAGGAATCAATACTTTAATCAAGCGCATATATTATCCACTTAGTTCAGGGGGAACTTCAGAGAAAATACAAAGAGAGAAACAAGATCAACCAACAGACAGGGCTTCTAGCTGTCTGCAAATCAACAGACATACTCAGCTGTCTGACCATACATACGCAGCTGTCTGACCATACATACATTGTTTCCACAGAGAGAAGCACCAATATCTGGGTTTTCACAGCCAGGGGGCTGCTTTGCATCTCCCCAGAGTCTCATCTGGCACACAAACCTTCTTTCAAAAGCTAAGGCCCAAAGTAAAATCTCACCTCAGAATATTTACGTATTTTTCAAAGCCAGAGGGCATCACAACTCTTGAGAACCAGTGCCTCATTAGAAAACTTACAATCAGGTTTCCCTTAATAGACAGGCCCATTAATGGGTGGGGAAGATCTTTAACTCTCAGAATTACCATTGCAACATATGAATTTGAGTTTGTCTTTAACTCTCACAGTTACTATTGCAGCATATGGATTTGGGTCTGTCTTTTAATACATTTGCACATATATGAAATACATTTCATTATATATGTGTACATATGTTTGTGTGCATTGTTATTGTGGAATCATAACTGACTGTTTATGACCCTGAAGATCATAATGCACATATACATACATATACACACATATACATACATATATGTATATATATATATATATATATATATATACCTATTTTTCCATATCTACCTTTCCAACGTCTCATATCTGGCCCTTGCATATCTGACTTTCTTATCTGATTCACACATCCAGCACTTAAGTCCAGATATGTTTCACATCTTACCTGAATTATTGCAACAGTCTCCTAATTGATCTACCTTCCTCAAGTCACATCTGTTCCCACTCCAGTTGATCCATCAGTACACTGACACAATGATTTTCTTTAAATGTGTATTTTGCTATGTGACTCCTTTTCGTATTCACCTGCAGTAATTCCTCATTTCATCTAGGATAAAATCTACACTTCTCTGGCAAGTTTTTAAAGGATCAACTAGGTGGTAAAGGAGCAGCTAGGTAGCTCAGTGAATACAATGTTTGACTTGGAGTCAGGAAGACTCGTATTCCTGAGTTAAATTCTTGCTTCAGACACTTACTTGCTATGTAATAATGCTGGGCAAATCATTGAACCCTTTTGCCTCAGTTTCTTCATTTGTAACATAAACTAGAGGAGGAAAACCACTGCAATATCTTTGTCAAGAAAACACTAAATGGAATCAGATATGGACATGACTGAAAACCGTTGAATAATAACAAAATTTTTAAAGACTTGCACAATAGAGTTTCATCTCATCTTTCCAGCTTCATTGAACATTGCTTCCCATCCCTCACTCTGTGGTGAAAACAAAGTGGTGTTCTCTCTATCCTGTCTAGTTCACAAAAGATACTTAATCTTGTACCTCTGGGTCTTTTTTTATTGGCTGCCCCACATATATCTCCAACACAGAGACTCCTCACATTTTCCTCAGAGTCTCTCTCTTCCTTAAGAGGGAGCTAAGCATCAGTTTCTGTATGAAGACTTTCCCTTTCCTGATCTACCAAGTGTCATTGATCTCCCTCTTAATCTACTGTGTATGTATGCGTGGGTGTGTGCAGATACGGTTTATATTGGTTTTCTTTCTCCATAGTATCTAAACATCTCAGAGTTTAGGGCTATTTCTTCCTTGCACTTGTGTCCTAGCACACATAGGAGACTTAGGAAATGCTGTTGGACTATCAAAGTCAAGTCTTGGCCTGTTTGGTGTTGGGCTTATACATCTTCATTCAAAGCATCTCGGATTACACTCTACTCCCCACAAGAAAGCATCCCACCAAGTACTAAGCTCAGAAAGCGGAGGAGATGCTCCATGGGATATGCATCACTCAGTTTTCTTTCTACACTGACCCTCATGTTCTACATGTCCTTTATTCTTCACTTCCTCTCCAAAAATAAACAAAAAAACCAATTTCCCCCTATTAGAAGTAGAGCACTAAGAAATACCCTGTCATTTTAAATGTGGATGACCATAGATGGTACTTTTTGTATTTTTTTTCCCAAAAGACAGCAGGCAAAACCTTTATACCATTATACTTGCTTGAGAGTCTACAGAACCCAACAGAGGTTGAAAAAAGAAAAAGAAGTGGAACCCCTTCTCCTTGTTTTCTGCGTCCTTTGCAGCATTTTTAGCTAAATAATATGAATATCTTTGAGACAAGTCAAAGGCCAGAAGGCCTGAGGACCTGCACAGCTGCAACAAAGAGGAGACAAAACCATTTGTGGGTCTTTGTAACTGTTGTTTGTTCCAGCTGTGAGGCAACATTTTTCAAAGTCCTTCCTAGGGGATTGACATATTTGCTATGGGGACCTTACGTCTCACAAGGCAGTCAGCTGATTGAAGAAAACAAAGGCATTTCAAAGGCCTGTATCATCCCTTCAGGGAAATGTCAGCTTCTCCTGCAGCTCTCATGCAGGAACTCAGCAGTCAGGAATCATTTTTTTCCACTATGATTTTAGAATTCATTATTTTACTAAAGTGACAGCTGGAATGAACATTCCTAGGGAAATGGAAGCTGCTTTCTGCAACAGAGAAGGAGCATATGGCCCCTTGAAAATGAGACCTCAGCAATGAAATGACGACTTTGTCAGGTTTTGTTTGTTTCTGTGCACAATAAATGGGTGCCAGACAGAAGCACCAAGTGCTTGTCATCAGTGACACAGACCATCAGCAAGGTCTGGAGGCATTTTCTAGAACATGGAATAACCCATTAAGCTTTAAATTCAAGTTTCCAGAAAACAAATCAGACATAAAACAAGCAAAGTAAGAGATAAGGTAAATGGGCCTTACATTTTACTTATGGTTTCAGGGTAAACAGCATAATGTAGTTAAAGGGTGTGAATACTTGACTGGATTTTAGTTTTTCAATCAAATATATTGGTAGGATAAAACCTCCTTTAGAATCCTCTTTCCTAGTTGAAGACTGCATAATGATTTCAGAAAATTATGGAAAGAGAATTAACATCTTGGTAAAAGAGATATGAACAAAAATACTGAAGAAATTGACTTCTTAAGAAATAGAATTGGCCTAAAGGTAGAGGAAGCCAAAAAACAATCATTGAAGGAAAGCATTCCTTTAAAAAGATAAAACAGGCTAAATGGAAAAAGAGGTACAAAAATTCACTAAATAAAAGAACTCCTTAAAAACAGGAGTGTCAAATGGAGGGGAAAGAGGTAGAAAAATCTCACTGAAGAAAATAATTCCCTAAAAATTAGGATTGAGCAAGTGGAAACAAATGACTCCATGAGACATCAAGGAAAAAATAACAATGTCAAAAGAATGAAAAATATTAAATGTTGAATATCTCAGCAGAAAAACAGCTAACCTGGAAAATAGATCAAGTATAGATAATTTCATACTTGCTGGATCATTGGAAAATCATCAAAAGAAGAGCCTAGACATCATATTTCAAGAAATTATCGAGAAAAAGTTTCCCATTATCTTTGATCCAGAGGGTGAAATAGAAATTGAAAGTTTCCAACAAAGGTTCTCCAAATAAAATTTCCCAAGGATATCGTAGCCAAATTCCAGAACTTCCATATCAAGGAGAAAACATTTCAAGCAGCTAGAAAGAAACAATTAAAATACTCTGGAGCTACTGACAGAATACAAGATTTTCCAGCTTCCATATTAAAGAAGTGGAGGACTTGGAGTATGATGTTAAGGATTTCAAAGGACCTACAAATACAACAAAAGTAACCTATCCAGCAACCTGAGTATAATCCTTCAGGAAAAAAAACAGGAATATTCAATGGAATAGAAGACTATCAAGAAATTCTGATGAAAAGTTCAGGGCTGAAAGGAAAATTTGGTATTTAAATACAAGATTCAAGAGAAGCATAAAATGGTAGACATGGAAAGAGTAATCAATAAAGTATTCAATAAAGGTATTCCATACAATCAAAGTATTTGCATTCCTATATGGGAAGATCATACATGTAACTCCTAAGAATATTACCATTATTAGGGCAGTTAATAGTTTACACAGACAGAGGACATGGATGTGAGTGGATTTTGTTGGAATGATTTAAAAAAAATTAAGGAGTGTGAAAAAAAGATGCACTAGAACAGCAGGGAAGGGAGATGTAGAATGGGGAGAATTTTCTCACCTTAAAAAAGGATATAAGGAAAAATTTGACAGTCGAGGGAAAGATGCGGGGCAATGCTAAAACCTCTGTCTTATAAGAGTTGATTCAAAGAGGGAAGAATACATCTCACACACATATAGAAAGGTATAGAAATACATTGCATAAAATGTATAAAAATATAACCTATTCTATGGGGGAAAAGGAGGAGAAGGGTATAAAAGACAAGGGGAATGAGAAAAAGGAGGACAGACTAAGGGAGGCAGTGATTAGAAACAAATACTTTTGAGCTGGGAGAGGATAAAAAGAGAGAGAAAATGAAATTGTAAAAGAGGGACTGAAGGAAAAACAGTAATCATAACTGCGAATGATAATGAGCTCACTCTGTAACAGAAGCAGATAGCAGAATGGATTGGAAGCCAGAATCCAATATGTTGTCTACAATAGACACACTTAAAACAGAAAAACATGCAGACAGTTCAAGTAAAGGGAGGGAGAAGAATCTAATGTGCTTCAGTTAAAATGGCAGCTAAGTGATATTTTGGATAGAGTACCACCAAGCTTGGAGTAATGAAGATCTCAATTCAAATCCAACCTCAGACACTTATGAGTTGTGTGACCCTGGACAAGTCAATTCAACCTCTGTTTACCTTAATCCATTGGAAGAGGAAATGGTAAATAATTCCTGTATCTTTCCCAAGAAAAACCCATAGGGAGTATGATTCAGTGGGGTCACAAAGTCAGACAAAGTGAAACAACAGCAAATAAACTTATTTTTGTGGAAGATTTTATGTGTAATAGGGTCTGTAAAATAGCTAGAGAGGTATTTAAAAGTTACTGTTTTGGATGTTCTTAATACAATTAAGACATTATTTTAAGAAGAAATTATTTTAAAATTATGTCCCAAGTTTGAATTCTTACCTTTCTTTTTGTTCATTCATGTTAACTAGTTTTATTTTAGAAATTTATACTCTGGTCATGGGCTTTTATTGTTTGGATTTTATCTTTAGTTACTGGTAATAAATAAAGCAGTAAAATATATGTCACACCATCTACACACCTTCCCCCACATAAAGCTCCTGGGGGAATTGAGCAACTGATCAGATTCAGATTATTTCCAACACACTACAGGAGAAGAGTAGGGGACGATTACAAGTAGCTCCAGTATTAGTGAAGCAATTGGGTCAAAAATCAAAAGGAAGCTCAGTTGCTGATGTATCTGGGGATAAAGTGAAAGTCCAATACTGTAAAGAGTAATATGGCATAGGAACTTGGAATGTAAGATTGATGAACGAGGTAATCTGGATGTGATCAAACAGGAGATAGAACATCCTAGGTGTCAGTGAACTTAAGTGGGTAGGAATGGGTTAGTTTAATTTAGATGATCATTACATATACTGTGCTTGTCCTTTGTTTTTGAAGATCATGACATCAGAGAAATGATGATATGACTACTGACTTTGTTTTGAGCAAGGGAGGAATGTGCAATGTCACCAGCTTCACTTTCTCCTCCTGAGCCATCAGCATCCAGTGATCAGGGATTCATTAGGATGACTGGAGACAGCCCAGGATGAAATGGGAGCTTGGCCTCTTTAGACTAAGGTCTATTCAGGTACTCATTTAGAGTGAGGTAATACCTATTCAGTGAATTCATTCAGTTCTTTAAGAAGTAGTCAGAGAATGGTCCCTTTAATGAGTAAAAGAAAAAAATAACTAAGGCAAGACTATCTTAAAAGAAAGAGGTACTGGGATATAATCTCAAAACTGACAGAATGCTATCTGTTCAAATCCAAGACAAATCATTCAACATCATATTAATACAATTCTATGTTCCAATCACTGATGCCAAAGAGATCGAGTTGATCAGTTCTATGAAGACCTACAAAATCTAGAAATAACACCTCCCCCCTCAAAAAATTTCAGACTTATTATAGGTTGTGGTTTATCCTTCATTCTCCAAGAGGAAGAGGGAACGAGGAAGATGATATCATGACTTGCAAGTGAATTGGATTTGAGTGAGGAAGTGCTGTGCCAAGTCACCAATCTCACTTTCTCCTCCAAAGCCATCTGGGTGCAGTGGCCAGACATAGATTGCAACAATTGGAGATGACCCAGACATAGGGGATTGGAATGCTTAAGTAGAAAATCAAAAGTTATTTGGAGTAAGAGGAATGGTTGACTTTAGAGTACAAAATAAAACAGGGCAGAGAATAAAAGTTTTGTCAGGATACCTCTCTGGTCATAGAAAACACTCATTTTTTTTTATTTTATTTTTTAGTTTATGAGATAAAACTAGTATTTCTGTAATGCAGTATACTTAAAAAAAGATGATTGCACATGAAACTGCAAACCTATTATCTACAACTGTCTGTTCATTTACAATACCTGACAAAAATTTTAAAAGTACTATTTAGATTTCTTTTTTTCTTCTCTCCCCTCTGCCCTAGAGGTGGTACCATTGAACTGAAGTATAAATATATATATACATATATACACATATATATGTATGTATGTATGCATGTATATACACACATACATACACACATATGTAAAATTATTCTATACAACTTTTAATCAGTTCTTTCTCTGGATGAAGATTGCATCTTTTCTCATATGTCTTTTAAAATTAATTTGGGTATTGATAAATAGTCAAAATAACTTATCCACTGAAAGTCGTTCTTAAAATAATACTGTTGTTATTGCATACAACGTTCTCTTGGTTCTGCTCATTTCATTCTTCATTATTTCATGCAAGACTTTCCATGGTTTTTTTTTTCTTTTTTATTTTTTCTTATTAATTTACTTGCTTACTATTTTCTAAAATCATTTCCATAAGTTTTAGATTTTCTTCTCCTTCTTCCACCCTCCCTCCCTGAGAGAGCATGCTGTCTTATATTAGTTCTACACATGCATTCTTTTTTTGCCATTGTTAATGTTTTATTGGAGCATTATTTTTTCTATGTGTTTTACAAAGTTGATACATTTTTAAAGGTGTTTTATAAATATCTTAGAGCTAACTCTTTTTCTATTTTTAAATAAATTTGTTTGTTTTCACTTTTCAGCAATCACTTCCATAAGCCTTAAATTTTCTCCCCCTCTCCCCTTCCTCCCTGCCCGAGATGGCATGCAGTCCTATATGGGTTCTACACACATGTTCTTATTCAACACATTTTCACATTAGTCATGTTGCATAGAGAATTAAAATTAATTGGAGAAACCATGAGAAAAAAACAAAATAAAACATAACACAAGACAAAATATTCTACTTCATTATAGGTTCCAATTTCATGGCTCTTTCTATGGATGTGGGTGACATTTTGCCTCAGTAGTCCTTTGGGAATGTTTTAGGTCCTTGCATTGCTGTGAAGGGCTAAGTCTACAGAAAATGCTTCACACACTGTGGTAGTTACTGTGTTCTCCTGATTCTGCTCATTTAACTCAGCATCAGTTCATATAAGTCCTTTCAGGCCTCTCTGAAGTTCTCCTTTTCATCATCTCTTATAGTACAATAATATTCCATTACATTCATATACCACAACTTGTTCATCCATCCCCTAATTGATGATCATTGCCGCAGTTCACAGTTCTTGGCCACCACAAAGAGAGCTGCTATCAATATTTTTGCAAACGTGGGACCTTTTTCCACTTTTATGATCTCTTTGGAATACAGTCCTAGAAGTGATATTGCTGGGTCAAAGGATATGCAACTTTACGCACACTTTGGACATAGTTTCAAATTGCTCTCCAGAATGGTTGGATTAGCTCACAGCTACATCAACAATTAATTAGTATTTCAATTCTCCCATATCTTCTTCAACATTAATCATCTTCCTGTTGTGTCATGTTAGCCAATCTGATAAGTGTGATATGGTAACTCAGAGTTGTTTTGATTTGCATTTCTCTAATCAATAGTAATTTAGAGCATTTTTTTCGTGTGACTATAGATACCTTTAAAATCTTCCTCTAAAAACTGCCTGTTCATATCCTTTGACCGTTTATCAATTGGGGAATGACTTGCATTCTTGTAAATTTGACTCAGTTCGCTTTATATTTTAGAAATGAGGCCTTTATCACAGACACTAGTTGCAAAAATTCTTTTCCAGTTTTCTGCTTCCCTCCTAATCTTGGTTACACTGAATTTGTCTGTGCAAAATCTTTTCAATTTAATGTAATCAAAATTATCCATTTTGCACTTCATAACGTTCTCTGACTCTTGTTTTGCCATAAATTTCTCCATTCTTCATAAATTTGACAAATACACTATTCCTTGCTCCCTTAATTTGTTTATAGCATCAGTCTTTATACTCATTTTTTTGTCAAACAATTGAGCTCATCATTTCTTGCAGCATGGTAGTATTCCATCACAATCATATTTTTGTCCAGTCATTCCCCAACTGATGGACTTCCCTGCGATTTTGAATTTTTTGCTACCACAAAGAGAGTGGCTATAATTATTTTAGAACATAGAAATTCTTTCCCTTTTTCTGGAATTATCATCAAAAATAGAACAAGAAGTGGTATCGTGGACTCAAAGAATGTAAGAAGTCTAATAACTCTTTAGGCAGAATTCCATATTGCTTTCAAAATGATTAGATCAGTTCACAGTTCCAGAAACAATGAATTTTCTTTTTTCTTTTTATTATTTTTGTTGTGTTGTTGTCATTGTTATTATTCCACATCTGCTTCAACATTTGTCACTCTCCCAATCTCAAACATGTAAAATGATATCTCAAGGCTGTTTTAACTTGAATTTCTCTCATTAATAATAATTTAGAGCAGTTTTCACATGAGTATAAATTGTTGGTTTCTTCATTGGAAAATTGCCTGTTTATATGCTTTGACCGTGTATCAATTGGAGAATGACTCATATTCTTATTGATTTGACCAAGTTCTTTATATATTTGAGACATGAGACCTTTATTTAAGAAATCATTTATAAATGTTTCTCTAAATGTTCTGCTTTTCTTCTGATCCTGGTTTCATTTGTTTTATTTGTACAATAACTTTTAATTTAATGTAATTGAAATTATTCATTTTATATCCCATTCTGGTCTTTATCTCTTATTTATTCATAAAGGATTGACAGATATATAAGTATGATAAGTAATATGTTAAGTGCTCTTCTAATTTTCTTGTACAATCTCTCCTTATAACTAGGGCATGTATCAATTTTGACCTTACCTTGGTAAATTATGTAAGATATTATTCTATGTCCAGTTTCTGCCACACTGCTTTCCAGTCTTCCCAACAATTTTTACCAAACAACAACTTCTTATCCACACAGCTTAAGTCTTTATACTTGTCAAATAAAAGGTTATTATATTTGTTTGCTGCAGTAAATTTTATGTCTACTATATACATTGTTCTACCTTTTTATTTTTTTAGCTTGTAGCAGACAGTTTTGATAATTACTGCCGTATAATATGGTTTAAGATCTGTTACTGTTAAGCCTCTTCCTTAACACTTTTTTAAATTTCACTTTGGTATTTTTGACTTTTGGTTTTTCAGGTTTTTTTTTTTTTAAATAGTTCTCTTATTCAGCAAAAAAAAAAAAATGGAAATTTAATTGACATGGTATTGAATATATAAATTAGTTTGGATAAAAATGTCATTTTTATTATATTGTCCCTGCCGACTCATGAACAATGAATATTTCTTCAGTTATTGAAATCTTTGTATACATAATCTTTAATATAATTTTGCTCATATAGTTCTTGGGTTTATTTTACCAGGCATACTCCCTGGTATTTTATACTGTCTACAGCTATTTTAAATGGTGTATTTTTAAATATCTCTTATCTTTGTCAACAACCCAAAACATGACTCTACACATGGACATCACCAGATGGTCAATATCAAAATCAGTTTAATTATAACCTCTGCAGCCAAAGGTGGAGAAGCTTTATGGAGTCAATTAAAACAATACCTGGAACTGACTGTGTTTCAGATCATGAACTTTGTATTGAAAAAGTTAAATTTAATTGGAGAAAGTAGGGAAAACCATCAGGCCACCTAGATATGACCTAAATAAAATGCATTATGAAAATTAAGTGGAGAGGATGAGTTAGATTTAAGGGATTTGAGCTAATGGTTAGAGTGCCTGAAGAACTGCAGATAGCGGTTTGCAATATTGTACATACGGCAACAATCAGAAACAAACAAAAAAGAAATATTCAAAGAAAAAGAAGAGCAAGAAAACTAAATGTACATCTAATAAGGCTTTCCAAATGGCTGAGGAAAGAAGGAAAATGATAGGTAAAGGAAAAAGAGAATGATATGTACAACTGAATGCAGAATTCCAGAGAATGGCAAGGAGAGATAAGGCTTTCTTAAATGAGAAATACAGAGAAATGGAAGAAAACAATACGATGGGAAAGACAATAGACACCATCAAGATAATTAGAAACATCAAAAGAAAGTTGCATGCAAACATTGGCATGATAAAAGGCAAACATGATAAGGACTTAAAAGGAGTAGAAGAGATTAAAAAGAAGCGATAAGGACGTGCAAGGTGTGTGTGTATGTGGGGGAATACATTTAAGAAAAAATTTAACATCACCAGTAACCACTGATGGTTTTGTTACTGATGTAGAGCCAAACATCCTGGAGAATAAAGTCAAGTGGACCTTAAAAAGCATTGCTAATAATAAGCCTAATGGAGGAGAAAGAATCCCAGCTGAGCTATTTAAAATCCTGAAAAGATGTTGTTAAAGTGCTGCACTCAAAATGCCAGCAAATTTGGAGAACTCACCATTGGCCACTGGATTGGGAAACATCAGTGTATGTCAGTGTTAAAGAAGGGTAATGCCAGAATGGTTAAACTGCTGAAGTTATACTCATCCCTCATGCCAGCAAGGTTATGCTAAAGATTCTGCAAGCTAGGCTTTGGATTATCTCCAATTTATCTTTCTATACCTTTTTGGTATGTGGTTGTTTACATGTTGTCTCACCCATTATATTGTGAGTTTTTTCAAGACAGAAAATGTCTTTTATCTTTCTTTGTTTCACCTGGTGCGTAATAGTTGCTTAAGAAAAGTTTGTCCACTCAATGAATTATTTCAATATCCCAGTATTTTGCTCTACTCCATCCCTGGCTAGCACTGTTCCATCTCTTCTTCTGGCATAAGAAACTTAAATATTAGCTATGGACAAAATAATAATTTTTTACTAAGTCATTAAATGCCTATTATGTGCCAGGCATATTATTTCTTTTGTATTTACAACAACCCTGAGAGACAGCTGTGATTATTGTCTCCCAGTTAAGGAAATCAAGACAAAAAAAGAGGTTAAGTGACTGGCCCAGGGTCTTACAGATAGTAATTACTTAAGGCTGGATTTGAACTTAGGTCTTCCTGACTACCATCCTAGAACGCTGTAACTATCATTTACTTGCCTGTAATGTAATTATTTCCTCCCTTTAGTGTTCTTTCTGCCTCTCATTCCAAACCTCATTTTCCTACCTCCTTTAGGTACTCAGTACTTCCTTTTGTCATAATCCATCCAATATCACCTGGAACTAATACATTCACTCTATTCTTCGCTCTCCATCATCACAACATCCAAACCCCTTGTGGCTGTGCCACTTCACAGGTTGTTATGTTAGAAAGCAACCAACTTTTAGGCAATAGAAATTGAAGATAAAGTGGGACATAAGTGGAGAGCATGGACCATAGTCTCATCTCTGCTATGCACTATCCTTGTGACCTTGGGCAAATCAGTTAACCAGTCTGAATCAGTTAGCCTCAGTAAAATTATAGTAGATTAGATCATCTCTGAAATATCTCTCATTGGAGATAGATAGACAGACAGATAGATAGATGATAGATAGATAGATAGATAGATAGATAGATAGATAGATAGATAGATAGATAGATAGATAGATAGATGAAGCTGCATTTATATCTATCAATCATCAGTAGAGGTGTGAGGGGGTTTGTGGGTAGTTGAGAGAGGAGGATGTGGGGTAAAAACTATTACTTAAGGAGTGTGTAGAAGAAAAATTCAAGGAGAAAACACTAGATAAAAGCACAATGGAAAGAGGATAAGGGGATGAAGATCAATTTAGTGAAATGTAAGCTACTCGAAGTGAATGGTATTTTTATTTCGATATTTGTATTTCTAGTACCTAGCACACTGCTTCTTATTAAGGGGGCAGTTTGCTGAATTAAACCAAATTGAGGTGGTGCCAGAGGCTGCAAAAACAGAAAAGGTGCCTCTATTTCAAAATGAATGGAGCAGAGTGTTCAGTAATGGGTAGTCAGCAAAGCTCAATGTGACTGGGGATAAATGATACCTGAGAAGGGATCTTTCCATTTGATGACTAGGAAACCACTGATGATTTTGGATGGAAGAATTCCTAGAGTGATGAATGGGTATGTGTAAAAATGATATTTCAAGGGACTGAGAATGAAAAGGTAGGTGGTAATAGAGAGGAAGCACCCTATGTAAATAACTCTGAGGAAGTTTGCCTTTGAAACATAGTAACATTTACCCCATTTAAAATAATAGATCAATAACAGACATTTACATGTTGATTTAAAGCATGTAATCATGCTGCATGCATTCAATATTCATCTGAGCATCAAAGGCATCCCATGGAGGTAGATTTTATTATCCCCATTTTATAGAAAATGATACTGAGGTTCAGAGAAGCAAGATACCCAAGACGACACAGCTTTTAAAAGTCAGAGTGATGGGAACCAATATCTTTCTGACCATGTCCCATATTATCCTCTGCCAGGATTCTCTTTCAAAGGAAGTTCTTGCCTAATTGTTATTTGTCAAGTTATCCTAAACTGAATAGAATATAAGTATTTAAATTTTGATGACGAACTCCTGTGATTACATAACACCATTATTGAGGAATGTCAGCTACTCAATAAGTATTTATTAGGAGTTCCCTATGGAGGTGGAGTCAAGGTGGAGTAGGAGGAGGAGCCTTCTCTAGCTCTCCCCACATGGCCCATAAAATACCTGCAAAAATGACTGATCAAATTCCAGAGCAGCTTAAGCCACAAAACAACAGAGCGAAAGACATTTCCAGTCCAAGACAGCCTGGAAGGCTGACAGGAAAGGTCTACTGCACTGGGATAAGAGCGGAGTGCAGCCCACCCTGGGCCACATGGGAAGGACAGGACTGGAGCAGACTTCAGGGTGCAGAATCACAGGTAGCAGCTGCAGTTCCCAGATTTCTCAACCCAAAAATGTTAAAGATACCTTCAAAGGTCAGTGAGAAAGCTCCTTCACCTGGGCGAGAGAGGGCATGAAGGTTCTGGGAGGGCTCTCTCTCCTGCCTCCAGAAGGACCCCTGCAGTGAATTACTGAAATCGTAACTTTAGACACCCTCAAAAAACAAAGAGAAAGTCATTTGTCTGCAAGTGGGCCTTCTCAGCAGACTCCACACTGGCAGTGTTGGCTGAATGTCCACCCGGATGACTCGCAGGATTTATCATCTGAATCATGCAGACATTATGGTAACATTGGTAACAGTTAAGATAAATAAGGCTAAATAAATAAAGAATAAGGAATTCTCCCCTGCTTAGAGAAAATCGCTTTGGGCTCAATGTCTTACTTCCCTGCTGAATACCAGGGGTCATATTTTTCAGCTTTTCCTTTTTTTACCCTCTTTGAATCTATCAACTCATCTCTCTCCTCATCACCCCATAATCTTCTCTATTGTTTTGTCATTCAATGGGTTAATACTATTAAGAATTTCAATGATTATGACCCCAAACTCAGTCATGTTCAATTAAATTAGCACTGAATATGAAATTTGGGCTTTCAGAAATATAACTAGGATAGGGCAATGAGGGTCTTTTCCCAGGACACAGAAAATTGGAGGGTAAGAAGACAACTCTAAAAAACTAACAACCAAACAACTGAGTTGTTTACTTAGTTAGCAGGAAGAATTCATTAATATAGGAAGTTATGAGGCTAAGATACTCTTTCCTTACTGCCCCCAAGTCTCAGGTGTATGTAGCTCAGATTATCTCTTCTCTGAATAGACTAGAGCCTTTTCCCATCACTCTCTGGTCCTTCTGCCTGCATAATTTTTTAGGTTTCCCTGGATTTCCCAATTTAATTTGTCTTCAGAAAGTTAATTTGAGAATATGTTTTATGTTTTTTGGCCCCAGACCACTTAATGCAGCTCAGTCTAACACTAAAATTATTCATTAGGGCTTTGAAGTGAATCTCATCCCTTTAGTATGAGGGATTCTGAGAATTCAGGGCACTCAGCTTCCTCTTTAGTCATTCTTTCAGAGTCCCACATCAAGAAACATTTTTAATTTACAGTAACATGAAGCAAATAGGCAATGTTTAAATTTATCTGTGATGTGAGGGTGGTCCATTTTAAAAACATGATCCACTCTAAGCTGAAAGAAGATGATGGGGGCTCAGACGAGGGTGGTTTTGTTTGTTTTATCCTCCCCAATGATGACACATACACAACAAACTCTTTTAAAATACATATCCATTAATATAATTTAATGTGTTGAATTAGTGAGAAAAAGTAGTCTTTCCCTCAAAATTAATTAGTCTCCATAATTAGAAATGCTCTAAAAAAGAGAGAGAATACATTCAATTCATATCCCAAACATACATCTTGGATTATATTTTGTTGACAGACCTGAAAGCCAACCATGCATAGCTAATGCTCAGAGATATATTAATTACCTCACTTAACGAGCACACACACAGACATCAATAACGCTACTCCACAGAGAATGTCTGAAGCACAGAGGAAAGAAAGAAAAAAAATCTTTATTAAGATACTGTTTTTCCAACTGAGT
This sequence comes from Notamacropus eugenii, assembly GCF_028372415.1. Lineage (NCBI taxonomy): Eukaryota > Metazoa > Chordata > Mammalia > Diprotodontia > Macropodidae > Notamacropus > Notamacropus eugenii. The sequence goes on from NC_092877.1 coordinate 384,095,440, forward strand.
TTCTGCCTCAGTCACGTGTAGCTGAGGATATACCAGGAAGTAAGAGTCAAGCTGGGGTCAGAGGGACTCTTAAAGATAGAACAGTTTTAGATAAACTTGAGTTTATAGTGTAACCCTCATATCTATCATATGTCTATACGTTTATCTCTCTCTCCATCCACCTAATTATCTGCCATTCATCCATCCATCCATCCATCTCTCAATCTGTCATGTTCTCAGACCGCACTCAACTTTTCCAAGTCAAAGAGAATGTAGTGCTTCAAAAAAATGTCCTGCTTCTGTCTGTGTCCCTGTTTCTTTTCAGAATGGAAAGTGTACTGTGGCAGAGACCGCAAAGTCAAGACTATGGGCATCAAGTTCAATTTCTCTTTTTCACTGTGCCCTGCTGCTTTCACTTCTGCGCAACCTTCCTTCTGTCCTTGAACATGAAATGAGAGCTATCTAGTGAAACCTCTCCTGACCTCCTTCATTTCTCCAGGATCATGTGTTGATACTTATCCTCTCATATTTTTGAATCTGAGATATCTCTACTCTTTGCCAAGGTTAATTCTTCTCCCACACCATCTCTTGCCTCCTCCATCTACACAACTTTTCCTCATTTCTCATCCTTTTTCTTCATGTACTTTCGCTGTCCTTCTGTGCCTGTTTCTTTTTCTGTCTCTCTCTGTTTTCTCTCTTACACACATGTATACACATTCACTCTCTCTCCATTAAAAAGTTATTTCTATGCACTCAAATCAACTCTTTTCTGTCCTCCTGTTCATTAATAGAAGTTCATACTTTGGGGGAAATTGTCTGCATTCTCTGACTGAGCTTTCATCACACAAAGGAATTATTGTTCTCAATGTCACCAGTGGTTGCAGTTGCTAAATTTGGTTTCTTTTCTTAACTCATCATTCTGCTTTCTCTCTTGGTCTGTCTTCCTTAGGCTTCTATTTTATAGCACTCTCTAGGTTCTTTTGACTTTCACATATCACTCTAGATCTCCACTGACTGTCCACTCTCCTCCTCCTCTGTTTATCTTCACCAGTTTTCCTTTAGTCCTTGATCCTCTCCTGTCTTCTACTCTTTCTCCATGCTATCTCTTGGAAATTTTATTAAATCTCCAGTTTTCAGATGTCATACCTACATGATCAACTCCCAGACTTAAGATCTTCTGCCCAATGCCTCCTTGATCTCCTGATATAGAGTTCCAAGATTTTATTCAGCATCTTCATGTGATGCATCAAGCACAGCATGCCCAAACATTAACTTGTCAGGTTCACCTCTAAATCAGTTGCTCTTCCTCATGTCTTTGTTTCTGGAAGACGACCATTCTCTTCAACACTAATGCTCAAAACTTCAGTGTCATATCTTACTCCTTCCCTCTTACTTCCAAAATCCAACATGTTGCCCATTCTGGTCCATTCCAGCCTTAAAATATCTCTTGTCTGTCCCTTCTTTTCATTCTTATTGTCTTAATGTCTAAGCCATTATGTCATGATTTTTTATCTAAATGTTTCAAATCAACAAACATTTACAAAATACCTACTATAAGTGATAGTACTAGGATTTGGGAATAGAAATATACACAGAGAACATCCCTTATCACAGAACTTCCATTCTCTGGAGGGATAAAAAATGTCGATAATGTCAAGAAAGACAGAGCATCATCCTGGTGGAAGGGGGAGATTGGCAACACCTGAGTTCATCTTGCAAGGAAACTCTCAATTCTTGGAGGTGGAGGTGGAGGTGAAGCCAAATCTTTCCAGATGTGGGAGACTAGTGATGAAAATGGAGTATTGGGATAGAGAAGACTGAGATGGGATTTGATAGGGGATTAGAGGCCTCCGTCAAAGCAATTGGGCTGAAATGTAAAATTATGTGAAGGAAGAGGTGAAATGTAAAATGTTTGGAAAGGAATACTAGAAACAAATTAGAGACTCTAAATGCCAGTCTGAGGAGATGTCATTTTATTTGAAAAATATGAGGGAACCACTTTTATTTATTTATTTGTTTGTTTGTCTGTCTGTTTACCTTTAGTTGGGAATGACATAATCAGATATAGCTAATTTCTACGTATTTACTCTCTCCTCCAACCAACCCATTCATCCTTTTACCAAACTGATATATAGACACAATCATTCCATGCCACTACTCAGGAGCCTTCCATATTTCTGTCCTGTCTATCACATAAAATTCATTCCCTATACTCTTGTGAAGGTTATTGGATTTGGAGGTGGCAAATTTGGGTTCAAATACCGAGTGGGCTACTTCAAACATCACATTTGGTGTCAGGACCCCTTTTTTGACTTCCGTTTTCTTTCCTGTTAATGAGGAACCTGCACCAAATGATGATCTCAGAGATCCCTCCTAGCCCAAAAATCCAAGGATCCTCTTTGGAAGCACCTCTGACATTCCCCTTTCTACAAAACCAATATTCTACCCACATTCTCCTGCTATTCTAGCTATGAATCCTTCAATCCTGGATATATTTTCCTTATCTGGCAATCAGTGGATGCCATGATATTGGATTTCCACATCCATCATGTAGCATTTTTCCAAGCCACCCATTGAATTGTATTGCTTTGGTGGCATCACAAGATCCCTCTGCCAAGGTCCTGGAAAGTTTGCCTACTGCAACTTTGCATTTCAGGTGTCTTTTAGGTAAGCAACAAGAACCATGAGGAGGCTGCTTTTAACCTCTTTGCCCATGATTCTCCACCTCCACCTAGAATCCAATGAAGGCTCATTGCAGAAGTCTAAATTCTTATTGAAATGTGATTCAATGAGAAGTTATAGTGTTAATAGTTCAGAAGTTTAATCCCAACTCACATCCAAAGCAAGAATGTCCACTCTCATTAAGGGTTCCATCAAGTCCTGTTGACAGAATTCATTTGGGGGAATTTATTTCTACTAGAGAAAGCCCATTTCATACTGGAACTGACCTAATGGTTTGAAAAGCTTTGTCAGTGTGACCTTTGTGCCAGAGGCTCTTGAACAGTCACAAATCATGCTGGTCAATGTTGGGATGGACTTTTCTTCTTTGTCAAACACAGAACTGACTCAGGACATTTAGGACTTTGTTCATACCCCTCTGCTCAGGGTATCCAGAAAGATGCCTTACCTACAGGTGAAAGTTTGAATTATGACAGAGGTTTATTTTTTTTTATTTGAAGGAGAGAGATTTAATGGAAATCATGGAACATTGGCCCCATTGATGTATGAAGATCCCCGGATGAGGTCACTGGTGTGCCTAGAGCAGTTGTAAGGCTTGGAATGTGCTTCAATTGCTTTCTCATTTGATTTCCCACTACAGGACTAGTGGGTAGATAACCTATGAGTTAGCAGTGCTAGCTGCAACAAGTATATTTGGGCAGTACTAGATGGTTGCTGAGCTCTCTGTCAACACGAGTTTTGTGACTCATTTGTTATTACCTACATTTCACAAATGAAGGACGTGATATAGACAATGCAGCTGAGTGACTTGCCCAAGATCACTCTGCTAGCATCACAGGTGGGTTTGTGAATCCATATCACTTCTGAGTCCAATACCATTGTTCTACCCACTACATAACCCTGCCTCTATCTCTCAAATATGAAGATTCTGTAATGGAGAAGAATCCCTTGGGATATGCACCCAGTGCTAGAAAAGGACAAAACCAAAACAAATACCCTCTCTACCTAAGGAAATGTTTCCTTCATCCTTTCTTGGTGGTCCCCAATCTCAAACTACCTATATCCTCCTCTCCCCCAGAGTTGCTAGCTTTCTGTAATGATTACAAATCCCATGCACATCCCTGAGTATCCCTTGAGTCAGATGCTTTATTTTCCCCTGATGACTTCCAGCTGGAACTCCCTTTGGAACAGGTGCTGATTTGCATTGGTGCAGGGAATTTCCTCACCAGGATGTCCCTATAAGAATGAAATCAGAGTTATGATAGCAATCAATACATCAATAAAATATAACAGGAAAGGGAGAGAAAAGGAGAAAAATGCCTCAGTCTTCACTACACTTATCTCAAGGCAACAGCTGGTTCCTTGTAATTACCATTCACTGCTCCTAGCTTTACCTCTAGGAACCAAGCAGAATAAAATCTAATCTCTCTTTCATAGGAAAACCTTTCAAATAAGTCAGCTAGACAATCAACTGGTCAATCAATCAACAAGTACATACTATGTGTCATATGCTGAAATAACTAGGTTGTAAACCCAAACAGAAGTGTACACACATACACACACATGAACATACACACACATGTGTGCAGGTGTGTGTTGTGTGTGTGTGTGCAGAACAATTTCTGTCCTTAAGGAGCAGATTATATTTTATGGAGAGACTTATCCTCTACCCAAGTCTACCCTTTTTCTTCAACTGATATGAACAAGGTGTAGTTCGAAATTCATTCATCTTATTCTCAATCTCCTCTGGATGCCTGGCATCTCAGGAATGTCCTATAGAAGGTATAATATCTACAGGGGACTTTGCTACTCTAGTGATGATCTAATCAGGATAGATAACAGTAGGGCTATCACACCATTTACTAAATTGTCGTCAATCAAAAGATGGATTCACATAGTTGGTTATGTTGGAAATTCTGTCAATTTAAGAAGAAAAAAAAAAACTTCCATAATGGAGGTCCCTGTGGGTGTCTGTTTGAATCTGTGCAGTTGATAGGCAAAAATGGCATTCCTCAAACTGGCAACTGACCAAAATGAGAGAGAGTCAGACAACACACTGGATGGTGCAGGCAGGATATAAATGGGTCTAATTAGAAAATAGATAAAAAGAAATTGGTCTGTTTTGCTCTGACTCAAACCCCCATCTCCAATATCATATTCATTTCAGATTCAGTGTTTTCAGTTTTCATCTAACCTCATTCATTCTGTCCTCATCTCTAATAGTCTCCTATCTGGCTTCCTTGCCTGGAAATCTCCACCCTCTCCAATCCATCATCCATGCAGCTCACAAAGTAATTTTTTTTTCCTAAAGCACTGGGTATCAAGATGAAGAATGTCTAGGTAAAGGTAGCTGAGATGGCACAGAACCTCGTTATGGCCCAAGAACAACATGTGGGAGCTGGGGCTGTTTAGCCTTAAGCAAACATCCTAGTAGAAAAATTACCTAAGAGAGATGGTGAACTTCAATGGAAAGAGAACCAGATGTTGAGTCAGACAACTTGTATTCAAATCCATCCTCTATCAGTTTCTACCTGCACGTCCTTGGGTGAGTCATTTCCTCACTTTGGGCATCAGTTTCTTAATCAATAAAATTAATATAGTGTGGTCAGAAAACAAACTGGGAAACATCAGATCAGACCTACTTCCCTCCCTGACTATATTCCTTCTTTGAAGGGTGGAGAAGTTGGGGGTAGGAGCTAGTGAAACGGTAGGGCAGTGGCAGCTTACTAAGTCACATGACTTGTTGTCAAATCATGTGAAAATATCTTCTCTTCTCTGACCATGTTTAATTATCTGTAACCTGGGGCCTTTGGGTGGACTAGAGACTTTTTTTCACCTGCAAGTCACTGTTCCTTATGAGAGCTCTATGAAGCTTTCACCAGTTTAGTATCAGGTGCCTGTCCTCATCCTTCTGGATGCTGCATGGAGTTTCCTCCCATTAAGAATATCCTCTGACCAAATGCAGCAGGCTAATTTCATTTTATTTATGACTTTACATGATGCATTAGTAAGTATGCTGTAAATTTAGTACTTGTAATGAAATATCAGTAATTTGAGACTTCCCTCCATTGCCTGACCATTAAATATTTACTGTGAAGTAGGATGAGACTGCAGGATATGAGACTAAAACTCACAGAATATTAGTAAAGCAAGAATCCATGGGGCTTTGCTTTAACTTGAGCTGACGATGGCAGAATCCTTAATGCTCCTTAGATAGACTATTGGAAACATGGTCCAGGAATGGTCCTCAAATCCCTCTCCTTCTCCTTCCTCTCCCACACAACCCTTCCATCATATTCTATCAATTGCCAGGTCCTATCAATTCTGCCTTCTTCACATTTCTTCAATCAATCAACAAACATTTAACAAACACCTATTATGTTCCAGGAACTGTGCTAAGCACTGGGAATATAAAAAGAGGAACACATCTCTCACACCTATTCATTTCACTCAATCCCTTGCTCTCTACCCTAACTCAGGCCTTCATCATTTCTGACATGGAATGTTGCAATAGTCTCTTCATTGACTTTGTGGCCTGAAAATCTCAGCCTTCTATCTGTCACCCATGCAGCTGTCAAAATGATTTTTCAAAACAACAGGTCTAACCACAATTGACCTTCCCCTACCTGACAAACTCCAGTTCCTCCCTTGGACCTCATATAAAAAAAAGATGAAATTCTCTGTCATTTAGCAACCTTTCATCCCAGTCACCTACTTGACTTTCTGGCCTCATTATATATCACTACCTTTTCTATAATCTCTAATCCAATCATAGTGACCTTCTAGCCATTCTTCATACTGAAACACTATTTCTTCTCTCCTTTTCTTTGCACTGACTGGAAGTGTGCTGTCTTGCACTCCTTTTTGATCTCTAGCCGTTGGAGTCCCTCATGGACTGTAAAGTTCAGTTCAGGTGTTTACTTCTGCAAGGAGTCTTTCCTGAACCCACGCCCTCCTCATCTCCTTGGTTACTATGGTTATCTCTTCCAGTATTGATTATATATTGCAGGTCAGCAAAAGAAATTAAATGGAAATTTTCGGGGAGTTTTGCAGAAACCACAGACAATGTGCAAAGGCCAGCAGATGACACAGAAAAAGTTTAGAAACTCAGAAATGCATAAAATATGTTCATAGCATTGTACAATACAGCATCTCTTATCTTATAATATATAATAATTCAGATACCTTCTATGGTATGAAGGAAAAGCCAAAGAAATTCACATGAATTTTCCAGGTGATAGAACTAACTAAATACTTTAAATACAGAAAAAGGAAAAAACCTCATAATTAATTTGGGCATATTCCACATGTATGTTTATGTGTATACATGATACACATATATGCACATGCATACATATGTGCATACACGCTTCCTCTCCTGAAATAGAATAGAAGTTCCTCCAAGATAAGAAGTGCTTCACTTTCATCCCTGTATCCCAGCAGCTGGTAGACAGCAGTTGCTCACTGCATCCTTGTATGTTTGATTCATCCATTATCATCTTGGTTCTAACACTTCCTTGATAATTAGTTTCCTCAACTTGACCGAGCAGCCCCCATGGATGCCAGGGACTCGTTATGGGCTTCTGGAAGATCTTCTAACGTGTAGAGGCGAGCATGTGGGGAGCAAATGGGAGGAAGAGTGGAAAGAGATGGGAAATTCATGAAAGACACTTTCTTAGGAGCCTTAAAGAGTTTAATTTTTTTCTCCATCTTCTAAGACCCCTCCTACCATTAATAATGAATATTCCTCTGAAAGGATAATATATATTATCATGTAAACCATTTGTAACTGCTTGTTTCTCCCCTAGAGTCGGAAAAGTCCTGATGGAATAGGATACAGAAGGTATTGGGATGAGGGCCGCAGACATAAGAGGTACCAGAAGATTGTTGGAAGCCATCAGAAACCAACGGGGCTCTACTTAATGATTTTGACCTGCGGTTGGCCGAGTATTGATGCCTCCCATTGGCCAATCAGCAGATTAGAGAATTGTACCAGATGCTCATGATCATGGTACAGACACCAACAATAGAGGATTTGAGTGATCTTCAAAATAGATGTTATGCAGTCATAATAGTTCTAATTTTCAAAGCCTTTATTAGCCTGAATTCAAAAAATAAATAAAAGATGAAGAAAAATATAAACATGATCTCATCCATTTCTGAAAAACAAATAGAGCCAATTTCTATGGTGTCACTCAAAACAATGTGTTATCTAAAGGGATTGTCATTGGAAGATACCACAGGCTTACAGGGCCCTTCCAACCAGAACACTTCTCCAGTTAGCCTTTGATATGGTAATAGGGGAAGCTCAGTTTATTTGAGTGTATATGGGTGACTGAGAGAACCTAGGTGAACTCAGTTTAGTCTCTTCCCAGTGTTACAAATTGGGCAAGAGGATGAGGTTGAAACATTGAAAGAAAAGAGGATTCAGCTGTCCAAGGGACAAAGTTCTTTCTGTGGAGGCAGCCTGCTACAGTGAATGAACAGTGGTGCTAGTTAGATTACCTGGGTTTGAATCTGGACTTTAAGACTTATTACCTGTGTGGCATTGCATAGGTCACGTCAGATCCCCAGGCCTCCATTTCCACAACAACAAAAAAAGGAGACTGGAGCAGGTGACCTCAGAGATAAATTTTCAATATATGACCCCACGTGTTTCTGTACTTGGAAATCGTTCCTGAGAGGTATCTATCCTTGAGTTACAAAGAAGATTCAGCAAACAGTGGATAGGGCTTTATGGAATAAAAAGGTGGGGGAATAACGCACTTCTGAGACCGGGGCCATGCTCCCTTGTGATTGACCACAAGTTCTCTCTGTCCTGGAATTGTGACCCATAACTGGATGGGCAATAGAATTGCCACCAGTGCCTGGTCCTGTCCCTAGGGTCAGCTCAGGGGCCCCGATAGCCTCTGACCAGTGATCTCTCCTTCTTACTGTCCCTGGGATGAGCACTCACAATGTTCCTGCCACCGTCCCAGTAATCTTCAAGGCCTACCACTTATGTTGGATCTAGGCCAGTGTCACAGACCTCTTGTGCTGAACTTCTAAGTCATCTTGGACTGGAAAGATGTCTCCTCCTGATCTTTTGTTGGGTGTGACACTCCAGGATTTGATTTGAGGTTCTATTTGTAAATTATCTGAAAGGTAATATTGGGAGATTTCCCTCACCTTGGCTCTGTCCCTCAAAGTGCTTTTTCTAAAGTATACATCTTATCCTGTCACTTCCCTGTGCTATAAGCTGGTGACTAGCACCTCCAGGATGAAATATAAAATCTTCTACTTAGCTTCCAAAATGCCACAAAACTTGGCTCCTTCTGCTTTTCCAATCTTCTCTCCCTTTTACCATAGTCCTTTATGATAGTCTATAACAAAGCAATACTTAACCTCTTCTATTCCTTGCTGTTCCTTCCTCTGATTCTAGGTAGTTTTCCTGTCTGCCTGGATGTATGGAATATTCTATCTATGCAACCATCTCCTGGCTTCCTTCCAGATGTAGATCAAATTCTGTTTTAAGCAGTATGCCTTCCCCAATCCTTTTATACCCACCCATGTCCCCCAGTGGTGCATTCCCTCTGATACTAAGGGAATTCCACTGTCTATATGTTGTGTGTGTGTGTGTGTTGTGTGTGTGTGGTCTCCACTATCAGGATTTGAAGTCCTTGAGGACAGAGACTATGTTTTTTATTTTTCATATCTTACAAATTTATCACAGTGTCTGACTTACAGAATAATTTAATAAATGCTTGCTAACTGATTTACAAACTATTGTGAAACAATGAAGAACTGCTCTTTGAGTCTAGTTATTCATCTAGTACTGGATCGACATAGTGGTAACATCACCTATTTCATTCCCTTAGTCATGTGCCTTCTCAAACTGTCCAAGCCCCAGCTGTTTTCCCCTCTTACTGTGCCAGACCAATCTGTTCATTTACCTTCTCACCACTCTAAAAATCCTGTTCATTTTCTCCATTAACTTCACCCACATGACCTTCATCTATCTTCCCTACCTGATGATCATGATATCCAATGTTTTGTCATTGCCCCTTTCAGGAAATCTTCCCTAAATAAATGCCCCAAGTCCCTGTGACTCTGACCATCCCTGTAGTTCATCCATACTAACCTAAGTTTGTGCCCTCAAAGTCAATGGCAAAGTCATTCAATCATTCAAGTAACCATTAGGTACTAGAAATATGTTAGGTGCTGAGGATAAGGAAAAAGAAGAGGAGGAGGAGGAGAAGGAGGAAAAGGATGATGATAATGATGATGATGATGATGATGATGATGATGATGATGTGGGGTGTGCTTCTGCTGCCACTCAAGGTGATATTCAAGGGTGAGTTCAGGGAGGTCATTTCTGGGGTGTAGTGGACTTTGTTCAGTGAATGGTTAGTTGATTTGATCAGTGTGATCTGGTGTTGACATAAGCAGGCTCTCAACCCAAATTCAATCGTTGACTAGGTCATCTCTCTACATTTAGGTGACAAATTGTCTCTCGTTTTTGTGGATACAATGAGAAAAATAGATCTTGCCCTCAAGGAACTTGCATCATAAAGACATTTAGGTGCATTCAGACTACAAAGAGAATTTTGTTATACATGCCTGACTCATGTTTCATGTGACTTTTCTTATCTTTGCATGAGATTGTACTCTCCTCAGGCAAAGGAATTCTGTCTACTCCAGTTGCTATCTATCCAATGTGCCATATGAAATCTTTCATTCCTAGTGAGTTCCAAGTACAGAACGACAAATTTTTGTGGCCAATATTGACCTCTTTTGTTTAAGACAGAGATTTTGACGCTATTAATTTCCCTACTGTCTAGATGTTTTCTCATTTTTTCTTTCCTTCAGCCATAAGTCTAATAACTTCATTTCTTTGTTCCTTCCCAAAATTTGTAAATGACATGTAGACCATCTCTAGCTTGACTATTTCTGTGACATTTCTCCCTGTCCTTTGGAATTGAATGCTGCCTTCTGCCAAGGTGCTAAGATGAAGTATTGACTGCTTTCAAGTTGGGAAAGGGGTTACAGTACAGTGAACAGCAAGACAGAATTCTCAGAAAAGAAGTACTGTGAGGGGTTTGGAGAATATGGCGTCATAGGAAGGTAGCTTCACCAATGCTTTTCTGACCACAGCGCATTACAAATTTTCATTGACTTCATCTGCCATTCTAACACCTTCTTTCCGTACCTTCAATTCCTCAGAATTCGGATGTTAAACAGTATGTTTCCAGAAGACATTTGAAAATAAAATACTTGGAATTTTGAAAGGGTTTATGAAGTAGACTCCCTGTGGCACGCTTGGAAGGAAAAAAATGCTGGACAATTCTCTCACGATATTAAGGGAGTCTTGAACGTTTGGATAAAGTGTTGGGCTTTTTGTCAGAGACTTAAGTTCAAATATTGTCTCCAACATGTACTATCTGCATGACTCCAAGTGAATCTCTTTACCTCTCTGTACCTTAGGCAACTCTTAAAATTCATCAAATCATAAATTAATTGACATCTTTAGAGGGAGTTCTCTCACTGAGTTCACAACATTGACAAAACTCCTCCTTCTTTGCATTTTCTGTTAATTTATAGACATTAGCGAAATTAGAAGTAATGTACCTTGATATTCATATATTTTAAAATTAATTGCTTTAACCAGCAAAAATGTGGTTTCTCTTCCTCATAATCTCCATCGAATAAAAACAATCATTGCAAACCATGTACAATGAAACCAAATTTCCACATTGGCAATATTATGCTTAAGTACATACATATATGCACACATATTGCACATTACATATATATGCACACAAATTAAACATGTAGGCATATGTATGTATTTCTCATTCTGCACTCTGTGTCTTCAGACCTCTTGAAATAGTTATTACATTATTACATTAACCAGCATTCCTAAGTTTTTCAAAGTTGTCTTTATGCTATTTTTGTCATTGCGTAAATTCTGCTGATTCTCCTCATTTCACTCTGCATCAAGTCATACAAGTTTTCCCAGGTTTCTCTGAAACCATATTCTTCATTTTTTCTTACAGTACAATAGGAATAGATCACATCTACGTATTTTAGTATATACTTATTTAGAGACTTTTGATTTGTTTTGTTGTTTTCCTTAGAATTCACCCTTTTCTTAAAATATATTCTCTCATGAGAGGAGACATGGGCTATTGCATATTAGAATGACAGAAGTTTTTTATTGCTTAGTACTTTGTTGATTGCTCATGTTTACATTTTAAAAATCACCTTAGGGGGCAGAGCCAAGATGGCAGAGTAGAAAGTTGCACATACTCTAGCTCTTCCCCCAGAGCCCATAAAATGCCTGCAAAAAATGACTCTGAACAAATTCTAGAGCAATATAAGCCACAAAATGACAGAGTGAAAGAGATTTCCAGCCCATGGTAGCCTGGAAGGCTGAGAAGAAAGGTCTATCACATGGGACTTGAGCACAGCCCACCGAGTCCTGCCCAGCCTTGGCTGGTCCCACCAACAAGAACAGCACTGGAACAGGCCTTGGGGATGGAATCCCTGGCAGCAGCTGTAGGTCTCAGATCCCTCAAACCACAAATGCCAAAGACAGCATCAAAAGTCAGTGAGAAAGTATTTTCACCTGGGTAAAAACGGAGCAGCATCCTCCCCTAGCCCCAGCCCAAGGTGGTGGCAACAGTGGTGGTGGCGACAGCAGCAGTACCATTTTTTGGAGCCCTCTGCCTAAAATGTCTGGGGGAATTTAGCCACTGATCTGAGTCTCAGTCCTGAGTGGAGTCCCTGGGGTGAGGAAGAGTATTGGTTGGCATGGTGGAACTAGTAGAGGCTCTGGAGAGAGAATTCTACTTGCAGATCCTGGGCAGAAAAGCTTTGGTAGCTCCCAGACCAGAGCACAGGCCAGGAGAGGAATAAACTCCTCTCCCTTTATTGTGCCACCATGGAAGAACTGAGAACTTACCAATCCCAAGAGTATACTACCCCCTTGGCAAAGGATCCAAAAGTCAACTAACTAGCTGGGAAAATACTCAAAAAAGGGTAAAAAAAAATACTACAGAAGGTTACTTTCTTGGTGAATAAGCATTTTCTTCCATCCTTTCAGGTGAGAAAGAACAATGCTTATCATCAAAGAAAGACATAAAAATCAAGGTTTAGGCACTCAAAATCTGTCAATATGCAATGGTCTCAGGCCATGGAAGAGCTCACAGAGGATTTTGAGAATCAAGTAAGAGAGGTAGAGGAAAAATTGGGAAGAGAAATGAGAGCCATGCAAGGAAATCATGAAAATCAAGTCAACAGGTAGTTAAAGGAGACTCAAAAATTGTTGAAGAAAATAAGATCTTTAAAAATAGGCTAACTCAAATAGCAAAAGAGATCCGAAAAGCCAATGGTGAGAAGAATGCTTTAAAAAGCAGAATTAGTCAAATGGAAAAGGTTCAAAATCTCACTAAAGAAAATAGTTCTTTAAAAAGGAGAATGGAGCAGATGGAAGCTAATGGCTTTATGAGAAACCAATAAATTACAAAACAAAACCAAAGGAATGAAAAAATGGAAGATAATGTGAAATACCTCGTTGGAAAAACAACTGACCTGGAAAATAGATCCAGGAGAGACAATTTAAAAATGATGGGACCACCTGAAAGCCATGATCAAAAAAGAACCTAGATATCATTTTTCATGAAATTATCAAGGGAAACTGCCCTGATATTCAGGAACCAGAGGGCAAAATAAATATTGAAAGAATTCACCAATTGCCTCTTGAAAGAGATCTGAGAAGAGAAACTCCTAGGAATATTGTAGCCAAATTCTAGACTTCCCAGGTCAAGGAGAAAATATTGCAAGCAGCTAGAAAGAAACAATTCAAGTATTGTGGAAATACAATCAGGGTAACACAAGATCCAGTAGCTTCTACATTAAGGGATCAAAGGACTTGGAAAATGATATTCCAGAAGTCAAAGGAACTAAGATTAAAACCAAGAATCACCTCCCCAGCAAAACTGAGTATAATACTTCAGGGGAAAAAATGGTAATTCAATGAAATAGAGGACTTTCAAACATTCTTGATGAAAAGATCAGAGCTGAAAAGAAAATTTGACTTTCAAACACAAGACTGAAGAGACGCATGAAAAGGTTAACAAGAAACAGAAATCATGAGGGACTTACTAAAGCTGAACTATTTACATTCCTACATAGAAAGATAATATTTTTAACTCTTGAAACTTTTCTCAGTATTTGAGATGTTTGAGGGATTACACACACACACACAGATATATGTATATATATGCATATATGTATGCATGCATGCATGCATGCATGTTTGTATGTATATAGACAGAGAGCCCAGGGTGAGATAAGTACAAAGGGATGATATCTAAAAAAGTAAAATTAAGGGTTTAGAGAGGAATATATTAAGAAGAGAAAGGGAGAAATGGAATGGGGCAAATTATCTCTCATAAAAGAGGAAGGAAAAAACTTTTTCAATGGAGGAGAAAAGGGGGGAGGTGAGAGGGGGAAAAGTGAAGCTTACTCTCATAAAATTTGGCTTAAGGAAGGAATAGCATGTACGCTCAATTTGGCATTAAAATCCATCTTACACTACAATAAAGTAGGGGAGAAGGCTATGTGAGGTATGTGGGGGGAATGATAGAAGGGAGGGCAAATGGGAGCAAGGGGTAATTAGAAATAAGCACTTTTGGGGAGGGACAAGGTCAAAAGAGAGAATAGAGTAAATAGGGGACAGAACAGGATGGATGGAAATAGTCTTACACAACATGACTATTATAGAAGTCTTTTGCAAAACTGCACATATGTAGTCTATATTGAATTGCTTGCTTTCTAAGTGGGGATGGGTGGGGAGGAAGGAAAAGAAATTGGAACTCAAAGTTTTAGGAATGAATGTTGAGAATTTTTTGCATACAACTTGAAAATAAGAAATACAAGTAATGGGGTATAGAAATTTATCTTGCCTTAGAAGACAAGAGAGAAGATGAGGATAAGGGAAGGGAGGGGTGTGATAGAAGGGAGGACAGATGGGGGAAGGGGTAATCAGAATGCAAAGCGTTTTGGGGTGGAGCGAGGGGGGAGATGGGGAGAAAATTTGAAACTCAAAATGTTGTGGAAATGAGTATTGAAAACTAAAAATAAATTAATGAATGTTTTTTTGAAAAGAAATGAAAAAGATATTAAGAGATCACCTGCTCAGGGTAACTCACTTTACAGATGAAGAAACTATCAATTAAGTAAAATGAAAGTAGGTGAGCTAACTCCAGTTCATGCCTACTACTGGTAAAACTTCGCACTCAGATCTTCTGCATTCAAATAAAGAATGCCCTTTCCAAAAAGACAAAAATCACCTTAAAAAAAGGTTTGACTCCAGTGTTTGTACTTCAAAGACTTAATGCATCTCTCCTCTTTTCATCAGGAATTCTTGGAAGTCTGATATTTTATTAAAGGTCTAATTTTTCCACCCCAACTTCACCTTAAGATTATATACAGTCGTTTGGGGCACATTATTGTTGTATGTAAACTTGTAAGCTTTACCTTTTGGAATACTGTATTCCAGAGTCTTTGTTTCTTTAAGGAGTGTCTGCTAAATCATGTAGGCTTTTGGTTGTAATCTCTAGGTACTTTTATTCTTTCTTTGTGATTATAGTATTTTTTTACATGAAAGATCTGGAATTTATCTATATTACTTCTGGGAGTTTTTGTCCTGTTGTTTCATACAGAGTTTATATCTATATGCATATATATATATATATATATGTTCATGTATACACATGTATCCATGTGCATCTATACACAAGTGTATGTCTTTCACACACATATACATACATACACATAAATCCATATATATGCATATGTATATGTATGTATATTCCATCATTTACCTACATGTATATACATACATTTATGTGTGTAATACACCTTGTGTGTATTTCCATTTTGTCTTCCATTCTAAAAGATCATAACATTTTTCTTTTAAAATTTCTTAAAATACAATATCTAGGCTCTTTTTTTTGTTATTGTTCATGTCTTACAGGTAGTTTAATAGTTCTTAAATGTTTTTCTCATCAATCTCTTTTTTTCCTCAAGTAGTTCTTTTTCCTGAGAAATAGCTTATATTTTCTTCTATTTTTTTCAGTATTTTAACTTTGTTTAATATTTCTGGTTATCTTGTGGAGTCATCTCATTCTATTTCTTCCATAGTAATTTTGGACTTTATTGCCTTTTATGTCAAGCTGTTTATTTCCATTCCTATTGTTTATTCTAATAACTCTCATTTCTTTTATGATTTTTCTTTATTAACTTCATTTCATTTATAAAAATCACTTCAGTACTCTTAAAGATCTTTACCATTTTTTTTTGTGAAATCCAGTCGAATTTGTTTCCATGCTTTGTCTTTCTTTGAAGCTTTGTAAATGTTTTGGTGTCATTCTAATTTTCTGGGTTTGTATTGTGAGTATCCTTATATTGCAGTAACTTATTTATGTTGTGAATATCTGAGGGTGGGGTTTGTGTGCTTATTCTTCCAATGTACTACATGACTTCAGATTTTATATTAGGACCAAGTTCTTTATCCTTCTGACAGGACTGTCTGGTCTGGTCCTGCTATTGATTTCTCAGTATGTTAAGTGTTGTCTTATTCAGAATTTCTGTAATAATACAGACTGGAGATCTGCAGGTATCCAGATCTTCCTATAGTGGTCCAATCCAAGGGAAATTGTGATCACTGCCTCATGGTGTGAGCCCTGCAATTTCCTGATGTGGTCATTGTTCCTGTAGGGTCTCTGTGTCTGAAATTTCAGTAGTCTGCTGTTGTACTCAGATACTCTGAACTAGTTGAAAAGCCCTGCTAGATTAGAATGAGAGAACTGTAATCTCATTAAAGTTGAGAGAAATTTAGATAGCTAGGAGAAGATGAGTTATATGACCTAGCACACTTATTTCCTCAAGTTGGTGAGCAGCTTGTTGGAGAACATGAGGAAGCATTACACTTCCTCCTCTATGATGTTGACTCCACAATTACGACATCTGGCTTCCTGTCTGTCTGATAGAGGTGTCCTTAGATTAATGAACTCTCATTGATTTTTTTTTTTAAGTTTCTGGATGTGGATAGCTCTGAAATACTGCAAAAGACTGTGATAACTAATTTAGCCCAACTGTCCTGCACCTCCCTAACCACAGGTTTGTAGTGGCCAGGAGTTTTTGGCTAGGATGTTTTCTCCCAAGGCAGTAATGAGACAGTTGCCTGGGTAATTGATGCTCAGCTCTCGGCAAGGGAACTGCCAGTTATTCCAATTGCTTTTTCCACCCTAATAAGGGCATGCATCAGCACACACTTCATTGTGTTTCTCAATTTTAAAGGCTCAGAAATAGTTATTAACAGCTCTATTATTATTATCATTAGAACAGCAAGAGAAGGGAACAGTCACTGAAGAAACAAACTGTCACTGAGCATCACCCCTAGACAAAAGTGCCTGTGGGCCAGACAGTCTCTAGAGACTGTTGGTTTACAGCTGCTTCTTGGCTCCAATGGGCAGGGTGCAAGGTCATGGTAGAGAGAGATATTAGACTAAGATAAGCCAAAGCTACTGACCATCTATTCTTCATGTCAATGCTCAAGTGACTGACCAGGTCATAATAAGAATAAAATATTGGTGGGGGTGAAGCCAATATGGTGAAGTAGAAGCACAGATTTGCTTGAGCTCTCCCTGAAAGCCCTTAAAAACCTGTAAAAAATGACTCTAAAGAAGTTCTAGAACATCAAAAGTCACAAAATTACAGAGTAAAACAGATATCCAGCCCAAGACAGCGTAGAAGACTGACAGGAAGCATTTATTGCACTGGCTTGGAGTGGAGCTGAGCCCAGCATAGGCCACATCACAGGCTTCAGGGCACTGAATTATGGGCAGTTGCTGCAGTTTCCGGATTCCTCAACCCACAAATATCAAAGACAACTTCAAAGTTCAGTGAGAAAACGCTCTCACCTGGGTGAAAAAGGACTGTGGTCCTGCCTCAGCCCTAGCATCAGGGCAGCAGCCTCTTCTAGAACTCTTTCGAGGGACTGATCTGGGTCTTAGTTATGAGTGGAGATCAGGAGGAGTGCTGGCATGGCAGAGATGGTTGTGACTGTGAAGAGGAAATCCTACTCACAGTTCTGGGCAAAAAAGTGTATTTGTGGTTGTTCACAGACCAGAGCACAGGCCACAAAAAGATTAAACAGTTCTCCCTTGATTATGCCACTTTGTAGGAATTGAGAACTTACAGGTCCCTAGAGATATCTCAAAGAATAGCTGCAAAAACCCTGTGAAGCCTGAAGTAGTATACCCTTCACTTGACAAAGGTCTCAAAAGTCAAGTAATTGGCTAGGGAAATGCCCAAAAAAGGGAAAAATAAGATCATAGATGATTACTTTCCTGGTGAAAAGGTATTTTCTTCCATGCCTTCAGATAAGCAAGATAAAATCCTACAACCAGAGGAAGACCAAAGCATAAAACCAGAGGAAGACAGCAAGGTCAAGTATCCTACATCCAAAGTCTCCCCCTGAAAAATGAAATAGCCTCAGGTCATGGAAGAGCTCAACAAGGATTTTGAAAATAAACTGAGAAGTGAAGGAAAAACTGGGAAGAGAAATGAGAGTGATGCAGGAAGATCATGAAAAATTAGTCAACAGCTTGCTAAAGGAGATCCCAAAAAATATGGAAGAAAATAACACCTTTAAAAAGAGAATAATCCAAATGTTAAAAGAGGTCCAAAAAGCCAATGAAAAGAATGCCTTAGAAAGAAGAATTGGCTAAAAAGAGGTCCAAAACTCACTGAAGAAAATGACATGGGAGACACTGGGACAGGATTGCTCAGCTTGGTATGCCTACAGCAGAAAAGGTGCTGTACTCGCCAAGCAAAGCAAAATTGAGACAGCACAATGGAAACATAGGATGCACAAAATTGGAGTAACCACCCCAAATTTTCATGTGGACTATCTGTGCCCAATCTGTGGTAGAGTATTCTGAGCTCCTATTAGTCTGATCAGCCAAATCGGACATACTGAAACTTCACCTTATCATGGTAATGTCATTTTGGTCCTCTTCAGGAGCAGACAACAACCACCACGAACTTCATACATACGTAGATATATACAAACATATATAGATGGGGCACAGAGTGAGCTGAATATGACAGGAGAATATCTAAAAAAATAAAATTTACTGCTGAGTGGAATATACTTGAAGAAAGAGAAAGGGAGAGGCAGAATGCAGCAAATCATCTCACATAAAAGAGGCAAGAAAGAGCTTTAACAGTAGAAGGGAAAGCGGGGGGCAGGGGGGGAGATGAAGGGGAAAATGTGAGCCTTACTCTCATGGGATTTGACTTTAGGGATTTGACTCAATTGAGTATGTAAATTTATTTTACCCTGCAGGAAGGCAGAGGGGAAGGAGATAGGAGAGGGAAGATAGTAAAAAGGACAGTAAATTGTGAAAAAGAATAATCAGAAGCAAACACTATTGTGGAGGGACAAGTTAAGGGAAAGAATGAAATAAATGGAGGGCAGGGCAGGGCAGAGGGAAATGTGGTTAGTCTTTTGCAACATATCTGTTGTGGAAGTGTTTTGTATGGCTACACATGTATGACCTATATCAAATTGCTTGCTTCCTCAATGAGGGTGGGTAGAGAGGGAGGAAGGGAGAGAATATGAAACTCAAAGTTTTAAAAATGAACGTTAAAATTGTTTTTGAATGCAATTGGGAAATAAGATGTACAGTCAATGGGGTATGGAAATCTATTTTGCCTACAGGAAAACGTATGTGTGTTCATCCTTCATTGCCGAAGAACGCTATGCTATCAGATTTTGTTTTGAGTGAGGGAGGGCTGTGGAGGTCACCAGCCTCACTTCTCCTCTACAGCCATCTGAATCCAGTGACCAGATATTCATCAGGATGACTGGAGATGACCAAGGATGAGGCAGTTGGGGTTAAGTAACTTGTCCAAGGTCACACAGCAAGTGAGTGTCCAGTGTCTGAGGTGAGATTTGAACCCAGGTCCTCCCAACCCCTGCACTGGTGCTCTATCCATTGCATCACCTAGCTGCCCTCTACAGGAAAATAGAGGGCAGGGGGATGTATGAAGGGGGATACTAGAAAGGAGGACAGACTGAGGGAAGGGGTGGATTGGGTGTACACTGTCCTGGGGTGGAGGGTGGAGACAGATGAGGAGAAAATTTGGAACTGAAATTCTTGAGGAAGTGAATGTTGAAAACTGAAAAATAAATAATATATTAGAAAATGTTAAAGAAAATGTATTACCTAAGTAAATTTTTGTCGATGCACATAGCAATGGACCACTCATTCTAGACAAATAAAGGCTGCTGTAGAGAAAAAAATAGAATGTTTGAGAGAGACAGAGAAAGAAAACAAGAGGAGGGGAGAGAGAGAGAGAGAGATCTGTTGTTGAGTTGTTTCAATTGTGTCTGATTTTTTGTGATCCCATTTGGGTTTTCTTGGAAAAGATACTGGAGTGATTTGCCAATTCATTCTCAAGTTTCTTTTACAGATGAAGAAACTGGGGCAAACAGGTACACATAACTAGTAAGGGTCAGGACAGATTTGAACTCAGAAAGATGAGTCTTCCTGACTCCAGGACTGGCACCCTATTCACTGCACCACCTAGCTGCCCTATACACACACACACACACACACACACGCACACATATACACACTCGTGTGTATGAGTATATACATGTATGTGTATATATACATATGCACATGCATATATACATACACATGTTTGTGTATATATACATGCATGCATACATACACTCAAATCACATGTGTGTAGATAAATATGCATATATGTTTATATATACATACAAATATATGTACATATATACACACATATGTATTTGATTTGTGTGTGTGAAGTTATAACCAAAGTCTAGCTCCATCTTTTATTTTTAAGACAGGCAATATTCTAGAAATGGAGGACAGATTAATCCAAAACTTATTAGGCTAAAGGGCTTTTCTTTGTACTTAGTTCCTGATATGTGCACATTCATGAGTATCATTCTATACACGGTGAGGAAAGAGGAAGTAAATAGCAATCCTAATCCCAGTCCAGATAAAACTTTTAATTTTCAATGGGAAATAAAATAAATACATGCAGTTTGTCAAAATCTCAGCAATGGTCCCATGGCATCAACCGTAAAGATACTTGAGAGACTAGGGAAAGATTCAAATGTTCTCAAGGATTCATCTGTCAGTGACGTTTTTAGGTCAACAGATGACTTACACCACCATCACCACCACAACCAACCCTGGCCAGTGACCAGACAGCTCACAGCATGGCCCAATGTGCCAAAATTTGTTAGAGTACACTGAACCCAGGGGAACACATGAAAAGTTGTTCAGCGATGCAAGACTGTGGAACTGTTCAGCCTAACCAAGAAGAGGCCTCACTTGGCTTTCTAGCCCTCTCCTTCCATCCAAGTCCATCTTCCTTATAACTTAGGTTTACTGCACCAGCTTTTAAGTTGAGCCCTGCATTTATCACTAGTCTCAGTTTGGGGAGGGAGGAACGGGAGCTAGTACAGTCCTTGGTATACTGATCTGTAGCAGCTTCTTACTGTCACACTTCTTGGCTCTTCTTTAACATGTTAATATAAACACGAACATGACCAGCTCACCACATAGATACAAGGATGCATATTTGGAGGAGACAGAATTTGACAGTATTGTCTTGGTGTACCTAACATGGGTCAACCCTGCCTAAAGGCCAAGGTTCTAGCCACCATGTTGGGGGTGAGTGGCACCTGATAATGAAGCGACATCAATTCTATCTATGTGAGTAACAAGAATCAATGAAGCATGGTTGTCTTGCAAAAGGGAAAATTTGGGGAAGGAGACATGTTCAAGTCTCCAGATAAGTGAAGGGATATCATGCAGCAGAGAGAGCAGACTTGTTCTGTGTTATTCCACTCATCAAACCTGTAGTTCAATGATGAACCGCATCTGTGGGAGGACATTAACAAGTCAAAGTCTGAGGAGAAGATGGTGACAATCCCAGAAGAAAGTGGACAAGATGGTGACAATTCCAGGCTCCATGAGGATCACTGGAGGGGATAAAACTGAAAGAAAAAGGGATCTCCTCTTAATGCAATCTTTGTTCCCATTTGGGAGGCAGCAAGGAAGCAGTATGGGGGATGAAGGGGCTTCAGTCAGCATGAACTGAATTCAAGTTCTGATATGATCTATGAAAAATTGAGGAAGATACTTACCCTCCCAATCCCCCTGCATCTCTCCAAGGTTACCAGATGCAAACACATGGAGATGTGTATTGGTAGAGGTAACTTCCTCACTGAGAACCATTTCCACTACTGAATCATCCTGAGTTTGAAGTCTAGTGTTATTCCTCTGCTCAGAAGCCTTTGGTAACTCCCTATGTCCTTAAGGATAAAATAAAAACACATCACCTTGCATTTAGTCATCTACAATCTGTCTCTCATTAACTTCCCAGATAGATTTGATGTTACTCCCCTGCATGCATGCTATGTTCCAGCCAAGCTGTTTCACTTTCTGTTTCCCACGTTCAGTATCTGATCATCCACTACTGTCTTTGCATAGTCTGTTTCCATGCCTGAATGCCCTCTCTCCATACATTCTCTCAGAATACATGACCCTGGAAATGTGTCAGCTGAGGATGAAATCCCATGGGATGCTGTTGTCCTTGTGTGTGTGTGTGTGTGTGTATGTGTGCATGCACATGCATGCTTGCGTGTGTATGTTTAGCATACTGTTTTTCTTGCCTGTGTCTCTGTCTCTCTGTCTGTTTCTCCCTGTCTGTCTGTCTCTGTCTTTCTCTCTTCTCTCATTTCTATCTGTATCTGTGTGTGTGTCTGTGTGTCTCTCTCTGTTGTCATTTATATCCTCAGTCCCCTTCAGATAAAGCTTCTGGAAGCTAAAGCATCTCAGAGGGTAATGCAGAAGAAAAGCTAGTGAATCCAAATTGGGGAGAGGCCCTACTTCGGATTCAGAATTTTCTGAATATGACAAACGATTGAATTCATATTCCTATCTTTAGTTCCAAAGCGTCTGAAATCCCACCATGCAAATATAATAAGGATTACATGGTGCTTTCCCCATATTCTGTCCATTGATTTCCACAACCCCGTAACTAGGTAGGGCAGTTATTATTCTGTCCATTTTAGAAAGAGGAAACAATTCAAACAGCTCTGGGCAAGGTCACATGCTCCATGGCTTCTGAACTGAAATCTAGTGCTTTTTCCAGTAGATCACAGATATGAATCCCTCCCAAATTGTCAGAATGACCATTTGGTGAATGGTATTGCTTTGGATATTGCAAGTTCAACGTGGCACTCATTTGCATAGGGGCAATGGGCAGATGCTCTTTCTCTCCTTGTCCACAGGAATGAACACAAGGGTGGGCCAGACTGTTCAGACAGACCTAATTCCATCAATGCAAAGAAAAACCTTTTCTTAAATTTTCATTCCCAGGCAAGCTCAGGTCACTGGCTTCTGGGTCCCTCTGGTGGAAGACATGACTGGTCTTGCTGAGGTCCTCTCTAGCTTTGAGGACCTCTATGTTTGTCATTGGTTTATGTCAGGAGAATTTTTCTAAGAACTGGAAATAAACAAAGGTGACATTTTTACTTTGATCCAATTTCCGTTTTTCAAAGGGAAGAGCTTGTCTCAATAGGTCATGTTCAAGTTCCTGTATTGGTGCTGGTCTGGGTCTTTCCATCTTTGTCATATAATGTGGTGTTGACGCTGACCTTTAACCAAATGATGATCTGAATGTATGCTGACAGTTCATTTTGAGATGACTCCCACATCAATGTCCAGACATTTCCTCCAGTCTGATAGGATATAATCCACTTCACTGATTTCACAATGCTGCTTAATGCTCATTTTCAGGACCCTCTGGCTCACTTTGAGGAGGAAGGATTCATGGCATACAAGGCCTGAGGCTGCTGAGCTATCAACAGGCTATTAGCCCTTTTAATTTCTTAATACTTACCCATATTTTGTTTGTTTTCACCATCCTCCCTTTGCCCGCCTTCTTAGTAAAAGCCCTGAATAACACATGCGGCTGTGCTTTGGAGGGCTGGCTCCATTTTTTATAGCTTTTTGTTGTTTTTCATTCTCTTCAAGATCATGGCCACTTAAATGACAATTATTTTCCTTATATTACATTTGCTTAAGTTTATATGGGTAATGTAACACAATACAGTCTGGTTTTGCAAGCAAAACTGTTGAGTTCCCTCTTGTCTTAATAGTCCACTTCCATCAAGTCATTCTGGTTCTGATCTAAGGATAGTTCATAAATATTATTTCCATTCAGCTGCCATTTGCTTCTGCCTTCTGGTTTCATTTATAATCAGGATAACAATGGGGTTGTGGTTGCAATTCTACAATAGTGCGTCCACTTGTTTATCATTTGAGAAAGAACGAAGGAGTTCTATTAATTTCCAGAGCATGGGTCATACCAATATTGGGTTTTCTAAATCAATATGTAGCCTGCAAAGAACCTTACCTAGAGTTTAGTGGCCTCTGTTTCTACCGCAGTTTGATGCCCCTGCTTTAGAGCCATTCTCTGTCCTTCTCTAGTGTGTCTTTTAACTTTCATTATCCAATAGTTTTATTTTGCCAAATTTAAAATTTTTCAATACACTTTGTGTTGGAGGCAAGGCATTTAATTTGTTTTATTATCCCTTCCAAATAAAATCATATATCTCTCCCTCCATTATGAGTTTCCCCAAGGGCCCCTATTTTGGAGATGGTCCCAGAACATCTCTCCTTCCCCACCTGGCTCTCTGTTCAACGTACAGAACTTCATCAGTATGCCTCAGCTGCCTCCTTGTCCTGGCACTTCCCACATTCTCTAGAGTCTTCTCACCCTGGTACATCCCTCTGTCTCTCTGCCCTTATTTTTCCCTTCTCTCCTCAGGCCCTTGGTCAGCTCTTCCTTTGGCTTCCATTTTGGGGTATGGCCTAAGCCAGTCATCATTTATTTGATCCTTTGATGTACTTCTGACTCTTGAGACTTTTGCACCATGCCCTTTAGGAGTACCTTTGCTCCTCCCACCCTCTCTCTACTCTGCAATTTTGAGCACCTTTGGTATGTCTTCTTTTTGTGTGTCTTGTTCCATTCAAATGTAAGCTTCTTCAGGGAATATTCTCTCTCTCTCTCTCTCTCTCTCTCTCTCATTTCTATTTATGCTTAACAAATAATAAGTACTTCATAAAAGACTTGTTGCCTTTCCTTGTACTGCTTTCCATTCATGGCTAATATTTTTGAATGAGGGATCACTCTCCTCTTGTATTCTCTATTTCATTACTATCTCTTCGATTCTTACCTAACCACTTATGACATGGCTTCCATCTTGCCTATAAGTTTGAATTTCCCTGCAAGTTCACCAACAATGTACTTTCAAATCGAAACAATTTTTGTTTCTGTATTCATTACTATCTCTATTTACCCTTCCTCTGCATTTGAGATTGTGATGCTCCATATCTTAAATCTCGGTATATCTATGCCCATCTTTCAAAAGTTTAAGCATGTTATTTGCATGTGTATGTGTATTATACAAATATGTGAATGTATGTGCACTTATGAGTAAATGTGCATATTTATATCCCCCTATATCTGGACATATCTTCTCTATATATCTACACCCTCACATAGGTATAGATATCCATATGTACATATAGATACCTATCTATATCTATATAGATAAATACATAGATGGATATTTTCTATCTATATTGAACTTCTTTATCTATATATATCTATATGGAGAGCTATGTGTGCATTGTAGATCTATGTCTATATCATATGTAGATATAGATATAGACTTGTCTATATTCACATATAGAGATGTTTTATTATATAGGTGTCTAAATGTAGATATATAGCTATCTCTCTATTTCTCCACATTTCTAAGTCTATACATTTTCCCCTCAGTTCATAGATGCCAATTTACCACATGTTAGTTGTGTTAACTGTGGTGGTCTCTGGAA
The DNA here is from genome assembly GCF_028372415.1 of Notamacropus eugenii. Taxonomy (NCBI): domain Eukaryota; kingdom Metazoa; phylum Chordata; class Mammalia; order Diprotodontia; family Macropodidae; genus Notamacropus; species Notamacropus eugenii. The sequence continues at coordinate 384,121,110 of NC_092877.1, forward strand.
CATATCTACATGTTGAACATGCCATCAAATACCAGCAGCTTCCTCTGTGACTACTTGTCAAAGCTCTAGTGCTGAAGGATGGAGGAGGAGGTGAGCAATTGGGTGTAGTAATCCTCATTTATTTTAAACAGATGTTGGCAAGTGATATTTTCAACATTCATTTCCTGACTTTAGAACAATTGCACTGTTTTCTAAGTATATTCCATTGATTTCTGTGATTGTTATTCCACAAAGCACGGCTCCCAGCCAATGGAAAACCACAATACCTCATGACATATTAGACAGTCATCATTTTGAACTTTGACAGAATAGATTTGGGAAAGGTCTGACACTACAAATAGTCGACTATTCCATTAAAAACAAATGTGCAAATGTAATTTAGGATTTTTTCTAACCATGAAAATAGGTATAAATCAATAGGTTTCAAATAACACTAAATGAAATACAAAAAATGACCAAGTGATGATTATCTGGAAAACAGAAGCATAATAAATGATTCAAGACTTTGGATCAGAGATTTGGAGCATCAGAGGATGTAAGTGTCCCCTGAGTCTACCATTCTCATTTTGTAGACAAGGATGTTGAAACCCAGAGAAGCTCAATGGCTTCAACAGGGACACACAGCTAGTAAAAGTCAGATGTGGGATTAGAAGGCAGAACTTCCTGACTCTGTACAATAATACTCTATGCTTTCTTCATATAGAACGTCTGAAGTCTAAAGGGATTTATTTAGTCGAAGGGTTGGGTGATACTAGGATCACTTTGGGATGTAGCTTTCAGTCCTACCTAGACCTTTATCAAATATGAATTTGTTTCACTATTCACCAAAATTCCTATTTGCTTATATATCAATACTTGTGCTTATCACTGAGTGAGAAAAAGACAAAGATGTTATTCTAATCACTATTTCACACAACAGAAAGACTGGAGGGACAATTACCACATTGGATTACAAAATTAGCTTCCAAAGATGCCTTGGCAGTTTGAAAAATTGAACCAAACTTAATACGATTAATTTTAGCAGGAAAAAAGCTTCAAACTGCATTTCAGGAGAACAATTCCACAACACAGAGGAAGAAGGGTTGAAGAGAAGTTTGTTGACTGAGAGGGAGGTTGGTGTTTTATTAAACTTTGAACTCCATATGAGTCAGCAGTAGAGTGTGGCAGTTCTGAAAGTAATGGGCTTATGAGCTGCCTTAGTACAGTTATAGCCACCAAGAAGAGGAAGGCAATATTCCCATCATATGCCGAAGTATTTGGGGCACCAAATCATAGAAGGGAAATTAATCAGTGTTATAGTGCCTCTCCAGAAGATCATACTTATGGTGATGCATGGACCTTCAGTCTTTGGAATATGATAATTACTTAAAGCAACTTGGAATGTTTAGCATAGAGAAGAGGAGACTAAATAAAAACAATATGGTAATTGTCCTCAAGTCTTTGAAGTGATGAGAAAAACACATTAGAATCATCGTACTTTGCCAAAGGTGGAAAAACTAAGAATATCCATTACTTCTTTCAAGACTCACTCAAATATTGAACAGGGGAAATTAGGTGGTGCAGTGGATGGAGCACCAGTGCAGGAGTCAGGAGGACTTGAGTTCAAATCTCACCTCAGACACTTGACACTCTCTAGCTGTATGACCTTGGGCAAGTCACTTAACCCCAATGCCTCATCCTGGGTCTCCAGTCATCCTGATGATTATCTGGTCACTGGATTCAGGTAGTTCTGGAGGAGAAGTGAGGCTGGTGACCTTCACCGCCTTCTCTCACTCAAAACAAAATTAAGTGCAAGTCATGTCATCATTTCTCTGATGACATGGTCTTCTTCGTCAACAAAGGACAAACATACACACCAAATATTGAACATGTTCTGTAGGAGGACTTTTTGGTCTTTCAGTCACTTATGATTTTTTCTCTAAGCTTAGCTTACTTATATTCTGTATGTATCTTGTATAACTTTTTAATTTAATTTTTCATTTGTGTTCTAAAAGAACTGTTTCCATAACATAGTACAATTTAAAAAAAGATAATTGGAAACAAAACTGCAAATCTCCCGTGCACAACTAGCTATTCTATTCAAATATACAATACAATTATAATGTTTTCTTTTCCTTTTTTCTTCCTCTCATCCCTTTCAAGATAGCTACCATTGGACATAAATATGTGTATATGTATATACATAATACGTACATAGATACAGATGTGTGTATGTGTGCAAAGTATTTCTATAGATACTTCTATCAGTTTTTTCTGAACATTGATAGCATCTTTCTTCATATATCATTTGTGGTTAATTTGGATATTTATAATAGACAAAATAATTGATTCACTCAAAGTCGTTCTTAAAACAACATTGCTTTTCCTATTTACAATGTTCTCTTGATTCTTCTCATTTCTCTCCTCACTATTTCATGCCAATCTTTCCATGATTCTCTTAAATAATTGAGCTCATCATTTTTATAGCACAATAGTTGTCCATCACAATCATATACCACAACTTATTCAACTATTCCCCAGTTGACGGATACCCCCTCAATCTCCATTTATTTGGCACCACAAAAATCAAGTAGAAATATTTTAGCACATATAGGTTCTTTTCTATTTTCTCCTCCATCATCTTTGGACATAGACCAAGTAATGATATTATAGGGCCAAAGGGTATAGGTAGTTTAATAACTCTTTGGGCATAATTCCAGATTGTTCTCCAAAATGGTTGGATCATTTTACAATTCCACCACCAATGAACTAGTGTCCTAGTTTTTCCCTCCAGCATTTATCACTTGCTCCTTTTATCATTTTAGCCAATCTTCTAGGTGTAAAATGATAGAATTGGAGTGCATTTAGGGTTGGGGTTAGGGTCTCTATTCTCAAAGTTGTTTAATCTGCATTTCTCTAATCAGTAATAATTTAGAGCACTTTATATGACTATAAATAGTTTTTATTTCTTCATTGGAAAACCACCAGTTTATGTCCTTTGACCATCTATCAACTAGGGAATGACTCATATTCTTGTAAATTTGACAATGTTCTAATTACTGTTTGTGAATTTCTTATTTTTGCTCACTCTTTTCTTTCTCAGTTTCTCTTTTTACCCCATCTCTGTTACTTTATTTTTCCCCTTTTTGAGTTCTTCCAATATTTGTTTTGGAGTCTGTGATCATTTAACATTCTTCTTTGAGGGAGGAATATTTTTTTTTAATCTCACTATCTTCGTCTCAATATGAATGCAGATCTTCTTCTGCACCAAAGTACCTATCAATCCCTTAGGTTCTTTTTCCCTTTGCTTATGCATTTAAAAAAATTACATTTGCCTTATTTTATTTTTAGCAGCTTAATATTATTGTTATCAAATTTTAACCCTAATTTGAGGGTAACATTGCCATAGGCCTCAGGTCCTTTTTGCAGTTATTTTCTGAATTCTGTCCAGAAGCTCAACCTCAGGGCCTTCTCTCTTCCTCCCCTAAACTCCAGTTGCACTTTCCCCAAAATGTGACTTCCCCCAGTGGTCTGCCTTCAGCCGGCTGGTGCTTTCTCCTGCTCACTCACAGACACGCTTGGGGATCAAATCTGGCCAGCACCACTAGGCTTGATTCCAGAAACAGAAGGTATCCTTCAATTTTTCCTCACCAGTCTATCTATTGTTCTTTAGATACAAGTTAGTGAGGTAAATGTTCATGAGGTGAAAGTTCCTGATGTAATTTCTGAGGTGAAATTTCTTTAGATTGATAATCATGTGAAAATTGAAGTGAAATTCCTTGAAGCCAAGCCTGCTTCTCTAAGGGCCTTTCCTTTGTTGTTTCAGTGGAGTCAGTCCGGGGGTGTTTACACTTCACTTAGGCCAAACCTAAGTGCCTGGAGTCTTCTCAAGGTCTTCTAAAGTTGTCCCAGAAGGACAATTGCTTTATCTCTTTATTTTTGCTGTTCTCATTCATTTTGTGACAATTGTTTGTCTGTTTGTGGAGGAAATTTGGAGCCTAGAAATTTCTAACCTCTGTGTCATCTTCCCAGAATACTCCTATATCTAGTTATAATCATATTATCATCCCTACTGATTGGAAGATTCTGAGGATAGGAGTTCTTTTTCCACATCACATTGTTTGTAGCATGGTACCTGACATACAATAAGTGTGTAGTAAATATTTTTTGACTCACTGGTTAGAATGGATAAAATCTGCAAAGAGACATAAACAGACAAAAAAGTCATCCTTGAACATTAGAATGCCACAAAATTGGAATGGGATACCTCATCAAATAATGAGATCCTCTTCCTTCATTATCTTATTTAAAAATAATTATTTTATTTGTTTACAGTGTTCTATAATCACCTCGATATATGTTTTGCCCTCCTTCCCCTTCCTTCCCCCCTCCCTCCCCACTACCTCCCTGAGATGGCTTCAATCATATATAGGTTATATATATACATTCCTATTAAATACAATTTCACCAAAGTCATGTTGAATAGAATTAAAATGAATGGGAGAAATCATAAGACAAAACAAAAGAAAATATAACACAAAATAAACAGTCTGCTTCATTCTGTGATTGAATTTCATAGTTCCTTCTCTGGATGTGGAAAGTGTTTTCCCTCAAAATTCCATTGGGAATTTTTTAGCTCTTTGCATTGCTATGAAGGACCAAGTCTACCAGAAAAATTTCTCACACTTTGGTTGTTGCTGTGTGCAAAGTTCTCCTGGTTCTATTTCTTTCACTCAGTATCAGTTCGTATGAGTCTTTGAAGGCCTCTCTGAAGTCTTCCTGTTCATCATTTCTTATAGCACAATAGTATTTCATTACATTCATATACCACAACTTGTTCAATCATTCCCCAATTGAAGGACATCACTTTGATTACTAGTTTTTGCCTACCACAAAGAAAGCTACTATAAATACTTTTGCACATGTGGGACCCTTTCCCATTTTTATGATCTCTTGGGAATAGAGTCCTAGAAGCTGTATTGTTGGGTCAAAGGGTATGCACAATATTGTAGCCCTTTGGGCATAGTTCCAAATTGCTTTCCAGAATGGTTGGATCACCTCACAGCTCCTCCAACAATGAATTAGTATTCCAACTCTCCCACATCTTCTCCAACATTTATCATCTACCTGTTTTGTCATGTTAGCCAATCTGATAGGTGTGATGTGGTACCTCAGAGTTGTTTTCATTTGCATCTCTCTATTAATAGTAATTCAGAACATTTTTTCATATGACTATAAATAGCTTTAATTTCTTCCTCTATTGGGGAATGACTTGTATTCTTTTACATTTGACTCAGTTCTCTATATGTTCCAGAAATGAAGACTTTATCACAGACGCTGGTTGCAAAAATTCTTTCCCAGTTTTCTGCTTCCCTCCTGCTCTTGGCTGCATTGGGTTTCTTTATGCAAAAACTTTTCAATTTAATGTAATCAGAATTGCTTCTTACTCATGATGATCATCTTTTTCCTGGCTTTTAAAGTAGATCTCTGCTTCTAGGGCACAAGGAGCTCTGTCCCACAGTTATTGTTCCTTGAACTTGGGGCTTTGTGTGTGCTGGCATTTGGTTCTTTCAGCTAGAATCTAAAATGCTGCAGCTTACTTGGTGCTGGGCTGGCTGGTGTGAGAAAGCAGAGGCCAGGTGAATTCTTTCTGGGTTTGTCCGAGTTACATTGGAGTTAGCAGTGTTGTGTGGGGGAGGGGTGGTCTGGCTACAGCATGTCTCCTTTGCTTAGCTGGAGCATGGCAAGCTCAGCACTTTGTGAATCCATATGTGCTAGTGTCTTCATGATTCCCCTGGGGTACTGAGGCACACCTGGGATCCTGGTGTTGGTGGGCGCATGCTCCACACCCCTGGGGATCAGGATCTTCTCCTAGTTCACTGAGGTGGGGCTGTCTGGGACAGCTCTGATCCTGAACTGGTCCCCTTCAGCTACTGCAAGAAGAGGGACCCTCTTCAGAGATTTTCCTAGCCTTACGTGCTAAGAGACTGTTTCCCCCTTTAGCTGATCCCACTTTTCCGGGATTTTTCTGGGGAAATGTTTTATGGGTCTTTCAAGGTCAACAAGGGGAGGAAGAGAGCATCAACTGATCCCTCCACCATCTTGGCTCCTGGAAAGTTAGGTAGGTGACTTACAGGCATTTAATCTACAGGCTGATAATCTCAGGAGCAGCTACTGAAGAAACCTGGGGCTCCATGGCTCTCACTCACTCACTGTTCCACTGGACTCCCCTCCTGGGCTGCAGTGCATCTGGTGCCTCAGACTGCCCAGGCCTCCTTGATTGTCTTTAAGCAAAGATATGTGTCAATTTGGTGTCTTTTTATGAAGATTATGAACACCATTATAAAAATGACTACTTTATCCAACCTTATTTGTATATTCATTAGCACCCCAATTAAATTACCATGTTTTAGTGAATTAGAAAAAATAATGAAATTCATTTACAAGAACAAAACTCAAGAAAATGAAAGGAACCATTTCCTTAATGTAAAGGAAAGAGGTTCATCATTGCCAGATCTTAAACTAAATTAAAGACAGCAATTATCAATACTATTTGGTAATGGCTAAGAAATAGAAATGCAAATCACTGGAACAGAGTAGACATAACTTTTACAGCAGTAAATACATATAGTAGCCTTGTATTTGATAAGTGCAAAGACTTAAGATTTTGGGAAAAGAATTCATTGTTACGTAAAATTGTTGGGAAAACTGGAAAAGAGTATGGCAGAAACTTGGAATAGACTAATATCCTACAACTTTTACCAACATAAGGTCAAAATGAATATAAAAAAAAATGTTACAAGAAAATTTGAAGGATATGGAACATATTACCTGTCAGACTCTTAGACAGTGAATGAGTAAACAAGAGATAGTAAAGTGAGTATAACATGGTTCATTTCAATTACATTAGATTAAATGTTTTGTACAAATAAAATGAATGAAACTAAGGTTAGAAGGAAAGCAGAAAATGTGGGAAAAAGTTATAAACAAATTCTCAGACAAAGGTCTCATATCTCAAATATGTAATGAATTTTCTCAAATCTAGAAGGATATGAATCATTCTCCAATTGATAAATGGTCAAGGTATAGGAATCAGCAGTTTTCTGATGAAGAAATTAAAATAATTTTTGTCATATAAAAGTGCTCTAAATCATCACCGATTAGAGAATTTCCGATTTCAAACACCCTTGAGATCCGTGCTACCCCGAACAGATTTACCAAAATGGTTAAAGGGGAAAGCGGCAGATATTAGAGGAGATATGAAAAAATTGTGACACATTTTTAGTGGAATTGTAAAATGATTCAACCGTTTTGGAGAACAATCTGGAATTATGCTCAAAGAGTTATTAAACTACATATACCCTCTGACCCAGCAGTGCCACTACCTGGCCTATTTCCAAAGATGATTAGGGAAAAAGGAAAATGAACGTATATGTCCTAAAATGTTTATAGCAACTCTCTTTGTGGTGTCAAAGAAATAGAAATTTTGGAGATGTACATCAATTGGGGAATGACAACAAGTTGTGGTATTGGATTGTGATGGGATATTGCTGTGCTATAAGAAATGATAGAAATGATGAGTATGCTGATCATAGAAACATCTGGATAGACATGAATAAAAAGATTTTAAATGAGCAGAATCAAGAGCACATTGTATAGAGTAGCAGCAATACTGTTTTAAGAAAAAGTTGGAACAAATAATTTATTTTCTCCATTATAAATACCTAAATTAGCTATAAAGAAATATGAAGAGAAAAAGTTGAAAGTACATATAGAATATTTTTATACACTCACACACACATACATATATGTATATGCATGTATGTATATATGTATACGTGTGTATATGTGTACATACACACCTATTCGTGTCTAATGATTGCCATGTCTAGACAAGGAAGAAAAGGAAGACAAAAATGAAAAAAAAAATTTGCATGATAATTTTGTTGTGTATTTAAAAGGAATAGAAAATTGTGAATAAGAGATTTGCAGTTTCATGTAAAATCACTCTTTTTAGTTTCTATGTTATGGAAATGCTGGTTTCATTCCATAAATTATGCATGTATATATGTATGTATGTATGTATGTGTATATATATGCATGTTTTTGCATTTTTGTATGCATGTATGTATGTATGTGTAAGTACATATACATACATATACATATGTACATATACATATTTTAACAGCTTAGGCTAGGACAAAAGGCATTGAATGACATGCAGTCAAGAAGTAAATTGATCTCTCTAATACAGTTTCTTCAATATAATTGGAACTGAAGAACCTAACTCCCCCAATTCATGCAAGATGCTTTGGAAGTTAATGAAATACATAAAATCCAGATATTACTAGACTGGTAAGGAGTCCTGCTTTATTTAATTAACTTAATGATTGCACCCTCCAAAACCAGAGGAGTTATGGTACCACCTTCGCAGGTGATCATTCACCTCCCCTTTGAAGACAAACCTCCAGTAACAGGGTTTCTCTGCGATGGGATTCATTGCCTCCTGAAGTCATGAGTTCCTTAAGGGCTTGTGTGCATATTCCCCCTTGTACCTACCACACCCTCTCTTTTTCTGTGTTATTTATACTATAATTCTTCTAACTTAGTACGGGCAGGAAAGGGTGGTTTGAGATAAATATCAATGGAGGTAACTTCTAAGTTGATGAAAACATGGATCCATTGGAATGTCATCACTACTTCCTCCCATTAGAACATAAGTAACCTAAAGAACAGGCACTCTTCTGTTCTCATCTTTACTATCCTACTGCATAGCACTGTGCCTTAAACACAACCCTCTTGGTGATATGATTAATAAAGAATAGCCATACAGTACCAGCAAACCACCTGCAGGTGGGCAAAGCCTCAGGCCTCCTCACCAACTCCTCTAATCCCAGCCCCATCAGTCATCTAATATTGCTATTTGAGTTCAAACTCATTGAGGGAAATGGGTATTTTTTCTTTGTATTTCATACAATAAAAACTTGCTGAATTTAATCAAATTTGTTAAATTCAGGCAGCCCTTATATTTTAGAAGTCTAGTTTTCCTTGCCAGTGCATTCAATTTTTACAGGAAGGTTTTCATTCCGATCCTGGACAATCAAACCAAAGGAATTCTAACAGTCAACACCCTGGTCACCATGATTATACAAGATAGCACACTTGTCTTTATGAGAGCTTTCATAATCAATACATTTTCACTGATTTCATGTCATAAAATGATTTTTAAATGTCTGATAATGTCATTCTGGAATAATCCTAGTATCTGACTCAGTTGAGAAAAACGATCAATGACTTCAGATCTCTAAGTTTTAGGGAAATCCAGATCAAATATCAAGGGTAAATCCTTCTTTTCCTCTATGATACCAGCCACAGATGAAAATCAATGGCATTCCTCTCCTCAATTTATTGCTATGAGCCTCATAATTTTCAAAATAATTATTTGTTTGAAGGATGCATTGCAAGCATTATAGATAATCCTAGAGAATGGGAGACTGTAAAGCACAGGAGATACAGGCATGGGAAAGATCTAAAAGGCACCGAATGGAAAATGTCTCCCCAGTGTGACCCATGGATCTTTAACATAATTACAACTGGAGCTGAGATCAGGGTGGTAAGCCCATGTACCCAGCTTACCCCACTATGCCTCATGGACACTCAAACTAACCAGCCATTAGGCAATTGTATGTAAGACCTTTGTCATAAGAGGATGACAGCAGGAGGGGCTTTCTAGCATGTCCTTCTCCACAGAAACCAAGGCCTAGAGGGAAGCACTCAAAGGCAATAGTGGGAAGAGTGATGGATGGATCTGAAATCTCATTTTAACCATGACAATAAATTTTCAGCCATGGAAAGGACACTTCCCCTTTCTGCACTTCAGCACCCTAGTCTGAAAAATGGGAATAATGATAATTATTTTATCTAGTTCACAAAGCTATTATGTAATTCAGACTTGACAAGGCTTGCATGGTGCTGGATAAAAATAAATACTACATGAATTCATATATTATTATTATTAATGGTAAATCAGATCGGCTGTTTACACACTTGAAGTAGAGCACACATGCACATATACACCCTCACAAAGTCAGAATTGACAACAAGAGGGAGGAAATGGATGCCTCCAGGCTGAGGCATAATTAGTCATCTCCTGTTTCTCTTTAGACCTGTGGAGCTGCCCTCACCCTGTCATGGAAGGGGGGTAGATGTTGATGGACAAGCCAACTCCTCCCATTCAAGACGATCACAAAGAGAATTTTTATGAGGACAAGCAGTGACAGGAGTGAGAGAACAGAAAAAGAGAAGTGTCCAGATGTGGGAGAAGCGGTGGAACTACAGAACAATTAAGCCACACAGGCCAGAAAGATCAGGCATGAGATTACTGTCTGTTTGATGCCATCATACATGAGAGACATGAGGGAAGGCATTCCACTTGTGGCCTAAGTCAGGACTCCTGAAACAGGAACTGCTAATACTCAATGTCTCCTTCCCATTATCCTCTTCTTTCTTTCCAGATATGAGATAAGCTCAATGTCATCCTTAGCCTGTAAGAGACCTGTCTTTGTTCCTAAAATGCTTGCTCTCCACATGATATATGTGGTTGCCCATTGATTTTTTAATCTAATTGTTTATTACCCAAATGCAATGGAATAGATCCATAAAGAAGTGCCCAAGATAATAAGAAAATGTGTCATTGCTGCCATTGCTCAGTCCTTTCAGTTGTGTCTTACTCTGTGGCCTGATTTGGAATTTTCCCAGCAAAGATAGTGAAAGGTCACTTCTTTCTCCAGCTCATTGTATAGATGAGGAAACTGTGGCAAGTAGGCTTAATGACTTGTCCAGGGTCATACGTCTAGTATGAGGTCAGATTTGAACTCAAGAAGATACATCTTCCTAACTCTAGGCCTAGCACTCTGTCCATGGTACCACCAAGCTTTCTAGCTATACATAAATTTACCATTGCAATATTTTTAAGAGTCAAAAATAATTGAACAAAACCATATGCATTTTTACTGTCTGGGAACTTGGAGCTATAATGGAGAGAATCATTGATTCATGTGTTCTAAGTTCCCAGATCAGAGACTAATATACACATACACATACGTACATGTGTACATGTATATGTAGATATATGTATATGCAGATGTAGATATGTACACTGGGACCCCACTAGAAATTTGGATCAACAATAGAGGGCAGACATTCAAGGAGAATGTGTGACTGGCTGGACTGACTCTGGAGTGGAGCATGACATTTGTTCTTCACATCTTTTGTTTGTTTTCTAAAGGCTAAGTTCAAAGGAAAATTCCTTCACAGGGGGAAGCTGGGTGAATGCTTGAAAAAAAGGCCACAATTAAAGAGAAGCAGTGATAAAATCCCATAAAGAAGCCGTCCACAAGGGGAATAGAAGGGAGCCAACATGGCACCATGCTTCTAAGAGAAAAGTATACCACCCTGCTCATATTCCTGTAGCTGATATACTGTTTGGATTAGGAACTCTTTGGCTTAGCAAGGGTTCATATCTCTCTCCAATAATTGTATACTGTGAAAAAATTCCTACAGTGGCCTAGTAGCACCCTTACAGCACTTTGTTTCAGTGGAAGATGCCTTTTCCACACTGCAGACAATCAGGGATGAGTTCTGATCATTACATGCTGGTGAAAGCCAAGGCAGAATCAGCCTTGGCAGCCCCTACTCCCAGATTCAGAACACTCCACATTTGTAGCCCAGAGTCTTCGACTCCAGTAATATAGCTCCTCAATCTTGGGAGAGTGTAGAGAGCTAAAAGCTCTTTCAGTTAAACCATCCAATAAAGTGGTGAGTGTTTGGGGCCAGGATGGAGCTCAGCCATTTTAGGCAGTCAACAGTGCTGTCCAGTAGCAGGTATGCAGATGTCCTTAATGAGTTCAAAGCTCTACCAAGTTTCTGCTAGATATTCTAAATAAATATGGTATAAAATGGAGAAAATTCTGAGAAGATGAGGGCAAAAACATTTTTAAAGTTACAAACCCCCTTCCCAGTTTAATGGGGGAAAGTAACACTGTAACTGATTAAAAAAATCACAAAGTTAAAATTACAGTAATTAACTCTGACATGGCATGTAATACCAAGAGAACACTTTCTTATTATGCATGTTATGTTAATTAGAATTTAAAGGGTTTCAGAATGAGAAACTAATTATGCTTCTTATATAACTCTGGTAATATTCAAGATGTTAAAGGATTGGGGAATGTTCAGGAGAACATCTCATGAAGGTTCCATTTAATGAATGCCACTGTTACAACTTGTCCTCCTGTTGAACTGCTTTGGCTTCCCAGCTTAGGGTTCCTTTGACACCAAAAAAGAACTAAACAGTGACTTCTGAGATTCTTGGAAGTTGTAACAAGATACAGGAATTTTAATACAGTTATTGAATATGTGACTCATCCATCCTTAAATGGAAGCACAATCGGATCAATTTAGACACTTCTTTCTTTGATACACATGACTGCCTATCCCTGACTGCCCAGTCTGGGGAATCTCATCCACATCCTCCCTCAGTTAGACACAAGTGTCCCCACGATGGGAGGAAAGTCTGCTTTCTTCTTTCCTGATAGTTATATCTATAATGACATTTATCTAGTTCTCTAAACATCGTATAGTGGTTTCCATGCATTGTTTTGTGTGACCCTTGTGAGATACACCTCTCTCTCTCTCTCTCTCTCTCTCTCTCTCTCTCTCTCTCTCTTTTTCTCTCTCTCTCTCTCTCTCACTAGTCCCATGCTACAAATGGGAAAAATAAAGCTCAAAGGGGTTAACTGAGTTGTCCACCTTGTGGCATGATTTTTATATCTCAGAATTATAAAATTTCTGAGTTTTAAGGGGCTTCAGAAGTCATGCAGTCCAACTCATGCTTTACAAAGAAGATCCAATACCATTCACATAAGAAAGAAATTATGCAGCCTTGACTTAAAGATGTCAAGTGAAGGGACCTCATGACCTGCCAAGGTGACCCTTTCTACTATTGGAGACCTTTAATTGCTAGTTTTTATCTGCTATCAAGCCAATAGCTGCCTCTTAGCAATTTCCACCTACTAATCCCATTTCTGTCATCTGGGGCCAATGGAAAAAGTATAAGCATCCCTCTCCCTGGCATACCTTCAGAAAATTATTTAGCTGTCATGTCCCTCCCCACAGTCTTCTATTTTCCAAGCTAGACATGCTCAGTTCCTTTAGCCTATCCTCATGTGACATGGACTCAAGGAATTTCACCACCTTTCTTAGTCTCCTCTAGGCACTCTCTGATCTATTAATGTCTAACTCCAACCTGGGTTCCCAGAACTAAGGATGACATTCTTGAATTGTGTTTCTGGACACTTGCTGTGTTCCTCCTTCATTAAAATTTCACATCATTGGGCAGAATCATAGGACAGAAACATTCAGTGTCACAGTCTGATGTAAATCCTTTAATCTACATTACCATGGCAGTCATCAAATGCTTTTGTTACCTCATTACTAATGTGTCATATTCAGTTGATTTCAATACACTTTTAACAAACACTTTGTGAAAGCCAATTGCTAAGTGCTATGAAGTTTATTGTCACTATACTCCAAGCAGAAAAATAATAATGGTGCCTTTTACTATGCTATGTAATATTTAAAATAATGAAAAGTATGAAGAGTCCATCTTCTTGAGGAAAAGCAGAGTGGCAGTATGATCCCTAAAGAGAATATGAGTAAAAAGTGAAAGTGCCTAAGACAGATATGAAGGTGGAATAGTGACTGGGGCAGAGAAAAGAGAAATCCCCCAAGTATGATGAATTCAAAGAAGGCTTTAGGTCACAGCAGTCACATCACTCCACCAAACTGCAAAGTCAATCTCAATCCCAAATTTCAAATACAGCCTGAACCCTAAACTCAATGTAAATTCCAAAAGTACAGAAGAGAAGTATGAAAAGTGAACAATTGCCAAGGCTGGGTCTAATACTTGGAGATCAGATTCTCCTCGGATCTCAATCCTTTAGTATCTTCAATATTTTGCTCATTTTAGTCATCTGCAGATCTTCCCTAACCCCTCAAGTTATTGTCAAGTTTTCTCCAAATTATTGCTGTTTAGGCATTGTTTAGTCATGTCCAACTCTTTGTGATCCTTTTTTGGGATTTTCCTAGCAACAATACTATAGTGGTTTGCCCTTTTCTTCTCCAGCTCATTTGACAGATGGGGAAACCAAGGCAAATAGGGCTAAGTGACTTTTTCAGGGTCCTATAACTACTAAGTTCTGAGGCCACATTTGATTTCAGGTGCTCCGACTCCAGACTCAGAGCTCTATCCACTGTGTCATCTAGCTGTGAAGTAGCTCTTTGAATTATTTTGTGTAAACTATATGTTTGTACATTATCTCTTCCCTACCCTCATGCTAGGAAAACCAGCAGTTCCTAAGAAACTTAAGAGCCTGGAATTTTGAAAACACTCTCTTCGTATATCTAGCTCCTGGTTTACTCCAATATTACTATTCAGTGAGCATTCAATGAGAATTCATTGATTTTGATATTGGACTTGTAGATCTGGTCTCTGGTGTTTTTTTCATTTTTTTCACTCCCACTGGTACACTACTGGTTCAGTCTTTAATTGTTACTCACTTTTCACAGTATCTTAAAAACTAAGAAATTGAAATCTAGAGAAGTTCTCATTTTTCACTGAATGTAACTCATGCATCAAAGTATTTCCTATGATACGATATTCAGCAAGTGATTCTTCAGTTTCTGGGTATGTATGCCTTTTCCTCCTCCCCTTCCTCCTCCTCTTCTTTCTCCTCCTCCTGCTCCTCCACTCTCCTTCTTCACACCTCTGTTTGGATGCATGGATAGATACTTTAGACCATGAGAATTAATTTTGTTTTCTTCCTTGGCTTTTCGTCCTTGGAATTTCTGGATTTTCCAGGTGGAATTCTTTTCTTCTCTTTTTGTCATTTCTATCGTATGTAACTAGGGTGATTTATATAAATGGATTCTCTCTCTCCTATTTTAAGTGGGTAACTCTTTTCATTAGATTTTCAAAACACTGGACAATTACATTTTTATCAAACTTTATATGGTCTGCTACATCTCTTGCCAGTTTTCTGACAACATGGAATTCCATGTATTCAAAAGCATTCAGTATATTGCTTCAATTGATATTATTTCACCATAAAGATGAGATTTACTTTAATGGTGTATTCTCACCTGCCTGGCATGATTATGTACAATCTTGCCTTAAGGTACAGATAAGGAAGAATTAAATTATCTCTCAGGGTCTTTGTCAGTGCTCTACCTCCATAAGATCTGCAAAAATGATTAATCTAGTAGCCAAGTGTACAGATGAGGAAAATCTCCATTTTGCAAGGACACAAAAGGCAATGGATTAAGATGCACAGTGCTGCTTGGAATGTGCCTGCCTGGAAATCAGACTTTATTGTGTGAGTAATGCTCAAAGAAGTGGAGGGGAGGGAGAGAAAGCTCAACTGTAGAAGGGACTTCTGGGCCAATCAGAGCTCAGGAAGCATTAAAATTTGTCATAAGGAAAAGAGAAATACCTCAGCAATAATAGCACGTGACTTTCAGAATGTCAGTTTTTGTCTTCCACTAGTGCTTTCCAGTGTGTTAGGTCACGTCAATTTTTTTATTTGACTTTGAACATTATAGGAAAGTTTCGATCTTCAAGGTCAATGAGAATAGATGGGATCCACAGAGCCAAGTGTTCCCCACAGTGCTGCAGGTGAAAACACTGAATCTCAAAGAACTATTTGGGGAAATGAGCAATAAAGGATTCCCTGATTGCAAATGAAATCTCTGATCAAAATCCTAGTGAATTAATTATCACAGAATCGCAGCATCTGAGTGGGAAGGGACCTCAACATCTGTTACATCAAATCCATACCTGAAAAAGGATCCCTTCTGTAACACACCTAACAACTGAAGAAACTGCATTTTACACATGCACACACACACACACACACACACACACACAAATATACAGACATCGCCATTAATCTATTAAATTTTCATAAAATGATCACCTATAAAAAGTGAATACATTTCATAAGACTACATAATAAGGATACATAATATCCTCCTAAGCGTGTTAAAGCATATTAGCCTGTTTTAAGGTAACACAACAATAGTTCTTGAAGCCGCTAATTACAGTTCATATCCATCTATTTTAGTAATGGGTTAGTGTATTAAGATGTGGTTGAATATAATCAAACCTAATTATTCAGCTGTGGGCTGAAAAGTTGAATTGCTCTGAAGAAAGACTCCTTTCTCTCCTCTTGAAAATTTGAGCTGGCATGGAATGAAAAAAGTGTATGATTTATATGCAAAAGAAGGAAAGAGAAGACAGAGAGAGGATTTTCTCTCTTTGATAATGGCTTTCCCCACCTCTTAACAGCCTGTTATGGATATAGAAGTGAAGTATTTTATATTAAACGCATTTTATTCTGTATTCTTAGGAGGTCTAATTCCTTACTGCCCCAAAGAGGCGGGAGAGGAGGGTAAACTTCATTAGAAAAGGAGGCAGTAGAATCAGAGAACAATTAGTTAGCTTGGAGCAGAAAGTCGTATAACACAACAGCAGACAGCTGTGTAAATCACCAATTCCTCTAAGTTAGTATTAAGTTCCTACTATATGACAGGAAGTGAAGCTAGGTGGCAGTGTTGATAGAGTTCTAGGCTTGGAATCAGGAGAACCAGGATGTAAATCCAGTCTCAGACAGGTACTGGTTTGTATGACCCTGGATGACTCACTCAACCTTGTTTACCTCAGTTTCCTCATATGTAAGATGAGTTGGAGAAGAAAATGACAAACCACTTCAGTAGCTTTGCCAAGAACACACCTGATGGGGTCACAACTTAAATCAACTGGAATATTACTGAAAAGTGACTAAACAACAATATGACAGGAACTGGGCTTGGTCCAGCAGATACAAAGACCTAAATTAAACAGGCATTGGCTCTCAAAGAGCTTTTTGAATACTAGTGGAACAGAGAGCAGTGAATCATCATTAGTCATCTTGCTGATCTCTTGGACTTCATTAAACTGTGTCATTTTGTATCCTTAGATAGCACTGTGCCAGCGCATAGTAGGCACTTAACAAATGTGTATTGATTGACTAATTCTGCAAGATGAAGTAAATTCTGAAATGCACTCCTTCTCATCATTCCTTGCCCCTGGGATCCTACCTTCCCTCTGATGTACTCAAAGTTGATGAGGTTGGTGCATGCGTTGCCAGAGGTAGCTCAGAGTATGGGAGGCTCCAAAGTGTGGGAGATAAGAGATATTAGACTTACTACCAACTGAAGGTCTACAGAGCTACTGTGCTGTTCTCATTGCCATATGTCTGTGAAACCTGTATGGTCTACCAGAATCATGCCAGCAAATTGAATCACTTCCATTTGAATTGTCTTAGGAATATTCTGAAGATCACCTGGCAAGACAAGGTAGTGGACACTGAGGTATTTTCTTGATTTGAACTGCCAAGCATTCAAACTTCATTGCAGAGAGCACAGCTCAAAGTAACTGTTCTCATTGTTTAAATGCCAAACATACATCTGTCAAAATGATAATTTTATGGAGAACTCACACAAGGCAGGTGTTCACATGGAGGTCAGAAGAAGTGATACAAGTACACTCTCAAGGTCTCTCTGAAGAACTTTGGAATCATTTGTGAGACATGGGAGAGACTGGCACAGGACCACCCAGTATGATATGCCCGCCTCAAAGAAAGTGTTATCCTCTCTGAGCAAAGCAAGATTGAAGCAACTCAAAAGAAATGTTTAGGGACACATTAGAGACAACTCCCTGCCAAATAATCATATGGACTATTTGTGTCCAACCTGTGGTAGAGCCTTCAGAGCTCATCAGCCACAGTTGGACACATTATACCTTGACCCCATCATAGTGATGTCATTTTGATCCTCTTCATGTATGAAGGACAACTGATATCAAATGCTCCACCACTTCAGGAGGGTGCCCGTGGCAATCAACTCATAATTTCCCACTAACTTCAATCCTGAACTTGACAATATCCAGGAGCTCATCATCCTAAAAGGTGAAATCAACTCTTTAACTCAAACCCCTTATACCTTATATATGATGTAATATTTATAATATTACTATATCCATATATGTATATTTGTGCATAGTAACACAAAGGCATTTAAAGGGTGAAGAAAGAGTAATATGACCCATTAGGACAGCTAGTGTGAATGATAAGAAAACGTCTCATTTAAGAGCTAATTGATACTTAAGATATGCTTTGAGTGAAGATGGGAAATTTAAAAGAGTGAAAAGAGATCAAATTTCAGATTTTGTAGATCACTTGTGCAAGATCATGGAAGGCAGAGATTCAGTGACATGTATGTAGCCAACAGGACACTGTGCTTAGAGAAAAGCAACAGGAAAAATCATTTATGAAAAAATACTTGAGAGTTAGCTGAGAATTGTGTTGTGTCAGGTTCTGCGTAGCAAGAGGGCACAAAATTGTCCATCGTATTCAGAGAAGGAATGGGTTTCCTGTCTCTTTAGAGTAAAGTGATGAAATAATAGCCAGATGAAGCTTACTGCTATAGATAAAATCTCCCCCAGTTTGGAATGGTCTAAGTCAGTTCTGTTATAAAGTCCAACTTTTGTCAAGGCGTCTTCAAGAATGGAGGGATACATAAATAGTAAAGCATTTGATCTTAGTACCAGCTTTTACCGATGGAAAACTATGGAGATAACAGAGGAACTAGGGCAGATAGAAGGCAGAGCATTCCACC
Source organism: Notamacropus eugenii (assembly GCF_028372415.1). NCBI lineage: Eukaryota > Metazoa > Chordata > Mammalia > Diprotodontia > Macropodidae > Notamacropus > Notamacropus eugenii. Next base: position 384,139,863 of record NC_092877.1, read on the forward strand.
CTGCCTTACATGCCTAATAGTAGGGTGACCCTGGGCTCTCACTTAACATCTATTATCTAGTATCTATTAAACACAGGTGAAACTTACCACCACAGCACTATGAAGATCAAATAAAATAATGTTTTTAAAATGTTCATCAAATGTGGGAGTTATATAAGTGGAGCCCACTAACATTGAGAAGGAACTGGTGAAAGGGAAAGTATGCTGAAAATCTAGTCCAAGAAGTCTAGTTCAAAGCCCAGTTCTGCCTATATGACCTTGTACAAGTTACTTAACCTTACTGATTCTCCATGTCCTCACCAAAAAGAAAGAAAAAAGGAGAGAGCTGAACTTGATTCTCTCTCAAGTCCCTTGCAGTTCTAGCTCTGTTACTCCATGGGCTTTTAAATCTTCAATGCAATGTACCAGATCAAATGTAAATACCTCAGTTTCAGACCACCGTGTAAATACACAACTGAAAGAATCCTAGACTTGTATTCCAGGAGATGAATGAAACAAAAATGGCTTAGCAGACGAGACATTCCTTGCCCATAGTATCCCTTGCATACACACTTGATTCTGTACCATTTCTGCTAGTTCCTGTGTCTGATCTTGGCTCAACTGACTGGTTTGTTTTCTCAGTTTTCTCAGTTCCTAGAAGAAGCTGAAGATCATGCTCCAGCCCATGTCATGCTAGGTCCTAGCTCATTGTCCTGTGTGTTACTGGCTCCATGCCCTGGCTCTCAAAGGTCGTTGATGTAGTATATGGAGCACTGCGCCTGAAATCAGGAAGAAATGACTTTAAATTAGGCCTCAGACATCCACCATCTGTGTGACTGCACAATTTATTCAATCTGCCTGCTTTCTTTTCCTCTCCTAGAAAATGAAAACTACAATACCACCTACTTCCAAGGGTTGTCACAGTGGTCAAATGCAATGATATTTATAACATTTTGTATAGTGCCAGGCACAAAATAGGTGCCTAATAAATGCTTGGTAGATGCCCTTCGCTACTGCAGCAGTCTGCCTACTTAAAAATAAAAAAATTGAACAGGGCATGGCATTCATTCAAGCACTACACAGATTTCCACAGAGCACAAATCTCAAGGAGAGAAATCATAAACCAGATGAATGGGAGCAGATCAAGAAGAAAGGCATGTTGATCTTGTCTATTAGAATTTATCCAAATCAATGTATTTCCCCTATAATAAAATATCTGGCTATGTATCAGCAGGGATGTGTTAGATAATGGAGTCTGGCTCAACGAAGAAGGTAATTCTGCTAAATGAAGACATTCCATCTCAGGTTCCAAATATCTTCAAAAACTGTGTCTCTGTCATGAAATTTTGTTGATCAGTTGAGCCCAACTCTCCATAACCCTGTAGATCATACTGTCTGTGGAATTTTCTTAGCAGAGATGGCTCCTTGAAATTTGTTTCTTTAGTGGAATAAGGGAAACAGGTTAAGTGACTTGCACAAGGTGACACAGCTAAGTGTTTGAGGCCAGATATGAACTCAGGCTTGCTGACTATAGGTCTAATGCTCTATCCACTGAGCCACCTAGCTGCCTCCACTAACAGTAGAGATACAGAAGGAAAACTCTAAGGTGAAGGGCAAACATGTTTAGTTCCAGGGTATCAGAGCCTTCCCTGACTGCCCATGGTTCTTTAAGGCTTAAAAGTCCTCTCTTCCCTATCTCTACCTTCCACATTAGGGTTCCTTATGAAGCTACAGATATATTTATTTACTATTAATCTATCTCTAATCTCTATCATCTCTTTTTATCTATTTATATCCAAACCCATACTCATATCTGTATTTAGGTATATTATATAGATACATCTATCTATATCTATGTCTGGTAATATTGCAATAGAAGGATAACTATACTTAAATATCATTGGTTTCTTTTGTAATCTTATGTACTTTTATTTTCCCTATTTTAAAATATTAATATGAGAAGAGGAGCACAGTCTTCTTCATTATATAAAACACCTATGATTCAAAAATTGTTAAGCATCTATGCCCTAGAGGTTCATCAGAATGTGAAATAATAAGGTAACAGGGATTAGAAAAGAAATCTCAACAATTTGTTGTACTTGTTGGGAGCTTTCCTTGGTCCTGATACTACCTGACTTCAAACAGCAAGCAACTTGGTGCTGAATAAAATTCATGTGGGCTAAACTTGTCTGAGCTAAAAGCTCATTCCACTGTAATGATCAACGCAAACTGGGGCCTCCTTAGCCTATGCAGAAACGTCTTTAAGCACATCGCAGTAAGAAAGTTCACTAAAAAATTTTTAAGCTGTTGGTGAGTGGAGATAAATATAAAAAAAATCTTATTTTTGCTTTAGAGGGTAATGTTCTGGGCAGTAATTTGAATATAGGAGTATTCAGAAACAAAGAAAGAATAAGGTAAGTGACTGATTTATGATGTAAGTGAATCAGAAGGAGAGTGGAGTCTTTTCATCTAGTTCTATTGGTTTTATGTAATTAAATAAATTACATTAAAACTGAAGGCATTATTTAAAACTCTGAAATGCTCAGCAGAAATAATTACATTGGGCAATATCAAAACTGAATGTTACTGTGGGGAGAGAGAGAGAGAGAGAGAGAGAGAGAGAGAGAGGGAGAGAGAGAGAGAGAGAAAGAGAACTGGGGGAGAGCAGGAAGGGAAGAAATCAAATATGATTAGTTATACTTCACTAGATGTTTACGTGGGAACTTGTCTTTCATTCTTATAAAAATAGCATAGTAGGGAAAGTGTTTTCATTCAGTACCTGTTTTGTCCTTCAGACTGAGACATACTTCCAAAGGCTACCCCCCCCCATACACACTTCTTTCTCCCCCATCAGGGATCTTTAAAACTCAGAATGACTTCAATGCCTTAAATTATTCCTTTACATTATGGTTGTTTAAAATCTCATCATCTTTTTGAATTCTGTCTTCTGTTGGAGAATATCTTTATGTTAGACCCTTTGGAGGTGAGTCTTTTGTTAGTCCTCTAATCTCCTCCAGTAGTGTCTCAGTTTAGATTTTGTAAAGGAAAGACATGCTTTGTATTTGTCTGCCTTCTTTACAATGGCATGAGTTTTGAATACATAGTATTGGACTTAGTTGATGTGTTGAATATTTCTTTTCTGACTACTTTTCCCCCCATACTCTGTTTATGCATCCATTTATGTTTGTGTTTGTTTCGCTGGCAAGTAATGGTTTTCTGTACTGAGTAGAAGAATATAATGGGAAGTAACTATGTGTAAAATAAAAGCTACAACGTTAAAAATGCAAAGAATAATTACTTAAATAATTTGCAAGGCCCGTTATAAACATAAAGAAGAGTATCTCTTAGAAAGATAGAAGGCTAAAGGTGGAAGGAACCTTCATGCTTTGTAAATCTCTTTAACGTGATGGATTTCATGCTTAAGTCCATGTGATTTATATGTATTTTATTATTATCCAGCATGTCATAGTATCTCACAGGATATGCAAATGCCTTTCCAGTGTTCTGTCTGGAAAAATCAAAACAAGAAAAATTTTGTATATATTGCTGCTATAAAACACTTCTGTCAATTTCAGTCTCTCAAAGGCACTTTTAATCTTTACATTCGTATGACACTAGGTCTTTGTGACACTCATTTCAAGGGACTTATTTTGGCCTGGGCAGCTTATACCTCAACATCAAGAGAATGCCTGGAGAGGCTACAGCAGACCATGGGATTTCTCGGTGCTCCCTAATTCTCCAATCCGTGACTGATGTTGCAATCTACTTGAAAAGCACAGCTTTTTATGCATTTCCCCTTCACATTCTTTTACAATGCAATTTGCAATAAAATGGGACCAGTCTTATAAATGACTATCCCGGAATCATTAAAGGCATGCTTAGTTACACTAGCTTTGAAAACAAAATCAAGAATTTTCAGCCTGATTCCTCTCCAGTTTTCTCTGCTAGAAGTCATTTTGAAATTCACATCACACTTTGGCTTTAGAAGGATCCTTAAGTGCTCTATAGATCGAAAATATATACTGTTTCAGAAACCGTTTACCTCACCTCTGAAATCTAGGTGGGCAGACAGTCTTGGTTCTCAGGGTGAAATATGTTTGTATTTTCTTCTTTTGGATCCAGTGATGACCAAGTCTCTAGGGGAATTTTTTTGGATGAGGATAATTAAAATGAACAGTGGAGACATTCTTCTGGAAAGGCTAGGGAGTTTTTTAATTTGCTCAAGAAACAAACATACCAACTTGCCAGTTATTTCATTGAGAGGGAAAAAAGTCCATCCAGCATTCAAAAATAATTCTCTCCCCTATCAAAAAATAGCTGGTGTTTGGACAAGGCATTTTAAATGAAGCTAGAATAGAGCTTTACTTTGTGGACACAAAGCATAGTTCATATTTTATGAATATTTGGTTTTCTGCATTACCCTGAATGTCTTACCAACAATATCCTGCATAGTTTTATTTCATCCTCAGTCAAAATGAAGTCTACTTTTGGAGTGAACCTTATCTTGACCTTATCTTGAATTTATTCATCATTATTAGTCTATGTAGGGGATCAATATCAACTCCATTAAAAACCAATAATTACAACCCACGTCAAATGAAAAGAGCTGAGGAGAGCCTCTAGGTAAGCAGGCATTTACCACAATCTTACAAAAATAAAAAAAAAATATGTATACCTCAGTGACAAGGAGAAACCTTTTGTTAAGCTATCCAAAGTTTACATACATGAAAGTTCTCTGTACTCTTTTGCCCACACATTTCTACAGAGAAAAGATGATCTCAGGGTGCATTATCAGGGACAGAACTCCTTATGACTATGCCATATATTCCATTACAAACACTCCTAACTTCTTGCCCTCCTCAATTCTCATACTCATACCCTACACAAATTGCCAAATTATGCCACATAGGAAAAGATGGGGAAATCCATTCCTGATATTGCTATGGGAAGACACGCATGTTAATTCAAGGCAGATAGAATTGTTAACTGCTTTAATTAGGAGAGCAAACAATTGGAATTATGAAGGAAAAAATATCCAATTGTCCATATTATTTGACACAAAATCTCACCACCAGGTGGTCATTGAGAGTAAAGAATGAACCTTGGCTAAACAAGAAAACAAAATCCATGATGACCTCATTTCTGAAAACAATTATCCAGTGATTGGAGAAGAGCTTATAATGTTGTATATGAATGTAGTGGGATATTATTGCTTTGGGAGAAATGATAGATGTGGAAAATTCAGAGAAGCATGAGACTTTTATGATGAGATACAAAATGAAGAAAGCAGAACAAATGCAAAATATGGAAACTGTCTTCCACAAAGTGCAGGAAGGGAATACTGAGAGAAAACACATCCATCATCTAATACAATGGATGATTTTGGTCATGTAAGAACAGAGTTAAAGAGTTTGTCCTTTCTGTTAATTGGTAAGTTCCTAAAGTAGGAAATGCCAATGGAAATTAGATTTAATTATAATATTAAGGAGTTTTACTTAACTGTTTTTGGGTAACATATTTCAAAATGGATACGTTTAGGTGTTTTTTTGGAATGGTCTGTTGAGACAATGTCTAATTTATAAAAGAGAATTCCACTGGCTAATTTTCTAAAATCCCCACCTCTGTTCATTTTGTTCTCTTTCTTTAAGTAGCCTAAGTGTTACAGCTCCCGTGGAAATGCTGATGTGGTCTTCTGTTGTCACAGCCCACCTGCTCACTGTGGCTCCAAAGCATTGCTGCACCTGACTTCACCCTGCCCTGGGGTCCGGTGTGGATTCTTTTATCCCACTATTTTGACAATCATTGTTAAAGGAATAGGGTCAAAAGTCACTTCCTGGAGCCTGCTGCTTTCCCATACAGATAAGATTTCACAAAATCACAAGATGCCTCTGGTTCCATAAGCACGAAGAACCAATAAAGCTCAGAATTTAAAAGAACCTTATAAACTCTTTAGCCTGAGCTCTACCTGAAAAAAATAATTTTCTCTACAAAAGGTAAGGAATCATCCAGCCTTTATTGGAGACTTGCAGTGAAGGGAAACTCATTAGCTCCCAAGGCAAACCATTGCAGCTCTAATTGTTAAGAAGTTTTATCTTATTTTCCAAACACCAAGCTGAAATTTGACTCTTTCTTCCTCATTTTGTGCTCTGAGATCACACAGATAAAATATATTCTCTTCTCCAGTCAGGCCTACAAATAACTGAAGAACTGTGGCCATGTCTCCCACATCTATAATGATTTATCTTTAAGCTAATTAACCCCACTTCCCTCCCATCCTTCTCAGAATGAATTGTGCCTCTTTGCTCTTATTTTTGCCTTCCTTTTGGCATTCATTCATCTTAACAATATCCTTCCTAAAATACGGCACCCAAGTGAGTATTAATGAAGCCTTACTGGTCTCAGGAAAGAATAGGCAAGCATGCCTTGCTGCATGTTCCACTATGTACCAAGGAATTTGCTCCATGTTGGCAAAACAAAAGACAGAAAGAAGCAATCTGGTCCCTCAATGATCTCACATTTGGGTTTCTAGACAAATTTAATTGTTGCCTCTCATTTAACAAAGTCATCAAAAAAATCTACTTTCCTCATTCTCACATTGAGAAGGGAAAAAAAACAATAACCGATGTGGATTGCCAAGAAAAACAAATAACCCCATTGGCCATGCCCTACAAATCTATATGGATCCTCTGGAGGTTTCCACTCTTTTTTGGAGAAGGGGAAAGCATCAACATTAAAAGATAAGCAAAGAACAATAGCCCCCCCAATACCTTTCCCTCTCTTTTGCTTCACTTTTCCCCGATCCCAAGCCAACAGTCAAGTTGGGGACCTCTTCCCTGGATTCTTCAAACCAATTCCTCCTTGCTCTCATTGTCTCTTCCTAGCTTCTTTCCCCTTCCCAATCCATCTGCTTCAAACTTTCTCAATTGTATTCCTTACATAGATCTGATGATGTCATCTCTCTGATCCAAAAGTCCCAGTGAGTTGACAATCCATGCTGAAGAAAATACAAGATCTCTCTGAAATGCAAAGTCCTTAAAATCTGAATGTGACCTGGCTTGTTCTAGATTTCTCAGCTTCATGCACTCTTCATCTCAGCTAAAATACCTCTTTTCCTGTTCCTCAAATACTATTCCATCATTTGGGTGTCTCTACATAAGCTCTGGAAAAAAAATCATCTCTGGAAAATTCTTTTTTAGGATCTTCTATCATTTTAAAGCTTAGCTTGAGGTAATGTAAAGCTTCCTGATCACCCACAGCTGCTAAATCATCACCTCCCCCCATGACCTTGCATTTCCTTTGCATACATTTGCTTATATCTATATTCACTGTGCCATCTCCTCTCTTTAGAGCACAGGGTCTAGTTCATGTTTTCTTTTTGGATTTCTCTGTCTAGTCCAGTGTCTGGAACATCACAGGTACTTAACGATCACTTGCTGATTGATAGTTTTTGTTTTCTTTTCTTTAAGAAGTAAATGCCAAGTAATTAACAGATGGGAATGGATGGTGTGTGTGTGTGTGTGTGTGTGTGTGTGTGTGTGTGTGTGTGTATGTGTGTAAAGTTATCAGCTAAATGCCAGCGCAGGAAGGTGTCTTTAAGACCTTCTAGTCCAAGCTGTTTGATATATAAAGGTAAAAACTGGAGGCCTATCTATAACCTAATAATCCAGTTATGCATGACCTGTTGACTTTATATTAGTGTAAAAATTTCCCAGCCTCAGTATGTAGTAAAAGTAAAATTAGGTAGTAAATTCTGTGTGTGAAGTGTCCTTATGGTCCAACTCTTTCATCTTACAGATGAGGAAATTGAGATATAAACAGGTTGACAAAACTTTTCCAAGCTCATCTAGGTAGGATGAGAAATAGGATGGATATCCCAGTTGCTCTGACAACAAATGCAAGACTCTTTCTACTGCATTACAGGTCATGAACTCCTCTCTCCATTCTTTATTTTCTCTAAGTCTGTCCTTTCTTCACCCACTTTGCTCAAACATTTTCTTTTCCCTTCTAAGTCTGTAACTAACAATCTATCACAGTTTCAGGGCATGTCCCAAACTATGGCTATGAATTACTGCTTGATACACCCTTTGGGCTAAATCAATAGAGGTATGTGTTATGTTCAATGCCCTTGATCAGTGTCAGAACTATAATAGGAATCAAATGGACGAAGCCCCAGGCCTCAAAGAAGTTGAAGTCACTGGAAAAATGAAGGGACATATTCATTATTTATTGATTTCCATTTAGGTATTCATTTCTTCTTTTCAGGTGAAATTACAAAGCATACAATGACAAATCAGCCCCAAAGAGAAAGTGGCTTCTTCCCTGAGATTCCTCCACAAAAGGTGGCTTTGAATTTTTAAGATAGGTGGAGGTTGACATAGAAAGATAAATGTAGAAAGATGGACAGACAGACAGGTAGACAGATAGACAGACAGAGAGACAGATAGACAGATATAGATAGATAGATAGACAGATAGATAGATAGATAGATAGATAGATGATAGATAGATAGATAGATAGATAGATAGATAGATAGATAGATAGATAGATAGATAGATAGAAAATTCATGGACCAATTAAGAAGGTGAAGGTGGAAATATCAATGGTCATTTATGTGGTGCCAGCTTGGCTGAGCTGGTCACATTAATATGGGATTCCACAGACCCAGGACCTGCTGCAAATTAGCCATGAGTGGAAGTAAGAGTTTTAATGGAATTTGAAAATAAGACTCAAAGCACCTATACTGGCTTTTGCAGGCAGTGCTTTAAACAGCTGCATCATTACTCTAATATCCAAGGGCATGAGAAGGACTCAGGGAACTATGCACATGAACATAAGAGGGGCAGATTTTTCTATTTTATTAGTATCTCCAGGATACCAGATCATTTGATCAATAGTCCAAAATGCAGGCAAACCTGTTGTTGTTGTTTCTAAATACAGCTAATCTGGACATTGAGAAACAAATGGAAATAACCCTCAAGAAATTGGTTTAAAGGGCATTTTGTATATTTATATACCATTACATAATAATATTAAGAGTTATAATAATGACAATTCTCATTCTTAATATTTTAAGCATTATAGGTAAGAAATTGTGAGAAACAACAAGAAACATTTTCTCAACAACCCTGTGGGGAAAGTGCTAATGTAATATTTATTGTTCAGATGAGGAAAACTGAGCCTGGGAAAAACTACCTGATTTCCCTCAAGTAGTAAGTTCTGATGCTGTACAGGAACTCAATTTTTTATGTATTTTCGTTATATGGAGAACAAACATGAACATTTCAATATGCAAAGATGAACAGTAAACAAGGTTTATGGGTATTACATTTCTGTACTAATTTCTATTCCACATACTTTGGATGTTTTAAGCCAAAAAGAAACAATTAATGAAGCAAGGAACCACAGTCAGGATCACACAGATTTTAGCCACCACTGCTCTAAGTGAGTGGAGGAGGTGGGTGCTGATGTCACGGCTGTTGGCAACATGCCCATATTGAGCCAACAGTTATTTCAAACGCAGGTTGTGCTTGCATGTTTTAGCAGAAAGAGTTAAACCCATCTCTGCCATTTAATACTAATTGGGAGACTTTGGTATGCCTCTTAACCTTTATGAGCATCAACGTCCTTACCCAGAAAGTTAGAATAAGGTCTTTCCATAACATGGCTATGGGCCTGGGCTCTACATTCACAATCTCTTCTGTCATCAGAGTGAACAGTGAATCCACTGACTGCCTCTCCCTGTTTTGAGCCCAGTGGTAGAGTGTGTGATGCCACTATTGGGATGGAAATACTGCATTGTAGGCCTACTCCAACTCTTTCATTGTTTCTGCCAAGTCATTGTAATGTGAATCATATGTGTGATCTTGGCCTGGAAAGATAATTCACTGTGGGGTCACTAAAGTTTCTCTGTCACTGCTCAGTCTTCTTATGTCTTTGTTCAAGCAGGCATCTCAAACTCAGATCATTGTGACACTAACTTGAGAATTCTATCTCCTGTGCCATATAAACATATATATGCATATATATATGATAAATACATACCATAGGCAACATACATATATGTATATTTAGATATGTAATGCAGATCTATATCTAACCACTCCTTTTCTTATAATATTTTGTGTTTCCTTCCCAATCAAACTATGAGTCTAGATGGTTGTTTTCAGCTGCTGTTGTTCTTTATAAATAATAAAATTAAAGTCATAGAATTTCAACACTCCAAGAGATATGTCAACCATTATACAAAATGCATTCTTGAATAAGGGAAAAAGTTGTTTTTAAAGTGCTCACTAAGTTTTAGGCACTATTCGAAGCATTGTGGGTAAATATGCAAGTCAAAAGAACATAATTCCTGCTCTCAAGGAGCTTCATTGCAGTGGGTGGAAGACAACACAGATCAGGGAGCTGGAAATAGCAGTGGAGGAGAGGAACAGGTATCAGCATTGTGATTCTGATGTCCAGAAAATTAGAACAGCCAGCAGAGAAAGGGAATCTGGCTACTTTGCATGTCTCAACCTAAATGGAGGCCAAAGGAAAAACTTAGTCATCATAGAATGGGCTGGTACAACAGAAGAATGTTTCAGGGTGAGAAGGTTTTAGGGATAAATGGATATCACAGGGTGAGAAGGTTCCAGATGGTGAGGGAGAGATGGTGACTGTGGCATGGAAGCAAGGGCAAGAAAGATGGAGAAAGTCAGTCTTTCATGGGCAGAATTCCCAGCCAAATGGCTATCCCCAGCCTTTGCTAAATGGCATACAGTGATGATTTAAAAAAAAGAGATGGATAGACTTGCATGAAAAAATGAAGAGTGAAGTTAACAGAACCGAAAGGACATCATGTACAGAAGCAGGAATATTGATTTAAGAACAACTTTGGGTGATTAAGTCATTTTGAGTATTATCAATTTCCAAAATAACTCCGAAGGACCTAAGGAAGGAGACGTTATCTGCGTCAGAGGAAGAACTGACAAATAGAAGGATGTACCCAATGATTTTACCACACACATACACACACACACACACACACACACACACACACACACACATTTGGGTTTAATGGAAGCCGGGGGAGGGAAGAAAAAAGGGAAAAAATTGGCATAACTTTATTATATATTTGAAAGGAACACAAGTTGTTCATAATAAAATTTCAGTTGCATGTTCAATCATCTTTATTCCACTTTGTGATGAAAGTGTTTGTGTTATTTCATCAATTTAAAAAAACAACTTATGTGCGACTTTGAATTCGGCCTTCACAAGTTACTGCCAGTGTGATTGGAGAAAATCATGTGATATTTGTGAGCCTCAACGTTTTCATTTGAAAATCAGGGGCCAGGGCTATATGAAAGCTTAGATTCACTCAAGCTATGATCCTCCGAAAACTGTGGCCAAACGTTTTGTTCTTTATCTAAATAAAATGTTCTACATTGTTCTTTCTTCTTTTTGGAAAGAAGACAGGATGTGTGAGATAAGAAAGTTTGAGCTCCACAACTCAGGAGCAGTGAGACCATGCATAAAATAACTGTGCCTCCCAGACTTTAGTGTGTAAGATGAGCCTAATAGGCAGGATTGCTCAGTGGTTAGAGGGACACTTGTGGAATCAGGAATTGTTGGGTTTCACTTATACTTCTGACATCCACTGGTTGTTTTCTTGCATTCACCCTTTGTTGCTGAAGAAGATCACATCAGAGAAATGATGACATGACTTGCACTTGACTTTGTTTTGAGTGAGAGTGGGCTGTGCAGGTCACCAGCCTCACTCCTCCTCCAGAGCTATCTGAATCCAGTGATCAGATATTCATCAGGATGACTGGGGATGATCTAAGATGCACTGGAAGACCTTGGTCCCTTTAGGTCAAGGCCTATATAGGTACTCACCTAGAGGTGAGGTAATGCCCATTTAGTGAATAAGCTTGTTTAAGAAGTAATCGGGGGATGGCCCCTTTAATGAAACAAAGAAAAAGAACTACATCAGGCTGGGTGGGAAACAGCAACAGTTATTATTGATAATCACTTTTAATCCAGGAGGGTCCAGCAAACACCCCTTAAGTGAAGCTTGGGCAGGGACCTAGTGTTGTCCAATCTATGAGCTTCAGAGTGCAATATGTGACCTTGCAAATATCACTGGTCTATTCTTAATGCTCACAGAACCCTCTAAGATTAGGGGATAGGAAAGAGTTAGAAATCTAAACTGGGAGAGGAAGATGTCCCACCAGTGGTTCCCTATATTGTTCAAAATATGTAGGTAGGTAGATAGATAGATAGATAGATAGATAGATAGATAGATAGATAGATAGATAGATAGATAGATAGACAGACAAATAGAAAGACAGATAGATAGATAGATAGATAGATAGATAGATAGATAGATAGATAGATAGATAGATAGATAGATAGATGACAGATAGGTAGATAGATAGATAGATAGATAGATAGATAGATAGATAGATAGATAGATAGATAGATATTGGTGCAGCATTTGAAACTCATTTTGAAAACAAGAGGTTTCCACTATGAACATCAAAATACTGATTGAATATGCAAATTGCTTTGTGGTCAAGTGGGACAAATGTTTTTTGGGGTAAGAGGACAATAAGAATCTGGCATTAGATTTTTGGAGCACAGCGCCCAGTGGCATTACCTGGGACAGTTCAGGTGTTTTTGAACCCAGGGCATCTTCAGACTAGGTCACGGTGCTGTCATTACCAGCAATGCCCACTCACCACCACCAAAAAATTTGCTCTGAAACATAGAATACTGGTTATTATTACATCTTTTAAAAAGAACCTTCCAATATGCCTCCATCTTGCCAAAGGAACGAAAATGCTTATTTATGGTCAGAATCAAAGTTTCATTTTATAGGTTACATAGCTAATCAGGTAACTAATATGTAAAACATAGATGGGCTTTTGAAATAAATTAATCATATTTTAAAATCATGTTAATCATATTTTGAATGTTGACCAACCAAAATTATCCTCACAATAACGAAAGTACCCCAAAGTAAAAAGATTTCTATTGGGAGAAATGATGCTGTCTTAACACATTTCATTTACTCAGTTATCCAACAGATAGTGAGTGCTGACTATGTGTAAACTATTGAGGAAGGAGCTTCAGGAAAAATGATGGGAATTATGAAGACCCTGCTCACAAAGTTGGGATAGTCTGGTAAGAGAAATAAGAAACACATGGTAAATGACAGTAAGCAATGGCAAGTGTAGAAATTCACAGGAAGCTGAAAAGAAAGAAAAAATGGAAAGAAAGAAGGAAGGAAGGAAGGAAGGAAGGAAGGAAGGAAGGAAGGAAGGAAGGAAGGAAGGAAGGAAGGAAGGAAGGAGAGAAGGAAGGAAGAAAAAGGGAAATGTAAGGGAAAGGGAAGAAAAAATACTTTTGAAACATGATATAGCTTTCCAAGCCACTAAACCCACTTTAAGTAGCAGGAGATATATTAACATCCAGAGTATACTGGCCCTATGACTGAATACGTGAAGGGATAACCACTATTCATGCATTACAATAAACACCAAGGGATAAAGATAGACATGATGAGAGACACTATGTGAGCAAATTGACATTTCCAGTTTTGAGTTATGGATAGTTAATAACTTCTTTTAATTGATTATTGCCTCTGTTAACTTTGAAGAGTCATCATGTCCTTTGTGGTAGCCATAATATTCCTCAGTCACTGCTCAGGTCTAAGGGATGTCTACACATCATCCTTGTTCATTTAGAGAACTGCAGAATCTCAGGGCTGGAAAGAGGCTCCAAAGTCACTTAATGAGATGGAAACCTCAAAAGGCTTCCCTTTGTACCATGTATAACATGTACAATATGTACCATGTACAACAAGTAGTCATCTGCCCTCCCTGAGGGGTGGGTGCGGGGCACCTGTTAGGAGAATCTCAAAGATGTTCATTTCACTCTACTTGGCCATAGCTCTTATTTTTTTGGAGTTTTGTTGCTGTTCCATTTATTTTTTTTTTCCATTTCATCAAGACCAAATATACCTCTGGGCATTGTCCACTCTGTTCTCCCTCCTTATTTATTCTTTTCTGGCTGCAAAGAACATTCTTCATCAGAGCTCTTTAAATACCTCTACACCTACTTCCCGCTGATCTTCTGGGATGAAGTTTCCATTTTCTTGAACTTCTCCTGTACCACATAACCTCCAGCCTCATGGTCAGCTTCCTTGGGCTACTCTTCACTTTCCCATTGTCTATCCCCAAACATGATGTCCGAATGGCAGGCAATCCTCCAGATGTGGGCTGACCTGTGCACTTTGTCACTCATAATGGAGTCAACATCATGAGGCTTTTGTGTTTGCTGTTGTGATACACTTTTCATTCTTATTGAGCTTGAGGTTAGGAAAATTGGCATATATTTTCTCCCTACACAAACTATCATTTGGTCAGTCCTTCCAAATTGCTTGATTTAGTGGATATTTTTGTGTCTATCACCATGTTCATTTCTATAGAAGATACAAAGGTATATATACATACATGATCTCTTGAGAATAGAAAATGGGTGATAAGAACAGAAGAACGAACTGACCCCAAAGTATTTCTCTAAGATATGCTGCTTTATCACACAAAACAGATCTTTTTTATGACTAGAATATATTATTTTCTCCTACACTTCTAAGTCATTTGATTTCATCTGCGAGGAAATTCTGGCCACCAGTGCAGTTCACCAGTTCTCCAAACATGACAACATGGTTGCCGGACAAAAATATCCATAAATTGATGATGAAAATTCTCTAAGCTTAGCTTCAGGCAAATTCAGGTTCCTGATATATCATCTTTCTCCAGGCCTTTTCACAAAGCCTTGATCAGAGAAGAAATGAAAAAAAATTTTAAAAATTTCTATATTTCAGCCATTGTACTAAGTGCTAAGGTTACAAATTAAAAAGGTAAAAGCAATCCCCACCCTCTAGGAGCTTACCTTCTTACGGGGGATCAACCCACATAAAAGGCCGATGAGGAGGGAGAATCACCGTAGTCTAGAAAGTTACAGGGGTTGTAAGCATGCCTACACTGAGTGTAGATACACACACCACTTAAAACACAAGAGGAAAGTCAATTATTTGTTTATGGTTCATGGTTCCAGATTTAGAGGGAAGTTTGGGAAGAGGGTATCTGTATGACTCATTTTTGTTGATAGAATTATAGTGGAAATAACCAGAGAAGTAGATGTGAAGTCAAAGTGTGGATAGAACGTTCCTGAAGTTATATAAGAGACAAACATCAGGATTATATTGTGGTTTGTCCTTTGAAAAGGAACATGACATCAGGAAGATGATGCCATGACTTGCAAGTGAATTGCAATTAAGTGAGGGAGGGCTGCACAAAGTACCCATCTTCACTTTCTTCTTCAGAGTTGTCTAAGTCCAGTGGCCAGATATAGATCAGGATGACTGGAAACAGCCCAGGATGTAATGGGAGACCTTGGTCATTTTAAGATAAGGTCTTCCCAAATTCTCACCTTGACTGAGACAACCTCTTCAATGATTAGAGCTCTTTAAGAAGAGAGCCAAGGGATGACCTCTTTGATCCCCTCAAAAAAAAATCGCGCTGGAAAGGGAAGACCCTCAAGGTTTCTGGCCAAAGAGAAAAAAATTACTATTTACAGTCACTGAGCCATCAGGATGCAAATAATAACCATTCAGCGGTGTTTGGGCAGGGACCAATTGTTGGCCAATCAATGAGATTCAGAGTGAATTGAATTTAAAGCATGATCTTTAAAAAAGAAATCTAGTCAGTAACCCTAATATATCTATGTAGGTTTCAGTCGCCAAATTTACCTTCCTTTGGGTAGAGCATCCTCAGGTAAGGTCATGCGACTCCACTTGGTAGGATTTGCCTTAAGCTCCCTCCATATCTGCAGTGCCTTTAGGATACACTAAAGGAATCGTGTAAAGGATGTCGTCTTTACATCATAAGGAGGCATAAAAAGATGAAGTAGGTGAAAAACTACACACCATCGAAACACATTGTCAATGATCTCTTACTAATGCTGGTGACGTTGAGCCTATACATTTCTTATCTAAGGGGGCAGTGTTGATGTGGCCCTACATAGAACCTGAAAGCCATGTCATGTATGGGAAGGCCCAAGACTTTTAGTAAGATTCCCCTCACAGACATTTACCAGCTTCTCCTGATCCGGTACCTAGAATGTTCTCTTTCCTCACCTCTGACTCCAAAAATTTCATCTCCTTTCAGATCATCACCTCTTCTTGCCTGAAATCCAGCCAGACCTGGCCCATATTTAGTGTTTTTTCACCTACATTATTTTATACAGGGACATTCTGACTAGTTCAGATAATGAATTCTGCAAAGCACTTATATTATTCAAGTTTGTACTGAATGTTTCTACTGGCCTGAAAGCAATTACCATATTTTACATTTACTTGTGATATCAAAGAGTTAGAATTTAAATGATGTGACCACTTCCTGGGAATTTCCTTTATTTATTATTGTTGTTGAGCCATGTCCAACTCATACCTCCCTGTGGAGTTTTCAGGGCTTAGATATTGGATTGGTTTTCCATTTATTTCTCCAGCTCATTTCACAGACAAGGAAGCTGAGGCAATCAGGGTTCAATGCCTTTCCAAAGTCACAAAGCTAGTATCTAAGCCAGATTTGAAGTCAGTAAGATAAGTCTTCCTGACTCCAGACCTGGCACTCTCTCCCTGGCATCACCCAGCTACCCCCCAGCGGCTGTTTTTACTTCGTAATTATTTTTACTGAATACATGTTGCCCTTCCTCTACTACAATGTAAAAACATCTAGGGCCTGGCCTGTTGTTTTTGCTGCTGAATTCCTAGAGCCTTGCACACTGTCTAGCACAAAGTAAGTGCTATGAGAACCCTTGTTTAGCAAATTGAATTGAATAGTGTTGAGCACGGTGCTTGATTCCTTTGCTCCTCATTTTCCCTTGCTGTCCAATCACATTTTCACTTTCATTCCCCTTTTCGAAGTGGTTGTTGGGAGGATGAAATGGCACAGTAGATGCCAAAGCTTCCTCAAGTTTCACAGATAGACACTTGTTTACTATTATTACAGAGGAACCAAGCCATGGCAGGCTTGTAAATAAAGATGTGTGGCAGTGCTGTTCGCTGAGAGCTGCATTTCATTTTTTTAATGATGCAAACAGCTTTCAAATAAGCTGTTTGGTGTCACTTTGAGACTCCATTTTGAAGTCTGATTTGGGAAACTGCGGTACTTACTTAAATCATCCACTGTGGTCATTTTTGGTTATGTTAATCCTGAGACGGTTATTTCTTTCTCCTTTCCAGGCTAAACAAAACTCCATGGGATTAGAATAATGTGCCTGAATGATAAAAAATGGTTTTGTTCATCTTAGCAAATATTTTCCATTGATTTTAATAATGTGCTCTGCAGTATATATTGTGTGAGAATAAATTGAACACTAACTTAAATCAGAGAAATAAATCTGCTAACTAAATGACTAGAGTATTAATAGGCATGAATTATAGCAATAAGTCTCTTAAAATTCAAAGCCTTTGGTCTCCATCAACCAGGAGAATCAGAGAGTAGCAATTTATGATGATCTGAAGGCTTATTAAATTCATACCAGGAGATTCTTGCATCCTTTTCAATCCTGTTTATCACTTAATTGGATGACGTATGAGTGCCCTACGAACTTCACTCCTTTGGTGATAGTGATTTATGCCCAAATATGAAATGGAAGAGAAAAAGCAATAGGTAATTCAGGTTGTGAACTCTTATTTCAATAAAAGTCTAGTAATAACCTTGGATAAATGGGAGAAGGGTTTGAAAGTCATTGCTCTATCAATCAGCCCATTTACTGATTAAATTCATCTTATCTGTGAAATGGTGTGGACTCGCAATTACCATACTCATGTGGAACCCTGGGACTCATCTTCAGTGCCAGATCAGTCTGTCTTCTCTTTGTTTTTATTCTAATTATGTCTTTGTGAAGGAGAATTTAGAAAGTACTGATTTCACAAACTATGCTTCAAAGTTTTCTTTCCTTTTAAATGACAAATTAATCAATTGATCAAAAGTTAAGCCAAACCAAGTAAAGAGGAGCATAGCTGCACCAAAATGCAAGTGGGTAAAACTTCTAAAGCCTTGATCAGTAGTTATCATTTTGAATTACTGAGATCTTTTCTCTATCCCTTCTTTTTTAAATTTCCATTTTCTTGTAATATCTACTTTACTTTGTCTGTATACAGGCACCATATAACTCAGTTGGTATCAGAATCCACCGTCCAGAAGACATGGCTGATTGCAATTCCACACTTGGAGAGGGTCCAGCCTATGGGGAAAAAGAAAGGTTTTTTCTCTAATACGAGTTCACATAACTAACAGCTATGTCATAAAAGGCCAGCTCAAAGTCATTCTGTCTAAAATGATTTCATGGGACATCATATTTCCTTGACATTAAAAACACATGAGAAATTAACACAGTGATATCATCTTTATTTCATCATCATCATCATCAGTGTTGGAACTGGTATTTTACCTGAAAGGATCAATCCCAGGAATTCATAAGCCTTCCTGAGTTGACAGCCATCAATCACTCCCTACCACGTCAACTTTGTTTTCTCCTATCTTTTCTCTTCTTTTCTCTAGTATCTTTTATTCTTTCATTTTTCTCACTGCAGAGAAAAGCTCTGATATCCAACCACATCTGGTGACGCTCAATGTTAGAAATTGAGGGGGGAAAGTGTAACTTTCTTGATTTTAAATGTCAGTGGATTAAACAATCCAATCAAATGGAATGGATTGACATACAGCTGATGTACAATGAAAGAGATTTGATTAAGAAAAGAAAATATTATAATTAGTTGCTTACAAGATTACTTCATATCAAAAACATGAGAGGAGAGAAAATATAAATATACATGAATACAAAAAGTAAAGAATTGAAATTTTACTACCAAAGAATATGAAAAAAGATCAGGAATTTCAATTGTGCTGATACACAAAGTATAAATAAGAAATCAAAATAAAGAGAGAAGTAAATTACATTATGTTTAAAGGAATCCTAGACAATGATCAAAATAAAATTTAAATATTTTGCATATTCTCCAAATAGTATCTAAATTTATAAAGAAAATATATATCTAATAAAATATACATAGCAACCCAATGACACTAAGAAGAAATATTCATTTTTGATTGTTTATAAACATCTAAGTCCCCCAATTGATAAATAGTCAAAGGATATAAACAAGAAGTTTTCAGAGGAAGAAATTAAATCTATCTATGGTCACATAAAAAATGCTCTAAATCACTATTGATTAGAGAGATGTAAATTAAAACAACTCTGAAGTTCCACATCACACCTATCAGATTGGCTAACATGACAAAACAGGAAGATGAATGATGGAGAGGATGTGGGAGAGTTGGAACACTAATTCATTGTTGGTGGAGCTGAGAGCTGATTCAATCATTCTGGAGAGCAATTTGGAACTATGCCCAAAGGGCTACAAAAATGTGCATGCCCTTTGACCCAGCAATATCTCTACTAGGACCGTATCCCCAAGAGATTATAAAAATGGGAAAAGGGCCTGCATATACAAAAATATTTGTAGCAGTTCTCTTTGTGGTGGCCAAAAACTGGAACTCAAGGGAATGTCCATCAGTTAGGGAATGACTGAACAAGTTATGGTATGTGAATGTAATGGAACTGATGTACTATAAGAAATGACAAACAGGACAACTTCAGAAAATCCTGAAAAGACTTATATGAACTGATGCTGAGTGAAATGAGCTGACTCAGGAGAACATTACACACAGTAGCAGCCACAGTGTGAGGACTGTTTCTGGTAGACCAATGCAAACCTAAAACATTCCCAAAGGACTTGTTACGATGCCTTCCACATCCAGAGAAAGAACTATGGAATAGGAAGGGAGAATGAAGCAGACTATTTTCTCCTGTGTTATGTTTTGTTCTGGTTTGTTTTTTCCTCTTGGGTTTTTCCCATTTATTTCAATTCTTTTATGCAACGTGACTAATGTGAAAATGTGTTTAATAAGAATGTATGTATAGAACCCATACAAGATTGCATTCCACGTCAAGGAAGGAAAGGAGAGAGAGGGGGAGAAAATTTAAAACTTATGGAAGTGATTGTTGAAAACTGAAAACAAATAAATTATTTAAAAAATTTAAAAAAACTAAATCAAAGATAAGAGGAAAATTTGAAATCTTAAAAATTGCTAGAGAAATCAGAGAAAGAGAATAATTATGCTAATTATGAATGTGTCCACCAAATAATATGTATGATCCTCAGAACCATATTAACTTTTTTAAAATGACCATGCATAGTCAGAATATAGAATGAAACATTATTTTCTCGTTTGTTGTGATATGTTTTGTTCCATTTTGTTTTTCTCGTGGTTTCTCCCTTTCATTTTAATTCTTCCATTCAACATGACTATTGTGAAAATGTGTTTAATAGGAACATATATGTAGGGCCCATATAAGATTGCATGCCATCTTGGAGAGGGGGGAGGGTGGGAGAGGGAGAAAATTTGGAAGTTTCATCTCATATCCAGAAAACTGGAAAGATGGCAAAAGATGAGAATACTCAATGTCGGATCAGGTGTGGAAAGAGAAGCACAGCAATGCACTATTGGTTGAACTGTGAATTAATACAATCATTGTTGACAAGTACTTGAAATCATATAAATAATGTGGCTCAAATTGCCATCTTCTTTGACCAAGGTATTTCATTTCTTAGTATATAGCTAAAAGAGAGCCATTGCTAAGAAGAAAGTCACCAAATGCAATAAAAGTAGTTATTGCTACACTTTTCATAATAATAAAGTACTTGACAAGTTGTGCTATATGAATTAACGAAATTTAACGTCCTAAAACAGAGAGTAAACATGATGAATACAGGGAGATATGGATATATGTAAACTTAGTCAAGATGTAATACGCATAGCAAGAAAAATGCTATGCACCATGGCAATAGTATGTATCAGAAGAACAGGAACCATAAACACACACACACACACACACACACACACACACACACACTTTATCATAAACAAAGGCTGTGACATCACAAAGAATGAACATGGACCCAGGGAAGAGAAAGGAGAAGGACCCCCTGTCACTGCTTTGGAGAGCTGTGTACTCTGTGATGGGAAAATAGCATGGAATGTCAAATTCTTTCAATGTACTCATTGAATATGCTGAATTTTTTTGTTTCCCTTCTTCTGCTTTTTCTGATGTCTAAGAGACATCATATATGGGAAGACTCTTTGGAAAGGAGAGGGATTCAGGAAAACGATACATTGCCAAAAGAAAAGATCTCAATAAAGATGTTTGGAAACATGGGAGCTCCTTGGAGACAGGCACCGTCTTGCTGGTTGGTGTTTGTATCCCCATCACTTATTCGAGTATCTGGTTC
Organism: Notamacropus eugenii; assembly: GCF_028372415.1. Taxonomy (NCBI): domain Eukaryota; kingdom Metazoa; phylum Chordata; class Mammalia; order Diprotodontia; family Macropodidae; genus Notamacropus; species Notamacropus eugenii. Next base: position 384,161,248 of record NC_092877.1, read on the forward strand.
ATAGTAATGACTGAAATACTGTTTATCATTCATTCAGGAAATCATCCAGGTTGTTATCTGCCAAAAGGAATATTTGAAGGTTGTGCTGAAGTTCATGAAGCCATCATGGCTGATGCGCACCTTGCAGACGTTTGAAAGATCTCTGTGTGTGGTGACAGCACTAAGGCCCAGAGACCTCACGATCTGAAGCCTAGAGAGCATACGCTGCACTCAAGCTTGGCCCCCACACATATTGAAGGATATTTTTAGTTCAAGATTTACAAGGAAGTACGGGCTCTGATACAGCAACACCCTAGGCAGCTGCAGTCAAATTAAGAAGGATTTGGAGTCCAAGAACTTGCTTCCATTTATTTCTCTTGCAGTTATGATCTGGTGACTTGGAGCAAGTCATACCTCCATTTCCTCATTTGTGAATGTAGGGTTTGGAATATAGGCCTACAGGTATGTTTGACTGCAACAGGGGAGAGAAAGCCCCATGGTTCCCCAGATGCCTTGCTCTCAGATCTCTTTGGCCTTCTTCATTCATGACTTCCTTTCCCATCACATCCTGTCTGCCTTGCTACACATTGGTGCACCTGACTAGAAGATGGGTCATGGTCTGCAGGGTCTCTGCTCAAAGAGGCAATTCAGCAGAGACTTCTCCCCATTTCCCATCACCTCCAGTGCTCTGGGGTTTCTTGGGACTTCTCATGCCTTTTCTACCTTCCTTTGTTCTGTTGGCTTCCTAGATTAGGAAGGGCAGGGACCGTAATTGTTTTAGGTTCTATTTGTATCACGGTGCCTGTAACACAGTAGGGTCTTAAATATTTTTAACTGACTAGAGCATTGGCTGGAAGTCAGCAAGACTTGATCCAATCTAACCTCAGACCCTTTGAGCTTTGTGACCCTGAGTCAGTCACTGAGACTCTCTCTGATTCACTGTCTTCATCTGTGAAATGGGGAGAATGATAGCATTGCTTCCCAGCTTTGTTGGGAAGATCAAATGAGATAACGTGTAAAGAACTTTCTACCTTAAAATACTTTATTAATATTATTTCCCTTCAATTTCCTTAAATTTGCCATCATTGTTATCCATGGATGTGATACTGAGTCGTGATAACTTCTGATTAACTTTTGAAGTTTCATACTTAGAGACTTCAGTGTAATTCTGTGATAGATTTTAAACACAGAAATACCTGCAGTTATATATATATATATATATATAATGTTGAAAATCTTCAAACTTATCTAGACAAATTTGCTATCATATTTTATCATATTACATATCTATCACATACTATATTTATTTATTATTAATTTAATACGGCTTTTAAGATTAGTATTAACAATAAATCAAAAAACATTTATTAAACACATACTATGTGCCAGGCCCTGTACACTGGGTATAAAGAGGAAGGCAAAAGATATGCCTTATTTTTAAGGGGCTTAGTCTAATGGGGTTGGCAACATTCCAAGAAAAACACACACATGCACATGCACATGTGTGCATGCATGTGACTATGTGTGTCTACATATGTGTTGCATATACACCACAAGCATTTACACATGCATATACTTTCCTACAAAGATACACACACACACACATACACACATGCAAGGAAAAGCAAGGAGCACTGTGTCATTGGAATAAAGAGGATGTGGACTTGTGATTTCAATAGTATTAGGAATTTCCAAGTGGGGAAACTCCCACTTTCACTGCAATTTAGAGAACTGAGAGCCTTGGGTATGTAAATGACTTCCCCCACATTACAAGGCCATTTTGTTAGAATCAGAATTTGAACCCAAGCCTTACTGACTCTGAGGTCAACTCTATATCCACTGGACCATGATGCCTCTAGGCCTAGGTCTAGTTAAAACCTAGGTGACAGTTATACATTGAGATTTTCTCAGAGCAAATTCTGGGTAACAATATAATAAGTCGAATCAAATAGTGTTTTAAACTTACCCAAAGCAAAACCAAATCCATGTCAACTCCGAACCTGGTGTATTGGGACATAGGTTACAAATATAGTAGGTACTGACATAGCTATTAATCAACATATTACACTCTCTCTCTCTCTCTGTCTCTCTCTGTCTCTCTCTTTCTGTCTCTCTGTCTCTGTCTCTGTCTCTGTCTCTCTCTCTCTGTCTCTCTCTCTGTCTCTCTCTGTCTCTCTGTCTCTCTCTGTCTGTCTGTCTCTGTCTCTGTCTGTCTCTGTCTGTCTGTCTGTCTTTGTCTCTCTGTCTCTCTCTCTGTCTCTCTGTCTCTCTCTCTGTCTCTCTGTCTCTCTCTCTGTCTCTCTGTCTCTCTCTCTGTCTCTCTCTCTGTCTCTCTCTCTCTGTCTCTCTCTCTGTCTCTCTCTCTCTGTCTCTCTCTCTCTCTCTCTGTCTCTCTCTCTCTCTCTCTGTCTCTCTGTCTCTCTCTCTCTCTCTCTCTCTCTCTCTCTGTCTCTCTCTCTCTCTCTCTGTCTCTCTGTCTCTGTCTCTCTCTGTCTCTGTCTCTCTCTCTCTCTCTCTCTCTCTCTCTCTCTCTCTCTCTCTCTCTCTCTCTCTCTCTCTCTCTCATCTCCAGCAAAATGAAAGCTCTTTGGTGATGCTGACTGCTCCTTTTTGGTCTAATGGGGATCATATGAGCCGGCTGTGAATAGGTACTCAATAAATGCTTGGTGATCATGTAGTCATTCCTGTGAGAAGGGCAGCCCTTCTACAGGCTGGGAAGCAGCTGTGGAATGAGGCATGTCTCCCTCTATACATTCTGCTTTATGCTCAGGAATCCTGGACCTAGTTCTGGCAGCTTCAGTCTGTCCTGTAGCTCTAGAAATAAAGGAGCCAAGGACAAAGGGGAGAGGAATACGACACTGAACTCAAGAGACCCTTGAAAACACTGAGTGAAGCTTTGTCAGTTTTTCCAGACTCAGTACCTCCTCCCCTCTCAGAAGTCACCTCCTCCCTCCTGAGACTCCCTCTGGAGGAGCTGCTGCTTGGCCACATATGGTCTAGACCAATTTGGTCTCTGTTGCTAAGCTGACCTTTATTAGCATAATGACCAGCCCTGTTTGACTTCTGCTTATTAAAGAAGCTCAATTCTCTCTATATTCTTTTCTAGGTTGGGCCATTAAAAATTCCCATCCTTTCTTTGAAAAGTGCAAAAACGTAGTTTTATATTCATTCTGAATCCCTTCTGGATGTTGCCTTATTTCCTTTTCTTCATATCCATGGATGTATTTATGCTTTACTACATATCTGGCTATCTATATCATCATTTATCTAGGACAAATAATGTGGAAATACAACCTCCCTCCTTTCTATCCTCTGGCCATTTTTTCCACAAAATGTGAGCACAGTCAAGAAATTCAACAAGGTGTATGTGCATGTGTGTGTACATGTGTGGTGTGTGCATGTATATGTGCATGTGTGCATGCATATATGTGGTTGCATGTGTGTGTGCCTCTCCTAGACACAGCTGCCCTCAGTGTGCTGCTTACTCAGTCTGCATCTCTGCTTCTCTTTGGCCCGTCATTTCAGAACTTGTGACTAGAGAAGAATTCCCCTCCTGGATGTATATGCATCACTAATGTGCTAAAAGCGACCTTCCTGACTCCAGGTCCTCACCAGATTGCCCCGTTTGGCAGCGAGCCTTCCAGATTTGCTGTCCGCATCCTATTAGCCAGATGCTCTGCAGAGAATTAGAAGCCTAAAATAATGGACAGCCAGGACTCCTTGGGCTGAAGCTTTTACACTGACTGATCTGCTGCTTAGTTTAAGTCCTGGAAGGATGAGGTAATTTAAAACCTGTCATTGCCTCTCTGTGAGAGGGAGGGAGATTTTTCATGCTATCAGTGAAGGTAGAGCATCATTTGAAGGTTTTCTTTTGCTTTTTATTCTCCCCTTTATTCCTCCAGACCTTTACATTTAAAGCACATGCTCATTCATTTCCATTCCCAGTGTGTAGAACAGTGGTGATCTTGGACCACAGTTAAGCTTTGCTCCCTCCACATCTAGCTTTGCAAAGGGAAGATGGGCTATTCCCGCCGCTCAGACCTTTAGGAAGAAGACTTAAGTAATTTAAATGAATGTAGCCAGCTACCAGAGGGTCAGAAAGTGAAACTGAGCTTAAATTCAAGGATTATAGTGACCTTCAAGATAGGTGGATGGAGCCCAGCTGGGCAGGAGGCAGAGCACCTGGTCTCCAGGTAGACATGACATCAGATTTATGGTACTAGAGTGATTGGCCATTTAACAAGGGGATTGTGGTGCCATGTTTCTGGTTTCTTGGTGAATTCTTGTGTGAGGTCAGGAGGGGCAGGACCGAGAACACAAGGCTAAAGTTATTCAGGCAACTTGATATACATTTCATTTAAGGCACGTGTTTGCCAAAGAGTAGAAGTAATCACTGGCATCAGCTGGGAGCTGTCCAGAGCTACAGGAGACATGAGCTATATGTAAATGGGGTGTGGGGTGTGCCCCACAAGGTGGAGGTCCATAAAAGGAAGATACAACATGGAGTGGCTTCTCTTGGGAGGTAAAGAAAACTAACGATGTTCAAGTTGCAGGCAAAACCCTGTGGTCTTGAGCATTGTAGTTAGGATGATGCTTCACCGATCATTATAAGAAACCTTGTAGTGGGGGAGGAGAAAGTGTGCTGTGAGTAGTGGCAATCACGAGTATCCTTTGGAGGACTTCAAAGAAACCTTTGGGAGGAACTTAGCGTGAGGAGCCACCTGAGTCAACATCTCTTATTTTGATTATCAATAACTGAGATATGGGTCTTTGGAAAAGGGAGCTCACTGGAAAGTTTGTCACTCACTCAGGATCCTTCGTGATGTGGAATGTAGTTCTGTTCCTTCTGTAAATGAACAAGTTCATTCTTTAAGCCTTGTGAGTTAAGTGCTTGCAAGGGGGTGTGATTACTAACACATGGCTTAGTATCAGAGAAGAAATCACAGGGAATCACAGAATCACGGATTTTGAGCTAGAACTACTCTTCAAGGGGATTTAGGGCAACACCTTCATTTTGAATGTGAGGAAATGGAATCAAAGTTTAAGTGGCCTGTGGAGAATCATACAAGTCATCAGTGACAAGGACATGTCGTATTAGAGTACTGCAGTGTCTTCTAACCTCCATTGCCACAATGCTTTACTGAAGAAAAGAGGCTTTATTTTTCTCCAAAAGATATTTTTTTCAGCTTTCAGCAAAATAAAAGACCACATATTAGAAGATTCCATGACGTCCCATCTCTCTAATTTTAATATTTAATACTTTTGACGGTGTAGAAAAATGGTTGTGTGCCCTTTAATTGATGGAAATTCATGTGGAGGGCATGAGTAGGCTTCCAATTACTAATAAGAACATCATGAGAAGAAGATTTTTTTTTTAAAGGATCCAATCTGAGCAAAGAATGGTCTGAAAATGAGGTCAGGAGAGAAAGGGATGAATGGATGATCTGTGTTCCTTTTGTAGTCAAAAAATATTTTTAAAAAATCCAGAGGAAAGCCCTTGGCAAGTGGGGCATCCCATTGTGAAGTAGTTTCTTCTTTATCTCAGACCATGGCATTCTTTTGCTTTTTGAAGGCAATAATGAAGTCTGTACAGCCTGAGCCAATAATAGGGTCACTCTGACCTTAACTTACAAGGAAGCCTACTGGGTGCCTGCTGTTTGGCTCACAGAGTTTGATGTGTTTCTTTGCTTCTCGTTCCCTTCTGTGGCATTATTCATGTTCTAGAAACGTTGGGTTTCAAAATAAAGAAACAATTACCTCTGGACCCATGCCTGCTCCAGAAATGTTCACTCAGAACTCTGAGAGGAGGCATTCTTTGACGAATGCTTGGCACTTTCTGGATGTGTGTAAGTTATTTATGGAGTTTTTGTCATCTAAATGAAATAGAATGCTGAATTCTCAAGAAATGGCAGCTTCAAGCTATATTTTTACCCCCTTTGACGTCATTTGCAGCATTTTTGCTTCTTTTTTGTGGGGAAGTTCAAGCATTGAAGGGCCTTTCTTTTATTGGATTCCTATTGATCAAGCACAATTCATCCATCCTGATGGATGAGTGATGTCAATGAAAATAGATGTAATTAATCATAAGAGATAAACTATGGAGGGGCAGCTCCGGTGGTACAATGAAAAGAGCACTGGGCCTGGAGGATCTGAGTTCAAATTTAGCCTCAGAAACTTAACACCTTTTAGCCGTGTGACCTTGGGAAAGTCACTTAACTCCAATTACCTTGGCTTCCCCACTCCAAAAAAAAGAAAAGAAAAGAAAAGAAAGAAATAAACTACCAACTGAAGCAAGTAAGGGTTCATTCTAGACCAGGGATGGGGAACTTGCAGCCTCAAGGCCCTCTAGGTCCATGTTCTACACTCTTGATATAGAGTTCAATGTCTAAAGTTCACTTTAGCCATCCTATTTAACAAAGAGGTGTTTCCATCCCTTAATGTACTTAGAAATCATGCTTTCTCCAGTGGGGCTAATTGTGACCCACCCAGGCCTCTCCTCTCTGGTAATGCTTATCAGCGTTCTACCCAAAAGAATGCCAGGGTCTGAGATAACGAAGAAATCAGCAAGAAAGCAAACTTGCTCCCAGTCTGCCACCAGTCTGCCCCCACATCAAATCCATCATCCCAAAAACATGGGCCAAGAATTTGGCCATAGGCCCCATCAAGTGCCATGGTGTGGACAGGTCACAACTGCAGATACCCTGGGCACATGCAGATGCCACATTGGCCCTCTCAAGCTCCCATTTTTGGTTGATATCAGTGTAGCAACAAAGAACATGAAAGCCCTGTCTCAGAGAAGATGAGGGCAGAATACAGAGTCGGGAAGCATCTGAGTTCAGTGTTTGCCTGATAGGATGTTACCAGATGCAATACTCTTTATGAACCTAGCTTTCTTCATCTGTGAAGGAGCATCCTAACACTTGCATCACCCTTGCAAGGATGCTTTTAAGAGGGAAAACGAAATGATGCATGCAAACCACTCGCAGAAATTAAAGAACTAAGCACCAGGTTTTCCAGAAAGACAAACTACAAAAGAGACAACTGGACCGGATAAATACTTGCTAAGGTCCTTCCTGCCCCAAAGTCTATAACTATATGAAACTCAAGTTAGAGGGGACCTTCAAAGGCTTCTCTTTCTACTGCATCCCTGCCAATGGATCTGTCTTCCAGATTTAGATAAGACGCTCACTACTGGTGACTAGGAGTTCACTGGCTTCAAAATGACCATGCCATTTTATGCTAGCTCTGCCTGAGGCCAAGTTGGCTTCCCTCGATGCCCGGATCAGGATTCCTCTGGGATATGCCTCTATGTCTTGTTCTCAAGCTTAGCCTACAACTTTATACCTTCAACTCAAACAGCAAAACAAGCAAACAAGCACAGTCCTGGTACCTCAGCTTAGCCAAGTCTGCAAACACATTTTCCTTTCATGTGATAGGTCTCCTTAAGACTCTTTATATACAGCATGATACCAAGGTATTCCTGACTTCCAGGCTAGTACTCTATCCACTATGCCATAAAATTTCTGTGAAATAATGAATATGACAGACTTTGTCATCTTAACATTTCTAGGAAGTGATTGCTCTTGCTGTCATGGTAACTGTATGTGGTTCAGATAGAAACAACCCTGGGACAATTCACTGCCCTACAGTTATTCTTACACGTATAATGTGGTACAAATCACTGAACAGGAAAGCAGCAAAACTATTTTGGGGGACTGTATATACTAATATATTTATATATAATATTATGTATTCTAACACATTTTATATAATATACATTTTAATGTATATTTATATATTATATATACACGTACATATACATATGTATATCTTATGTGTGTATACATATACATATATATGTGCTATATATATATGTATATATATGTTCTAAGTTCTAAGTAAGTGTCTCCTGTGTAAGATGAATATCAACCTCCTTTGTCCATTTTCAGGAAGGGACAAGAAAACAGAGAGGGCAGGAACCTCAGTCTGTTCTGCCATTCTGCTCCCCTCTATAAGGTCTCATTTTTTGGAAAGCTTTGCATTCAAAGTGGGTTTGATTTTGTGAACATCGAGGGTGGTGCTTTTCGGGGGGAACATTGACCTCATGGCCTTTGGATCCAGATTTTGGCCAGGTGATTGCAGTCTGGTTGAGTTACAGGGGCTTGGTTGACTTCTCCAGGCAGTTTTCAGATCTGCATATCTATGGGCTAGGGATCTAGCTGCCCATGACAGATAAGGAAATCTAAATGAATCCTAATCATCAGGATTATTAGGGGTCTGTTATTGTTCTAATACTTTCAGATGCTAAATGTGACCAACTTGACTCATCACCTTGGCTGTTCTTCTTGTCCTTATTTTGCTCATATTGGTATCAGTGACGTCAACTTCAGTATCAATCAATTACTAAGTGCCGATTAGGATTGCACTATGAGCCATGCACCATCCTAGACTTTGAGAACAAGATGCTGCTTCATTCAAGAGCTTGATGTTTTGTCATGGAAGATGTATACCTATGCAAGTCTAAACATAATGGCCATAAAGACAATTTGGGGGATAAAGTACGCTAGGCTCCCAAGAGGTAGGGAATAGGGAAAGCTTCCACATAGAAGGTGGCTTGAAGGTAACATGGGGCTCTACGATCTTGATGTCAGGAGAGAATACCTTACAGATAGATGAGCAGCCGGTGAAATGGCATGGGCTGGGTGGGGCTGGGTGGATTTTTACATGAGAGGAACGAAAATAAAGCAAGTTGGATCATGGAATGTGTGAGGTGGAGTAATACCATATTTTCAATTACTTTAGAAGTTAATTAATCGATACTTGATATAATATATTCATTCTATTTTTATATTTGAATACAAATAAAATATATTTAATCATATAAGTAACAGCTAGTTATTTGATTTTATTAGTAGAAGAATGTCATGATCAAACCTGGGAATCAGGAAAAATAATTTTGGCAGCTGTGTGAACAATGAGTTAGAGAGGAAAGTATGGGGTAAGGAAAAGAATTAAGAAGTAATTGCAACAGTAAAGGACAAAAGGGATGGGGATTGAACTGGAGGGATGATACTGAATCCTCTTTTGGACATGGGGAGTGTGAGATGCCTAGGAGACATCCAGTTTAAAATGTCTCCCAGACCAGTAGCGTCTGTGTTTCTGGAGGTCTGGTTATCAGTATCTGAGTCATTGACGCAGAAAAGTTAATTAACTCAATGGACACTAAGGTTACCAAAAGCAAGGGCGTATAGAAAGATGTAAAGGAGGCCCAGGAGAAGGGGATGATAAGAAGTCTGAGGAAGAAGACTCAGGCAGCTAGAATGACACCATCAGAAACCAAAACAGAGGTGATCAGCAAGGCTTCTAGAAGAAAGAGGACTGAAGAAAGGTCATCAGATTTCCTAACTAAGAAATCTTTGGTAACTTTGGAGGGAGTGATTTCAGTTGAAAAATGAAGTTAGAAGCCAAATTGGAAAGAACTGAAAATAAAGTGAGAGGAGAGAGGAACAGAGATGTCCAAGTAGTCTGGCTGAGTAATCGAGGAGAGATAAGAGACTGTAGCTTGGGGAGATAATAGGGTTCGCTGAAAGTTTTTTTTTTAAAGGATGGTAGAGAGTGATTTATTGTAAACAACGGAGAAGGAACAAGTGAATGGGGAAACTTTAGATTGCACAGATTGGGAGAAGGATGAATATGGACAAAAACTTCGGGAAGAGATGCCATTAAAAGGACATGGAGATGGCTTGGCTTTAGCAAGAAGAATTCCAACAGTGAAATAACGTAGGAGAGAATGGTGGTTCTGATGCACAAAGAAGGGGAGAAGAGAGCTCACAGCTTCACCTTTCCATTTCTCAATTCTAATAATCAAATTAATTGCCAAGGTTTCCAATTTAGCATTCTGTTAATTCAGATCCCCTTCAAGGAAGGCTTCCTCTGATTTGAAGGTTAAATATCCTTAGCAATTTCCAATTTGCTCAGACCCAAGGTGGCCCCAAACTCTCTGGTGTCCTTTGCAGAGGAGGTTCCCACAGCAGCCACTGGCCACACAAGAAGAGGTACAGTTCTGGTGATTCTCCTTGCCTTCCTCTCTGCTCTTGGCCCTTTTGCAACATGCCAGGCTTCCCAACCTCTCGTCCTCCTCTTCCCCAGCAACAGGACCAGGATCCTGGATGTTATCCAGCAAACTGCAGCAGAGAGCTGTTTGGGCTGCTTATAATGACAGGCCCCGCTGAATCATGGCTCAGAAGCTGAACCTCTCCTTCCAAAGGGTCCAACAGAAAGGACAGACAAAGCTCTTAAGAGAGGTACCCCACCCAAATAACCAAGTGCTTCTCTCCAGGGCTCTTAAACTGGATTGGAGCGGTTGAGAAAGGCTTGTTCTAGGTGGTCAGGGTTGAGGGGGTCAGGAGTCATGATGAGCTCATCCTTGTAAAGTGACTTGTCCTGGTGTGCTCATTTATTTCCCCTATAGCTGGGGAAGAACTGAAAGTCAGGAGCTAGGAATACTTCAAGTAGGGAGGGACCTTAGAAGGGATGGTGTTCTGATACACACACACACACACACACACACACACACACACACACACACACACACACACACACGTGGGAACTGAACCCTCCAGTGTGGAAAGGAATCAAGTTAAGTCACAGATTCAGTTGGACAGCAAATCTTGAGCCAGGTTTTAATATTTCAGATCTGTTTCTCCATAATGTAGATGACAATCAGTTAAGGAAGTCCTCCCTTCCCCCACTTCCCACCACAAACCCCATAGAGGTCTTTGCATTTGGTGACATCTCTTTCCTATCTCTGAGCTACTTCAGTCACTACCTTCTCCAAACCCTCCCACTTGCTCAGGCTCTCATCACTCTCACCTTATTCTGCATTCATTTTACACATTTACCCAGTCATACACACTCACATACACATGTGTACACATGTGCACACACACATACACACACACAAACACATCACCTTCTCTGATAGAACAAAAGCTGCTTGGGGTTCAGGACTTTTCAATTTTTGGTTTTGTAGCCCCAAGACCTGGCAGAGTGCCTGGCACACAATAGTCATTCAGTAAAGCCTTATTGATGGATTAATTGAATTAATTTAATTCTAATTAACTAATTGAATTAATTCATTGATTAACGAAAGATCACAGGTTATCTTCCTAAATAAAAATATTAGCAAATGTTGACATTTATATCTCACAGGTCTCTCATCTGATCCTCACAATAAACTTAGAGATTGATCTGTTACTGTCTCCATTTTAGATGCCAGCAAACTGAGCTTCCTGGTCATTTGCTTGTCTTAGCACACAACGCACCATCTACTGTCTCTCTCCCTTTGCACTTGCCCTTCTCCAGGATTAAAGACTGGAGTATTCTTTGTCCTCTCTCATTCCTCTTAAAATCCCCAGCTACCTTCCAAGCTCAGCTTCAAATTTACTGCCTACATCCACCCAAGTTTCTGTATACTAAATAGTTGGTGAGTTGATAAACAGAGTAAAGCTTATTTTAGGTGAAGAAAGATAAAAGGCAGCCCTCCTTCTCAAGAAGCTCACTGTCTAAAAGAAGCTGAAGAGGGGGAGGGAAGGTGGGCAGGGACTCAGCTATGAGATGGCTGCCCTGGGTGTGGTCCAAAGAGAAGATCGGGGATGAGCCTTCTGATATCTACCTTCCATGCCTTCCAATCAGAGGGCACTCCAGAAAAGACCTCAGAATTGAGCAGAAAGATATTAATTAGACAGTCAGTAAGTGGTGACTGCATGTCATGTACTGTGGAGTAAGAGCTGAAGCTCCTCCCTCTGAAAACACCACTGAATTTCACGACGAAGCCAGCAAGGCAATGAACTGGACTCTGAACAGAGATGGCATGTGGGCCATTGACCCATGCAAGTCACCTGTGTGAGATCCCACAGGGGCAGAGAATATAGAACTGACTGAAGTAGGCCTGCTCACCCCAAGGCAAGGGGCAGTACCTTTTGGAGGTCAGAGGCATTGGCCAGGGAGCATTTCCTGACTAGGACAGATCAGACTTTTCTTCTTGCTTGCCTGCAGGAGACAAGCCCCTGAACAGGGGAAGTTCTGAGGGAGTCAAACAGACAAAAGAGCTTCTGTTGCCCCTTAGCTTAAGGTTTTATCCCCTCTGAAAGAACCCTGTAGTGCTGACGCTGACTAGGGCTCAGGACCACTCAGCAGAGCAGGAGCTGAAAGTGGAAACCAATGACCCCTGAACATCAAAAGATGAATTCAGGAAATCCAGAGGCTTAGCTCCTCCACAGAATTCATGCTCATACAAAAGCTGGGCCAACTCCAGAGAAACCTTCCCGGCTTGCCTCAGTTGCCTAGCAGCATGATGGTCTGCTTAGTACTGTCAGGCTAAAGTTTTCCAGGGTCCGGTGGCCTGAGTCATCAGCTCAGCTGAGCCCAGTGAGGAGCCAGAACAGTGGCAAAGAAAGCCGCTTAGGGCAGTCCAGCAGAGGCCCAGCCATGAGGAGGGAGAAGCAGACATGTGGTGGAATGGAGATACCATCTTGTGCACAGAGATGCAAGACTTTTCAAGGAGTTGTAATGGTAATTTAAATGGAAAATTTTTCATATTCATTAGTATGGCCAGGTGCCCTGCCTGGGTCACATGGAGCCTATGGTGGGAAGAGTTTGCTGAATGGGTGGAAGAGGAAAGGAGTTGTGAGAGCAGCCAGAGCTAGGAAGGAGGCAGGCAGCTGCTATCATGAGTGAAAGAGTTTGTTTGTGATGAGGGTCATGGAACTAGTTTGTGGGACGCCTCGCAGGGGGAAGGCTTGGGGATGGTGTTGTCCTCTGCATTGTTATTGTGTAGAGATTTTTGTTGCTGTGATGGATTGGGCTTTCTGGTGCCTGAATAGATGTCTTGGTTCTGACTTCCATTTGGAGAGTCTGGTGTTTCATGATTCAGAATTGTGCCAGGATATTCATGGCTCCTGAAGGCTCTGGGAATATTGCTCTGGCGCTACAGGAGCCAGCACCAGTTAGCCCAGAGTGATGCAACCGTCACCAAAGCCAAGCCCTGCTAAGCAGAATGGAGTTTGGACAAGTGAGCCTGGGCGGAGGCAGAAGGAGTTTTACACTTCTGTGGGGGAGATAACTAATCTCTCCCGGAAGAGTAAGCTCCATGAAAGCCATCTCAAATTCATTTTTTTTCACAAACTGGTAACTTAAGCAAAGCCAGTTGGGCACAGTACCTATAGAGGTGTCCTCAAAGACACTAAAACGCAGGGGAGTAAGGAATAGTGTATTTGTCAGATTTATGGAGAATGGAGAAATTTGTGACCAAACAAGAAATAGAGAATATTACAAAATGCAAAAGGATAATTTTAATTATATTAAATTGAAAAGTTTTTGGGCAAACAAACCCAATGCATCCCAGAGAAAAATCTAAGTTATTTGGAAGTGATTGTGGAAAACTGAAAACAAATTAGTCAAAAAGGGGAAAAAAAATTTAAAAGACACTAAGACATAGATTCAAGTGTTACCCTTACATGTACTTACTTTTTAACCTTTGGGGGGTCACTTAATCTCCCAGTAGTCTAGGTAACTTTCTGAGATGCTAAATTGTAGAAAAGGTTGTGACCTGCATTGGAAGAGAGACTTTCCTTCTCTGGGACTTCCTTAGGCCAGGGAAGTCACTTTTCAATCCCTGTCACTGTCCTTGGGCGGCTGATGGCTCTTCTCTCAGGAGCACCAGTAGAACCTTCCCTTTGCTTCCACTTCAGGCTGCATCCCTGGCACTGTGATCTTTGGTTGACTTACTTTAAGAGATGACTTCGTTTGGTTTTCCCATCTCCGCATCTGCTAACATTTCCCCCACATGTGTTGTTGTCATCATCATCTTTTCTGGCCTCCTCTCCCCGTCCTTCCATCCTTTAGGTCCCTTTTAGTTCTATTTTTTTCTTTAGGATTTATCTTCAGACAACTTTGTTTTATATTCTTTGGAATGATGCACATAAACATGCACTGAACACACACACACACACACACACACACACACACACACACACACACACCCATATGCTCAGCCTGTGTCTCCTCCTTTCATTCAGCTTTGCCTGGTGTTTTTTGACCTTTCAAGCCTATTAGTGATTGTGAAGAATCAGCCCTCAATAGATCACTCTGCTAGAGCTGTGTTTGTCCTTCATTGTCAGAGAGGACCACGCCATCAGAGAAACGATGACATGACTTGCCCTTGACTTTGTTTTGAGTGAGGGAGAGCTGTGCAGGTCACCAGCCTCACTTCTCCCCCAGAGCCATCTGAATCCAGTGTCCAGATATATTCATCAGGATGACTAGGAATGATCCAGGATGCACTAGAAGACCTTGGCCCATTTAGGCCAAGGTCTATGCAGGAACTTACTTAGGGTGAGGTAAGGCCCATTCATTGAATAGGCCTGTTTAAGAAGTAGTCAGGGCATAGCCCTTTTAATGAGGCAAGAAAAAGAAAGACAGACTGGGAGGGAAACAGCGACAGTTACTACTGATAGTCACTCTGAAGCCAGGGGGGTCCAGAAGAGAGCCTTTAGGCAGGGGGAAGTCTACTCTAGGACCCACTCTATTAGTTAATGAAAGCTTCAGGGCCAGCCTCCCTAAGGAAGCAGCAAGGTTGCTAGCCTCACCTTGTCTGATAAGCCCTGCAGCCTCTATTTTGGAAACCTTTCCAGGGAAACAAGGACAGTCAAGTCTGCCTTCTCAGCCTCAGACCTTCTAGAAGTCTGGGAGAAGCTGGTCCTGGGAGTCTATTTTAATTCACTTCTAGATCAAAGAGTATGAGCCTTGAAATCAAACATTTCCCTGAAATTCCCCCCAGATCTCTTATCAAGCTGTTTGAGTGGTGGCGGAAGGGGGCCTATAATGACTTAAAACAAAGGCCCTTAACAGTGAGGAAATCAGTAAACAGCACAGGTGCAGGACAGGTGTGGAGGGCCTGGATTAGAAATAATTAAAAGAGCATTAGAATTGACTTCTCTCTCTGCTTTAGATCATTCTCTGAAGAGGAACTGCAGGACCCTGGACCCAAGAGGGTTTGAGCCATCCTTGCATACCACTGCAAGTCATTACCAACTAATCCCTGAATCCTCAATCTGACTAGGTCCTGGGAAGCGGGGAGTGGGCAGCAGACCTCCAGACTGGCACCACTGCATCTGTTCTGCCCTTCACCAGAACAGAGATTATGCTTTCTTCAAACTTGTTTAAGCTCATGAATCCCCATACTACTTCAGTACTTTGCCTTTGTGCATCTACCATCCCATTTTATTTGTTGTATCCCTCTGTTAGAATATAATCTCCCTGAAACTCTGTTCCTTTTTGCCTCTTTTTGTATTTGCAAATCTTTACACAAGACTGGCATATAGTAAGCACTTTAAAATGCTGTATCATCTATCTGTCCATCTATCTGTGCATCAGAAGCTAGTCCAACTTGCCCACTATTTGGTCTTCAGCAATGTTACTGTCAAGGTTGTAGAGAAATGTCTCATTATGGGCACCATAGACTTAGCAGATAAATCTGACAGTGGTGACATAACTGGTCCCCAAGTGATTCCGTGTCTGTTTATATTCACTTAAATCCGCCTGGCTTCCTCAAGGACATACCACCACCTTAGGAGAAAGATGTGGAGTACCTTGAGCATAGAAGGAATGACTGAGTCTTTGGATGGTTGTCATGGGAAACCGTAGGCTATCTGTTTGAGACATGCCACTTGTGTCAAGTCTTCATCACCATAGCTTACCCAGACAGATTAAAACAAAGTTTTGTTATTGTCGTGGTTGTTCTTGTGGTTGTTTGTGGGGAGAGATAATAAATTTTTTTCATGACGTCAATCTCAAAATTTTAGGGGTATATGGTGGGTATCCTCAGGGTTCCCTTAAAGGTCTCTTTCATAGTTGTGTTCCAGAACTTTTACATCTCTTTACTGGATGAACTTATATCTTCAGGTCACATTGTCTCTTGGAATAGTAAGTTCTATTTCCTACCAATTGGAAACTGAGTTGGCTTAGTGAGGGAAGGACCTACCTATAATGGTGATGGTTGAGCCACAGAAACTAAACAGAACTTCTTGGAAGAGTAGTTGAGTAGGGCAGGTCTCAGGATCAGACAACACATAGAAATACAGATGGGTGGGCATACGGCTTCAGGGAAGACCATCTCTGGGTGAATAAATGATGAATATCTGTGCCATCCATTATAGGGGAATTTATTTAAATTTAAACTCCCTGATTATAGGATTAATTTCCCTTCTAATCTCCTCTGCCACTTTCACTTTAGGTTCCAGAGCATTACCTGTATATTGTTGGGGTTTTTGATTCATGTTGTTTTTAATTTTATGGAGGCAAATTTCCCTCTGGTGGGGGCAGTTAATTTCAGATGAAAAGAAGTAGGTTTGTTACATTTTCTGCACATACCCAAAATAATTCAAACTTCTCCAGAATAGTCTTTGGGGGGGGGGGGGGTAGGGGGAGGAGAAAGGGGAATGAAAATAAAAATTCCATATCTATTGAATTTTTTCCTGTCTCACTCTTCATTCTCCTTGACCTCTTTGCTATCTTTGACACTGTTGAACACAGACTTTCCTGGATATTCTGACACTACTCTGTCCTTGTTCTCCTCCTATCTGTCAGGCTGTTCCTTGTCAGTCCTTTTACTGTATCCTCAAGCAAGTCACACTTTCTAACAGTAGGTATCTCCCAAGGCTCTGTCCTAGGTCCTGTTTTCTTCTCCCTCTATACTCCTTCACTGGGTGATCTCATCAGCTCCTGTGGATTTGATTACCATTTCTGGCTTGATAATTCTCAAATTTTCCTCTCTTTCCCTAGCCTCTCTGTTGACCTCTTGTCTCACATTTTTAACTGCCTTTCAGACATCTTAAAATGGAGGTCACTAGACATCTTAAACTCAATATATCCAAAAGAGAACTCATTATTGTGACCTTGAGTGAAACATTTCATCTCATTTATTCTCAGTTTCCTTATGTGTAATTGGATCCAATTACACATACAATCCAATACAATACTTATGTGAGATTGGATATTCAGATCTCTTCCACTCATCCCATTGACTTCTCTACTTCTACTTCTATCAAAGTTAGAATGAGAACTTCAGAGAGCATCTACACCAGAGGTATCAAACACATCCCATGGGTAGGCAACATTGTGGCCCACAACCATCGTAAGTGAGACCCAGACCAGATTAAAATGGAATTGGGAAATATTTAATGAAATAAAAATAGAATACAAAATAGATAACATTAACATGTGGTTTTCTAAGTCAATATTGCAGCACAGAGGGATCCTCATGGATGGATTATTGGCCCATTTCTATTTGAGTTTGGCACCATTGCTCTTTACAACCCTGAACCCAATGAAAAACCACACAAGGATATTCTCAACAACCAGCCTTCTCTGAAGATTTCCAGTGAGGGGAAATGCTCTCCCTCAAGGCAGTTCACCCCACTTTTATGTGACTCTAATTATTAACAAGTTTTCTTTGCCAAGAAGTCTATCTTTATGTCTCAGAATATTCTACTATTACTCCTATTTATGCCTTCTTGAGACAAAGACAAGTTATCTGCTCTTGAGGTTCAACAGAGAAGGCAGCATGGATTCCAATAATGTGGGTTGAAATCTTGAAACCACAGTTTCTAAACTCAATCACCCTGGAGGTCATTTGACTTGTCTGGTTCCCAGTTTCCTTGCCTGTAAAAGAAATTGTTAGTCTAGGTCCTTACAGCTCTGAATCAACGAGCTGATAACCTTGGAAGATGCTGGCTGTGAGGTCAATGGTCTCTAACAACAACAGCAGCATCAGTTTCAGATGAATGGCTCCCTTTCCATTTCTCCAATAACTGGAAGACTATTGGCCTTCAGCAGCATGAGTCTCTAAAGCCTTCTTTTGGAGATAAGAGCCAATGAGAGTTTGTCAGTAAAGCACAATCTTGCTGAAGAACATTGGGGAATAACATTTCTAGGAAACTAGGGTGAAACAAAATTTAAAATTAGCCTAACTCTGGGTAACGATGGGTATAAAAGCAAGGAAAGGGTTTAATTACTCTTTTCTTCTTAATCTTAGTAGTTATTTTTTCCAAATGACCTCTGGAACGCTGAAACCCATTATAGTGCCTGCTTGATGACAAGAAAAGTAATCAGTACAGCCCATTTTCTCAGCTTCTTATGCTTTCCTTATTTGTTTTTAATGTGCCCACTATTCACTTTTGTGGAATATTTTCTTTTAAAATCTCAGACTTATTTCCCCTTTTTTTCTCTTCAAATGTTTCCAGGAAATTTTGCATTTGGAGACTTGGAAGAAGTCACAGTGAATTCATGGTGAGGGAGACAAGCGACTCATGTCACCTGACCACACGTTATTCTGATGAACACTTATTACGTGCTAATGCTGCCATGTGACAGATACCATGGCATGGGGGGTAGAGAGCCAGTCTCAGACCCAAGAAGACCTGACCTTGATTCCTTCCTCTGCCACACATTGTCCATGTGACACCACGTAAGTCATTTTTTAAACCGCTTCATATGGCAGATGGTGACCCCAGGCTCTCAGTTACACAGACACTAGATATTAGCATTGGAAGGTTTTCTTCACTTGGAAGTTACTTAGACCTGGGAAATCCTAAGTACAACTCCTTCCTTCTCCTTCACAACAAATAGAAATTGCTTGGTCCTAGGGAAAGAAAGATCAAGACAGAATGGTTTCAACCTTCATCAAGGATTTCACCTTCGACTAAAGAGAAACAGCACGCATGTAGGAAATGAAATATCATCTCTATCAAGAAGGAGTGTATGTATCTATACCTACATGTGTGGTATATATCTATAGATACAACTAGGTAACTCTAGCTGTGTCTTTATCTGGCAATGCAATTTGGGATGGGACTTACAATCAGTGACATTAAGAAAACTTCTTGGAGAGAAACTTAAAGATCTTAGATCTTCCAATAGGGATGAGTGAGAAGGAAGCTCCTCTTGGGCATGGACTGAGGGGAACCTGGAACAAAGGAATGGAGATGGGGGTTTCAACGTTGGGTATTCTGAAATTAATAGAACATTGGAGTCAGAAGGGAACTAGCAGGTTAACTAGGCTACCTTGCTCATTTTACATTTGAGGAAATGGAAGAAGCATGAAGCGATGACTTCCCCAAAGCCAGACAACTAGCACATCGTGGACTTGCTTCAGTCCTAGATTCTCTATGTTCAGGGTTTCTCTGTGGCCCAGTTACTAGAATCTAGAATCCCACAAACTAAAATATATGTATGTATAACAAAATATAAAACAAAAACTTGAATTGGTAAGGTCTGGCATCCATTCACTGTCAGTTTCTTGCCTTTGACAGAGTGCGGATTTTTTCTTTTTAAAATAATTTTTATTTATATATTTTTTAACATCACAAGAATTTCTGCTGCTACCCTTTCCCCATCCTTCCTAGACAGCAATTATATATAACAAATATTACTTTAAAGAAAAGAAGGAAAGCACAATTAATCAGCAAAATTGATCAACGCATCAAAAAAAAATCTAACTATATTTTCAATGCACCAAGGCCTTAGAGTCCATAGCCCTGAAGTGGAATAAGACTGACTTCCATGTCATTTCCTTGGAGCCATGTTTGTTCTTTATCGTTTTGCAAACTTCACTTCTGATGTTTTATCAGTGCTTTTAAATTCACATTATTGCAGTCAGCGTGTCAATTGTTGTCTTTTGTGTGTTTTTTTTTCATTCTACATTGGATCATGCAGATCTTTCCAGGTTTCTCTGTATTTATCAATTGCATCATTTCTTACAGAAAAATAATCTTCCATTCCATTCAATCACCATAATTTTTTTACCACTCCCCAAATGACAGGCATCTAGTTGGTTTTTAAGTATTTGCTATGAAAAGAGTTGCTACGAATATTTTGGTGTATATGGTGATGCACTTTTGATCAATGATCACCTTGGAATAAGAACCTCATAATGCCATGTCTGGGTAAAAGCATATGGACTTATTTATCACTCCAAATTTCTTTCCAAAATGACTGTGCTAATTCAAAGCTCCACCAAAAATTCAATGGCATCTCTTTATTTCTCTGACCCCTATAATGTTGACTAGTCCTGTTTTTTGGTCATGTTGGTCAACTTTGTGGGCATAGGGCAAATCTCAAAGTCAGTTTTTTTTTTGTCTGGTTGGCTTTTGCATTTCTCTCATTAGTTATTTGGGACAAGCTTTCAGATGGTTTTTAATAGAATGAAATTCTTTCTTCAAGAAAGGTATGGGTGAAATTCAATCACCGTTTGCTTTTCGCAAACTCAAGTTTGCTTTGTCTGGTACTTCAAATAGCTCTACCAACTTCCCTTTTTTGATACAAAGAACAAAGGCCAGCTGCTTGGCTCAGTACTTAGCTGTTTATGATTCAGCATCTGTTATAACGGAACGCTTAGAGCCTGAGAGTTCAAATAATTAATCCAGATAATAACAGCAATAATAATAATAAATATACATGTATATAACTATACAAATAGGTGCATGGAAGCTTTTTCTATATGCTTTCATTTACAATATATACAGTTTATATTATGTATATATGATACACGTGCATTTGTACACAATGTATAAATTTGAGTACATGTATGTGTATACATGTATATATATAAATATATTCAAATACATATGCATACATTCAAATATGTATTGAAATACATACACATATAAGTATATACAACACAAGAATATACTGCACAAACATAAAATTGAGTAGTTCAAATGAAAGCAGTCCCCGGCTATCTAGGCATCTGGAAGTAGGACAATTGTTCTCCCTCTGGTCAGGCCAGGATGTGGGTAGGCTGACGCAGGCCTTTATTTGCTGTTTTACTGGACTCCCCTTGGCTTTGAAGAATGAGTGAATAGTTTTGAGATAACAATGCTGTTTGTGGTGAACATTGTTCTTTCTATTTTTTTGCAGCCAGTAATAGAACTGATACTTGTTCTTCAAGCAACTAAGTACTAAGCCTGAATCAGCTTATTGAGGAAGACTCTGGCAAGAAGCCATATGTGGAACCATTGGTTACAACAAATGGAGAAGTTTTGAGTGCTGTGGATAAGTTCACTGACCTTGGAAGTGTACTTTCCAGGGACGTACACACTGACAATGAGGTTTATGCATGCCCTGCCAGAGCTAGCTCAGTGTTTGGCAGGCTCCGAAGAAAAGTTTGGGAGAGAACAGTATTAGACTGACTACCAAACTGAAGGTCTGCAGAGCCATTGTGGCCTCACTGTTGTATGCCTGTGAAACATGAACAGTCTACCAGTGCAATGCTAGGAAACTGAATTGCTTCCATTTGAACTGTCTTAGGAAGATTCTGAGGATCACCTGGCAGGATCAGGTACCAGACGCTGAAGTCCTTGATCCAGCTGAAATGCCAAGCATTCAAACGATGCTTCAGAGAGCACAGCTCCAATGGGCTGGCCTTGTTGTTCAGATGCAAAATGTATGCTTGCAAAAGAGACTATTTTATAGAGAACTCGCACAGGGCAGGAACTCACATGGTGGGCAGAAGAAGAGATAAAAAGACACTCAAGGCGTCTCGCCAGAACTTTGGATTTGACTGTGCCACACAGGAGACACTGACCCAACACTGCTTAGCATGGCGTGCCCACATCAGAAAGGGTGCTGTGCCCTACGAGCAAAGCAAAATTGAGACCGCACGAAGGAAACGCAGGATGTGCAAATTTATTTCTGCCTTTTTTTCTCTTTTATTTATTTATTTGTTTGTTTAAGTTTTCAACATTCATTTCCACAAAATTCTGGGTTCCAAATTTTCTCCCCATTTCTCCCCTCCCCCACCCCTAAACGTCAAACATTCTAATTACCCCTATCACCAATCTGTCCTCCTTCTAACATCTCTCCCTTCCCTTATCCCCATCTTCTCTTTTGTCCTGTAGGGCATGATAACTTTCTATACCCCATTACCTGTATTTCTTATTTCCTAGTTGCAAGAATAATACTCAACAGTTGTTCCTAAAACTTCTGAGTTCCAACTTCTCTTCATCTCTCCCTCCCCATCCTTTGGGAAGGCAAGCAATTCAATATAGGCCATATCTGTGTAAAATGACTTCCGTAAAGTCGTTTTGTGTAAGACTAACTATATTTCCCTCCATCCTATCCTGCCCCCCATTTCTTCTATTCTCTCTTTTGATCCTATCCCTCTCCAAGAGTGCTCCCTCCTCTCACTGCCCTCTCTTCCATTATCCCCCCCCACCCTGCTTATCCCTTTCTCCCCCACCATCCTGTATTGTAAGATAGGTTTTCAATACAAAATGAGTGTGCATTTTATTCCTTCCTTTAGTCGAATGTGACAAGAGTAAGCTTCATGTTTTTTCTCTCACTTCCCCCCATTTTACCTCCACTGAAAATTCTTTTACTTGCCTCTTTTATGAGAGATAATTTACCCCATTCCATTTCTCCCTTTTTCCTGCCAATATATTTCTCTCTCACTGCTTAATTTCATTATTTAAAGATATGATCCCATCCTATTCAATTAACCCTGTGCTCTGTGTGTGTGTGTGTGTGTGTGTGTGTGTGTGTGTTTGTAATCCCACCAACTACCCAGATACGGAAAAAAGCTTCAAGAGTTACAAGTATTATCTTTCCCTGTAGGAATGTAAATAGTTCAACTTTAGGAAGTCCCTTATGACTTCTCTTTGCTGTTTACCTTTTCATGCTTCTCTTCATTCTTGTGTTTGAAAGGGAAATTTTCTTTTCAGTTCTGGTCTTTTCATCAAGAATGCTTGAAAGTCCTCTATTTCACTGAAATACCATTTTTTCCCCTGAAGTATTATACTCAGTTTTGGTGGGTAGGTGATTCTTGGTTTTAGTCCTAGTCCTTTGACTTCTGGAATATCATATTCCATGCCCTTCGATCCCTTAATGTAGAAGCTGCTAGATCTTGTGTTATCCTGGTTGTATTTCCACAATACTTGAATTGTTTCATTCTAGCTGCTTGCAATATTTTCTCCTTGACCAGGGAACTCTGGAATTTGGCCACAATGTTCCTAGGAGTTTCTCTTTTTGGATCTCTTTCAGGAGGTGATCAGTGGGTTCTTTCAATATTTATTTTGCCCTCTGGTTCTAGAATGTCAAGGCAATTTTCCTTGATAATTTCATGAAAGATGATGTCTAGGCTCTTTTTTTGATCAAGGCTTTCAGGTAGTCCCATAATTTTTAAATTTTCTCTCCAAGATCTGTTTTCCAGGTCAGTTGTTTATCCAATGAGATATTTCACATTATCTTCCATTTTTTCATTCTTTTGGTTTTGTTTTGTGATTTCTTGGTTTCTCATAAAGTCATTAGCCTCCATCTGTTCCATTCTAATTTTGAAAGAACTATTTTCTTCAGTGAGCTTTTGAACCTCCTTTTCCATTTGGCTAATTCTGCTTTTTAAAGCATTCTTCTCCTCATTGGCTTTTTGAACCTCTTTGCCAATTGAGTTAGCCTATTTTTCAAGGTGTTATTTTCTTCAGCATTTTTTGGGGTCTCCTTTAGCAAGGTGTTGACCTGCTTTTCATGCTTTTCTTGCATGTCTCTCATTTCTCTTCCCAATTTTTCCTCCACCTCTCTTACTTGATTTTCAAAATCCTTTTTGAGCTCTTCCATGGCCTGAACCCATTGAATATTTATTTTGGATGTTTGGGATGCAGAAGCCTTGACTTTTACATCTTTCCCTGATGGTAAGCATTGTTCTTCCTCATCTGAAAGGACGGGAGAAGATATCTGTTCACCAAGAAAGTAACCTTCTATATTCTTATTCTTTTCCTTTTTTGGGGAATTTTCCCAACCAGTTACTTGAATTTTGGGTCCTTTGTCAATAGTAGGATATACTCTGGGAATCTGTAAGATCTCAGTTCCTCCAAGGTGGCACAATCAGGCGTGTACTGGTCTGGGCACAGACAGGAATTTTTGTGCCCAGAATCTTAGCAGAGGTTCCTCTCCACAGCCACCTAGCCTCCAGTTCCACCAAGTCAGCACTGGGGACTGATTTTCAGATAAGCTGGATGGGCAGGGCTGCCATTCAGTGAGAGACAAAGACCAGCTTCCCCCAGGGCCTCCACACAGGACAGAGGCAAGAATCGGCTTCTCAGTGCCCCCAGGGGTTTTTATGCACCAACAATGGAGCAGGTCCATATGGGCTGCTGTGCAGCCTCTGTGGCCACTGCCTGCTACCGGAGCTGTGGAAGGCCCTTCTCCCTTCCTGGCCAGCTGAAAAACCCCTGTCACTGACCTTTGGCACCTGTGGGTTGAGGGATCTGGGAAGCGCTGCTCTTGGGAATAAGGTTTCTGCAACTGGAGATTCCACCCCTGAAGGCTGTTCACGAGCCAGCACCATGTGGCCAAGGCTGGGCTGGACTCCGCGCTCCGCTCCGTATCTGGTGCAACTGATGTTTCCCATGGGCCTTTCAGGTCACCCTGGGCTGGAAATCTCCTCCACTCTGTTGTTCTCCATTTCTGCTGCTCCAAAATTTCTTGAGAGTCCCTCTCTACAGGTATTCTGTGGGCTGTGTGGGGATACCCTGGGTATGTGTGTCTTTCTACTCTGCCATATTGGCTCCGCCCCCTGGATGTGCAAGTTTTGAGAATCCACCTCAAATGTTCACATGGACTATCTGTGCCCAATCTGTGGTAGAGTATTCCAAGTTCATATTGGTCTGGTCAGCCATAGTTGGCCACACTGAAATTTCACTTTATCATGGTGATGTCATTTTGGTCCTCTCCAAGAACGAAGGACAACAACTAACCAACCAAGCAAGACTGGATGGGCATAAACCAGTGAAGAGAAACCAAGAGAGAAGGTTCCTTGACCTCTACCACCACTCCCCCTTTAAATCTATCCCTCTCTCTACAATAAGCACTTTCTCTATCCTCTGTTTGCTTTCCATAGACTAATCTATATTGTAATTGCTTGTATAATGTGCATTCCAATCTTCCCTACTAGACTGTAAATTCCTTGTGAACAGGGATAGAATCTATTAATAATAATCAACATCCATATAATTCCTGTCTTCCAATGCACTTTACTCCCAAGAACCTTCTACAATAGATAGAACACTCCTTTCTGTCCCATTATACAAATGAGGAAGTTAAGACCCCAAAAACCAGACTTTTCCAAGTTCAGTTAGCTTGCATTTTTCAGGGCCAGGATATTAATTGAGTTCTTTGTCCTGGGCTGTCTCTACACCTATGCATTGCCTCTCACAATTACACACAATACATATGTATATACACGTATACACAATACACATGCTGACTATATCCATTTTCTTATGTATACATACATATATAGATCTACTTTCAGCAGTAGAACCCCAACTCAATAGCTATAACTACAGAGATCTAAGGGGGAGATGGGCTAACCCATGGCAAGGCCCTACATCATGAGTGTGAGTGGGAATTGTGATAAAGGCACCCAGAAACTAGATGATCATGTGTACATATCCACATAAACACAAGTACATATGCAGGCATCAGTCTGTATTGGTAGAGGAAGTTTCTCAACTGGAACGAGCTCCATTAACCAATGAGATCAGATTCTGGCCTTAGTTGCCTCCTCTTCCTCCCTTCCAGGTACTGAATAGAACTTTGGTTCTCCTAAGAGCATGATTTAGGCTCTGCCTACATTCTGGCCACATTCACTCTCCCCTGATTGGTGAGTGAAGTCACAGTTAACCCTGCAATTACCTTCAAATGGCCACCTGGGGTCAGAAATAAGTTCCACAATGCTGCTTAAACCAAAAGCAGTCTCTTTTAGCCTTCCTCCTTAGTCAAGACACAGCTGAGGGGCAATAGAAGAGCAAGGCAAAGTCCTCTCTTCAGAGAACCAAACAACAGCTCCATGAGGGAAAAGGCAACATCACCCTGCCTTCTAGGAGGGTGGGTGGGACTTTGCAAAAATCCCAGGCCTGCTGCAGGTAGCAATAGCAAAAGAAATTTTACAATATTTTCTCTTCATTATTTTTATTCCTGAACATTTTATTTCTCTGCTTCCAAGGAAAAGGAGCCCTCAATTAGTTAGCCCCATATAAGCTCAAATGGATAACAGTGTTAGCTGATCTATGGAAAAACAGCCAAGCTCCCAAGATTTTTCACCAAGACTCTTTATCAAGTGTCACCTCAACCTTCAGAAGGCTCCCTCTAATATCCTTCTGACCTGGAACACTTGGGTGCCCAAAAGAGAGAGATCCACACCCATAGCTCCAATCCTCCTCCATCTCTCCTCCAATCGCCTCCTAATTGCTTTCCTTGCCCCTGCTCTCTCCCTTTTCCATTCATTCCACCATAAAGTCAGCAGAACAATATTCCTAAAGTGCAGGTTTAATGATATCCCTGCTGTGCTCAAGAAGCTCTGAGGTATCTCTCTGCAGCTAAGAAAAGAAAACAAAACAACAAGAACACTACTTGGTATTTAATATCCTTTCCAAAATGGCTCCCGTCTCCCTTTCCAGGTTTGCTGTATATTCCTACTCCTCAAAACCTTTATGTTCTATCCAAATGGATCAGTGTAATACCCTTCCCCCTTATGTGATGGTCCATGCTTGCTCTCCATGTCTTTTCAAACACCATCGTCTGTACCTGCAGTAGCAACCTCTTTATCTTTGCTTTGGGGAATTCCTGGTGACTTTCAACTTAAGTCCAAGTTCCAATATGAAGCTTTTCTTGATCCCTTATGTTGATAAAGTTTTCTACTTCACAGACATGTCATGTATTTGGGTGTGTTTTTGTGTTTACTTATATGAGTATACTCCTGCTTGCTGCACTCTCTCACTCTCTCACATCCTTCATGAAAAGAATTGCTGCCTTTTTGCATCTGTGACCCCAATACGTAGCACAGAGCCCAACAAAAAAATAGTAATTTCAATGTTGAATGAACCAATGGACCTTCTTGTGACCAACACATTGACTGTCCTTTGTAGCGGACCACTTGTTGGGTTGTGAAAATTCACATCAATCTGTTCCTTCTAATATAGTGATGCTAACAATAATTAAATATATGTATGTGTACGCATATTACTTTAAGATTTGTGTGTGTATGTGTGTATACACACATACACATATATGTATGCATGCATGTATGCATGCATGTATGTATGTATGTATGTATGTATATGGTGCTTTTTTTACAACAACCCTGGATGCCAGGTGATATTATTATCACTGTTTTACAGATTAGGAGACTGAGATAGACAAAGGCTACATGTCTTGCCCAAGGTCACACAGATAATAAAAACCTTAGACTGATTTGAACTTATGTCTTCTTGACTCCGGGTCTGCACTCTACTCATTGTGACACATCCAATACCTCTGTAAATGCAGTCTAAAAAAATCTGTCAGAGAGGGGATATGGGAAAACTGGGACACTAATGAACTGCTGGTGAAGTTGTGAACTGATCCAACCATTCTGGAGAGCAATTTGGAACAATGCTCAAAGGACTATAAAAGTGTATGTACTCTTTGATTCAGTAATAACACTGGATACAAAGCCACTATTAGGTATATATCTCAAAGAGACAAAAAGAAGGGGGATCTATTTGTACAAGGGCTTTTATAGCATCTCTTTTTGTGGTGGCTATAAATTGAAAATTGAGTGAATGTCCATCAGTTGGGTAATGATTGAAGAAGTTGTGGTACATAGCTGTGATAGAATATTATTTTGCTATGAGAAACGATAAGCAGGATGGTTTCAAAAAAGAATCTGGACTTACGTGAACTGATAGGGAGTGAAGTTAGCAGAACCAGAAAGACATTATACACAATATCAGCAATATTGTATGAGGGACAACTGGGAATGATTTAGCTGTTCTCAGCAATACAATGATCTAAAACAATACCAAAGGACTCAAGAAGAAAATAAGCTATCTGTCTCTAGAGAAAGAAATGGGAGAATCTGAATACAGACTGAAGCATATTTTTTCTTGTCTTCCTTCTTTTTTTCCTTTCTTTGTTTATTCCTTTTTTCTTTCTTTCTTTCTTTCTGCCTTCCTTTATTTTTTATTTTTTATTTCTTTTTTTTAGTTTTCCTTCACAAGGTGACTAATATGGGTCTCTGTTTTACATGATTGTACTTGTATAATGTATATCAGCTTGGTTGTATCTCAGGGAAGAGACAGGGGAAGGAGAGAAGAAGAAAATTTAGGACTTAATTTTTTTTTTAAGAAAGTTAAAAAGATGTATTACATTTAAAGAAAAATGTTCTTAAAATAAAAATAAACTAAATTAGCAAGCTAAAACCAATACCTATTCAGTAGTGGATAGCAAAGAATTGCCTATGCAAACGTGTAAACCAGCGTCACTTAGGTATACACAGTTTGGATCACATGAAAGTGTCCTTGGGGAGTTTTTGGAGCATTCCCAGATTCCCTAAAACAGAGGCCTCTTTGTCCCCTATCACCTGGGTGTGGGTTGGCTGCCTGTTCCCTTGAATCTAGTAAGACTGAGCAGTTCAGTCTCTGCTGCACTCCTCTCAGCACCTCTTACCTAATACATTTCAATGACAGATCCCCATTGAATGCCAAGATCTGAAGTGGTGAAAGGGGGGGGGGGGGGTCCCTTTCCTTTTCCTTTATTCTGTCTTTTACTCAACTGAGAATCAAATATGGGATGTTTGTTTCTCCTCTTTGTTCTTTGTCCTCCTCAGTTTCAGGGATAGGAGGTGAAACTCAGGGGACCCAGGATTTCTAGCCATAACAATGCTGCAACCATGATTAAAAGTGAGATGGTACAAGCCATTGAACTAATCATCCTGAGCCAAGGAAGTTTTGGGAAACCAGGGTGCTGAGTTTTGAGCCCAGGAGGGGTTTTTACACTTGGAGCTGAGACCACGTTCTATAGGCCTTGAATGAGCTATGAAGTTCATCTTTCCTTCCCTAGAGTCTAAGGAGGTACAGGACAGGAGGAGGAGGAGGATTGTGCCTTAGTTGTTGAGGAGTAAGTCTCTTTATCTGTGATTATACATTCTGAAATAAATATGTGTCAAAATAAATCTGTTAGTAGGGTGATAGAATTGGGGAACACAAAACTGCCCTCCTACGCTTAGTGGCACCACATGGTGGGGTCTGGCAGTTGTTTGAGGAGAGCCTAGACACCCTTCCAATGCCATGAAAGGGACTAGAGAACCCTGAGGGTATAAATCTGCTGGCATTTCATTAGGAGATTTACAGGGTGGAGGAGGGGGATCAATCTACTCTCAGCGAATATGACAAAACTGTTCATGTCTGTTCTTTACTAATGTCGGACCTCCATGGTATCCAAGAGCGATGTCAACAGCTGGACTGAGTTGAGAGGCTTATTTGTGTTGTTGCACTTTTCATTGTGAAGATTTTTTATTATTATTTTAAAGGACCAGTTTTCTAATGTATATTTATACACTTCTCCTTTCTCTGACTATTATTTTAAAGATCTAACAAAGCTAAGTATTAGAACCTAAGAGGAGAAATCCCAACTTTAATTCACACATTTCTATGAAATACAGCCTTCTATCCACTGAGGGTGACAAGATTTTGAACATCAATGGGAAAAGCATTAGGGGTAAGCTGCCACTAACTGAACCTCTGTTCATTCACACCAGCTATTCCTAACGCCCATCTTATTTTATAACCCAATGAAATCACCCATTTCTTTAACACCCCCACTCCCATTTGCAGCAATTCCTAGTGCTGTCTTGATACAAAAACTAGCAAAAGAGCTCTTTTCTCCCAAACTTCCTGCCCCCCTTCTGGATCTCTAGGGCCTCCAAGGTAGAGGCAAGGACGGAATTAAAACAACACCAACAACAAACAGCGATTGCTGGCATTGGTCTGCTGTAATCACAACATGAAATCAAAACTGAGGGAAAATGAGCTTAGAACAGCTGAATTTTCCAGTTCTTCAAGCTTAGCACAGTGCCTCACTAACATTATCTCTATTCAGAGACTCCCTCCAGTTTTCAGGATAATTTACAAACTCATATTTGTCCTTTAACACCCTTCACAATCTGGCTACGGCCTGTCTTCGCAGACTTACCCTATATTACTGCTCACACACTCTAACAATGCAGCCAAATAAGACTTCTTACTGTTCCACGTTCATGGTGTCTCTTATTTCCTGCCTCCTTGTCTTTAGGCGTGCCTGGAATATCTGACCTCTTCATCTTTGTCTTAAGGATCCCTGGCTTCTTTCAAAGCTGTAACAGCAATGAGATACCCTCAGCAGCCACTGTGGATAGGCATGCTTATTTCCAGAGTAAATTTGCAAAATATTACAAGAGTGTGTTCGTCCTTCATTGCCGAAGAAGACCATGCCATCAGAGAAATGATGACATGACTTGCACTTGACTTTGTTTTGAGTGAGGGAGGGCTGTGCAGGTCACCAGCCTCACTTCTCCTCCAGAGCCATCTGAATCCAGTGACCAGATATTCATCAGGATGACTGGAGATGACCCAGGATGCACCAGGAGACCTTGGGCCCTTATGGCCCCTTTAATGAGACCGAAAAAAAGAAAGACATCAGGCTGGAAGGGAAACAGCAACAGTTACTATCGATAATCACTCTAAAGCTAGGAGGGTCCAGAAGAGTCCTTAGGCAGGGGCGCATTGGCATCTCAGCTTCAGAGTGCAGTAGGTTTAAGATTTTGGGAAAGGACATGACAAGAAAGAGAAAGGAGAGAAGAGGAGAGAGAAGGAGAGGAGAGGAGAGGAAACCTCAAAGATGAAACCAAGATATTTATTCAGATACCAGAAAGCAAATTCCATCATGGTAACAATGAAGTTTGTACGTATTACCAACAGAGGTAGGACAGCCATTCCCAAGTCTTCTTTCTGTCAGGCATCCCCACAAACAAGCTCCCTTGGGCAAAATAACTCCCTCTCTCGCTCTCACTAGCTGTTCTGCTCTGCTCTACTCTACCTGCTCTCTCCCTCAACTCCACCTCACTCTCTCCTCCTGCTCCATCCCTTCAGAAAATTCCCCCCATGATGCCATGTGATTCAGGCTCCAGATGACTCAAACTGTGGACTGAGCTAAAGCTCAAAAGAGTCACCTGGGCCTATTAAGGAGGAAGAAGGATCTTCAAATTCCCTTAACATTAAAAATGCTCACCTCAAAAGTGGCTCCTTGGACAAAACCTTTTCCAAACGCCAAGTTGCTCATGTTCTTCCCTCAGTAATTAGCTTTTATCTGCTGGTCTGCGTAAAATTTGTTTTCCTCCAATAACAAATGAGCCTTCCTTTAGCTCAGAGCTTGCTTCTATCTTTGTAATGCCAGTACAGAGTCCAGTGCCTAGAAATTAAAGAATGTTTAATGCATATTTGTACAAGACTATAGAATCTCATTCAATGCTCAAAATGATTCCAAGTCTAAGTAGAATAGTTATACCCATTTCATAGATAGGAAAATCCAGTCTCAGAGATATTTGGGGACTTGATCAGGATCACAATGCTAGGAAGTGTTAGAAGCAAGATTTGAATTTAGGTCATGTTGGCTCCAAGTCTATTTCTGAGATACTATGTCATGCTACCTTCAGAGGGTTTCCAGAAGACTACCTGACAATTGGGCCAAACTGTTCTTATCAGTTCCCCCTTCTGCAAAATGAAAGGATTGAAATAGTACATTTATAAATCCTTGCCCAGACTGTGAAATGAGGAGATAGAAAGTAAAATAATACAGAAACAGAGTAAAGGCTTAAAAAAAGAAAAAAAAGGGGAGGGGGGATAGGGGAGAGGGATCCCTATGAGGGAAAAGCTCCCTTACCCAGAACCAGTGTCTTATTTTTCCTGCTCTCAACCTTTTCTCACTAACAGGATTCATTTTCTCTCTTCCCCACATATTATTCTAAGGAAATTAGCGTGAAGTGGTAACTTACATTATCATCAGTAACATCCATTGGCTACAGTCCTCCAGCATCAAACTGCCACATAACTAAAGGTTTTCATGGTTTTTTTAAAGATCTTTGCTCTGTTGGCAAACTTAATACTGAAATCCTCCCAAAATTTTGACAAAATGTCCAAAGAGTTATGAAACCAACTACACACTTTGACTGGATAATGCCATAAATAATGCCTAAAGATGATTAGGGAAAAAGGAAAAGAATCTATATGTTCTAAAATATTTGTAGCAACTCCCTTGGTAGTGTCAAAGACCTGGAAATTGCAGGAATGTCCATCAATTGAGGAAGCACTGAACAAATTGTGATGTATGGTTGTATGGAACACTACTTGCTATAAGAAGTGCAGAACTCAATGATTTCGGAAGAAAAACATCAAGGAAAGAATTGCACAAAATAAGGAAGAGTGAAATGACCAGAACCAAGAAAACATTCTATACAGTTATTTTAAGAAGGATGTTGCATGAACACATTATTTTGCCTATTATAAATACCCAAGTTGACTGTAAAGAACATCTGAAGAGAGACACTATATGCATCCAGAGAAGGAACCAATACATCGATGTGTAGAATAATTTTACACATATGTTTATGTATGTTTATGTGTGTGCCTATTTGTATTTAATGGTAATCATCTACAATGAATGGGGGAGAAAAGAGAAAAAGAAATTTGCATGATAATTCTGCTGTATATTTTAAAGAGCAAGTCGTGCATCATAGATTTGTAGTTTCATGTGCAATCATCTTTTTTTATCATATCATGTTACCAAAATGCTTATTTTATTCCATATATTAAAAATAAAATAATTTTTTAAAAAAATAGATGTGAACATGTGTTTGTTGTGTAAAACACATTTGTTGGAGGTCTTACATAAAAGTGGGAGATGAAAGAACCAAAGATTTTGACAATTTAGACTTCAATGGTCATTTAGTGTCCAACTCCTTCATTTATAGGTTCTCTGACATCTCATTAGGCTGTGGGAGTTGATACACCGCTTGTTGTCATCCCTGTCTGGTACCAACCACTCTTCCCCAACCTACAGACCATCTTAGCTCTCTTCCCTCAACCCCCTGCTAGTCAAAGCAGCTGGTGTTGTCTTGGTAACATAACTAAGGAATATGTTATGTTGGAGATATATGTTGCTAGATGTGGAAACGTCCTTTGCTAATTACAAGAAAGTTTGTCCCTGGATTATGCTGGGGACCTATGGGAAAGAAGTTTTTCAAGGAAGGATATAGGGTGGGTGGCATTCCACAAGAACTGAATGCAGGTCTAACCCTAACCCTAACCCTAAGGCGGGGGGGAGTATAAACATCCTGTGTAGCTGATGGAATTCTACGGAATCACAGCATAATGGATTTATAGCTGAATTGATCCTAAAGTGTGCTATAATTCAACCTCCTCATTTTACAGATCAGGAATCTGAGGCACAGATATGTCAAGAGAATTGTCCAAATTCAGGCAGCTTTTAAATGTCTTAGGTAGGTTTTTGTTCTTGACAACATGAGGCTTTCTCCACTACACTATATCTATCATGAGTTAAGTGGGGTTCTCAGTGCACAATCTTCTTTCTGATCCCACATTGAACCTAGATTATATAGGATGTTGATGTCTTTATTTTCATCTCTAAATCATCCTATGATGCAGGGTATACTAAAGGGAGCCATGACTGGGACCTGGAGAAGGCTGACGTTGATGGTCCTTTCCATCTACTCTTCTAACTCAGCTCATTTTGGGGGCTGTTCTGAAGGCTGCTTTCTTTTGGGAACTGCAACAGTCCACAGTGTGAAAGCTCCTTCTGCTAATGAATGTTAGGTCTGATTGATAACCTCAGAGAGTTATCTGGACCAAAGACGTTGCATGATCTGCCCCTATCCCCAGAGTAATACAGGCCAGGAGAAGGACAGAATCCTAAGTTTCCTGATCCAAAGACTGGTGATCTATCCTTGGTGACATGTTGCCCCTCAAGTTTGCAATCCAGTGTGGAAGAAAAGTCGTGAACATAAGTGTCTTGAATACATGATCTCGTGTGATATGTTTCATACCAAGATCTAGATATAGGAGTTCAGAGAATGAAAGCATCAGCTTACTTGGAACAAAACACACTAGATCACAAATGTATGGAACAATAAATTTGCTGAGTGCTTTACATAAACCATGTCCTTTAATTCCTCCTTTAGACACACATACACACACATACACACTCACACACATACACACACACACACACACACATACACATTCACTCACAGACACGCAGAGAAACATAACGGTGTGAAGTCAGTCTTACAGCTATAGTTATCCGCATTCTATGAAAGCAGAGGCTGAGGCTCAGAGAGGTTAAATCACATGATCAACAACTTCCATCCCCAGTAATTAAGAGGTAAACTAGTTGCTGCAAAATGCCTTAAATTTTTAGTACAGTTTTATTTTTTTATTAAGGATAATAGGGAGCCACTAGAGTTTCTTGAAGAGGTGAGTGACATGGTTGGTTAGACCTGAGCTTCAGGAAAATCACTTTGGCAGATTGTGGAAGATGAACTGCTGTAGTCAGAGAGATTAATTGTAATTAATTGAAAGAGGCTTGAGTTATGGTAAAAGAGAGAAAGGAATAGATGGGAGGCATTGCAGATGTTCACATATGAATAGAAGTGAATGTGGAACCTGTGGGAATAGGAAAAATCCCCAAGAAGGAGTGACATGAAAGAAAACTAAAAGAAATGAGAAGAGATCTGGAGAAATGGCTACTTTAAGGGATTGGGGAGAGGAAGAAGAGGCAAGAAAGTGACCTGTTTTAGTCAGCACCTGCAAGCCCTGGAGAAGGCACATTCCCCAAAGTGGGAAGAAGAGAAAGGATGTTGAGGAATGGGGAAAAGGGGACTTCTTGTCCTCAAGGCACTTACACTGTATAGAACCTGCATCCCTAGGAAAGGTCCTGTGGATGGTGGCCCTTGAGTTCAACTTGGAACCAAAGTAGGTATTTTGTGGGGCCTCACTGAGGGAAGAGTGCATCCCAGGAATAGGGGACAGACCATGAAAAGGTGGAGATGTGAGAACTAGAGGGTCATATTGCACAGTGCGAAGAAGAGTGGGAAATCATGAGTTCAGCATATTTCTCAGGCAAACAGATGTTATACAGTTGTCCGTGAGAAAACTTACATGACCATCCACATGACTATGGACCATATCGTGACACTAGGCCTTCTTTTTTCTGTTCCTATATAACATCTGGCTAGACTGGAGTGTGGTGCAGGTATCTACCATTGTCTTCTCACCACCCAGGACTGGCCTCATACATAAGGTCCATGAATACAACCTATTTACTCCCATGCTGGTATAGATCCCCTCTTTCTTTAGCTCTGTACCTTCTCTTTATGGTGGGATTGCCTCTCTACAGAGTCTACCTCCTGATAAATATAAGGAATGACAAGAAAGTGACTGACTGGATCCAAATGGGAGAAGGGGAGCAATAGATAACAAGATGAAAATAATAGGCTTAATCTGGTTCTGAGGGCTTTATGTGCCAAGC
The DNA here is from genome assembly GCF_028372415.1 of Notamacropus eugenii. NCBI lineage: Eukaryota > Metazoa > Chordata > Mammalia > Diprotodontia > Macropodidae > Notamacropus > Notamacropus eugenii. The sequence continues at coordinate 384,196,678 of NC_092877.1, forward strand.
AAATGACATTAGAGTTGATTATGAAGACAACCATAGCAAGACATCATATCTTGATGTTCATTGATCCTTGTTGAGAATGAAGTATGGACAGCAACATGCATCTCAACCTCTAGTGAACGCATTAAAACAGAATGGAGCTTCTCATGAACAGAAAAAAGAATGGTTCCATCCAGAACAGAATGCAGATAGAGATTACATGGCTCAAAGAACAGAGAGTTTTAATTGGGTAACTTATCCAAGAATCTCCTCTTCCTAGTAGAAGTTAACAGAAACTTGACTCAAATTCTGCAAAGGAAACACCTGACAGCATTTTACAGAATTAGACATCAGTCCTCCATCAAAGTTTTTCATCCCCAAACAACCTGCCAATAAATGGAAGTGTCTTGTTTTTCATGCCTAGTACACCTCTTTCTGTACCTGAACAACCATCAGAAGGTCCTTGACAAGGTTTTTTTCTCAGAAACAAGAATCCTCAAAACTCATCTTCAAAGGGCAATTGGGATTCTTTGCTAAAAGTAGAATTATTTAACCTTTCTGCTATTACTCCACAACTCCCCTCCTTGACTTTCCACTTTGTCATTTCCCAAGGACATAACTAACATGATGGCTTGTCCTATGTGGTTTGGAGCAAAGATTTTTGTCCAAAATGCATGTTATGACTGTTAATCAAGAGAGCTGTCCTGTTCCCGTAGGTTGGGATCCCATCCTGGGTTATATGTAGAGAGATCAGTCTGCACCTTATGCCCTAGCAAGCCTCATTTTTCCTGTCTCAGTGCTGAGCAGTTTGGGGTTGTAAATGATACAACAGTCCTTACAAGTGGCCATGAACTTTTGCTATGTGAGTAGAGCCATTAGATCAAATTAGAGAAATCAGAATTGAACTGCTAACTATCTGGGAAAAAAATAAATCAGACATTTGTAATTTAAAAACAAGGGTTTCTAGGTGGCACAGAGGATGTACCACTGTACTCAGAAAGTTGAGGTTCAGTTGTTTTAGTCATGACTGACTCTTCATGACTTCATCTGGGTTTTTCTTGGCAAAGATAATGGCATGGTTTATCATTGCCTTTTCCTACTCATTTTATAGATGAGGAAACCAAGGCAGCCAAGGTGACGTAGCTAATAAATGTCTGAAGTCTTCCTGGCTCCAAGCCCTACATTCTATCCACTGTACAACTTAGCTGTCTCAGAGTCAGGAAGACCTGAGTTCAAATTAGGAGAGTTACTATTGCTATTTTTATCATTATATATTATTTTCCCCAATTCTATATTAAAAGCAATTTTAACATTTGAATTTTTTAAAGATTTCAGTTCCAAACCCTGTCCATTTCTCCTTCCTGTGTCTCCTCCCTGAGATGGTAAAAAATCAAATATAGGTTACTCCTATGCAACCATGTAAAACATTTCCACATTAGTCATTTTGTATAAGAAGACTTGAATAAAAGAATGAATGAATTAAAGAAACTGAAAACAGTGTCCTTCAGTCTGTATTCAGATAATATTCGTTCTTTCCCTGAAGGAAGATATTGTGCTTGATTATTAGCCCTTTGGGATGGTTTTGGATCACTATCTTGCTGATAATATCTAAATCATACATACTTCTTTGTTATCCAGTATTACTATTACTGTGTAAAATGTTCTCCTGGTTTTTCTCACTGCATTTGGCATCAGTACATGTAAACTTTTCCAGGATTTCCTGAAATCATCCTGCTTGTCATTTCTTATAGCATAGTAATATTTCATCATGATCATATACCACAACTTCTTTATCCATCTGTTTTCCCAATTGATGGGTGTGCCTTCGATTTCTATATTTTTGTACAAATAAGTCCTCGTCTTTGTCCTCCTCCTCTGCTGCCTCCTCCTCCTCCTTCTTCTTGTACTTCTTCTATTTCATCTTCCTCTTCTTCTTTCTTCTTCTTCTCCTTCATATTCTCCTCTTCCCCCCTTTTCCTCCTCCTCCTCCTTCTTCTTGTTCTTCTTCTCCTTCATCTTCCTCTTCTTCTTTCTTCTTCTTCTCCTTCATATTCTCCTCTTCCCCTCCTTCTCCTCCCCCTCCTCCTCCTTCTTCCTCTCATTTGTTATTCTCAGTCTTACTCTTATCTTTATTCTTATTATTAACAGGACAGCTAGGTGTCCCAGTGGAGAGCATGCCAGGCTTGGAGTTCAAATCTGACCACTGAAGTTTACTATCTCTCTGACCCTGGGAAACTTACTTAGTCCCATTTGCCTCTATTTCCTTATCTGTAAAATGAGATGAAGAAAATGGCAAACTACTTCAGTGTCTTTGCCAAGAAAATCTCAAATGCCGTCACAAAGAATAGGACACAAATGAAATGAATGAATAACATTGACAAATTAAATTGCATGAAAAAGGAAAGAAAGGTTAGTGAAAGGAAGTCCATTGCTCTGAATCTCCACTCCCCTGAAGGGAATGGGGGAGTGAACTCTTTGGTTATGTTCAGACTCTCATAGGGCTCTCTTGGAAGAAGTGGCTCAGACTGCCATGCTGTCTAGTGACAGTTTGTGGGCCACACCCACACATACATATATGTATATATCATATATATGTAAATATATATAATACGTGTGATAGTTTGGTTGGTTAGTTGTTGTCCTTCTTTCTCAAATAAGATCCAAATGACATTACTCTGTTGGCATCAAGGTACAGTGCGTCCAACTGTAGTCGGCCAGACCAGCACAAGTTTGGAAGGTTCTACCACAGCTCAGACACAAACAGTGCCCTTGGACTTCTGAAGTGGGGTAGCCTCCAAATTTGTGCCTCTCACATTTCCTCTGAGGTGTTCTACAATTCTGCTTTGTTCAGAGAGCACAGCACCTTCTTGGATGTGGGCACACTGTGCTGGGTGCCACTGTCCTGTGCTCCTGTTTCCTATGTCTCTCAATCAATTCTGTCCTTGTATCTCTTCTTCTGACCTCTATGGGATTGTTCACCTTGTGTGGCTTCTCCATAAAATTGTATGTTAGGCAAGCATACATTTGGCATTTAAACATGGCCAGCCCATCAGAGTTGTGCTCTCTGCAGTAGACTCTGAATGCTTGGCACTGCGGCTGGAGAAACCACCTCAGTATTCAATACCTTATCTTTCCAAGTGGCCTTCAGAATCTTCCTAAGAAGAGTTAGATGCAAGTGATTTAGTTTCCTGGCATGGCGTTGGTATATACTCCATGTTTCATTTGCATACAGCAAGGTGTTCAGCACTACAACCTTATAGACTCTTTAGTTTGCTAGGTCATCCAATACCTCTTCCTTTCCCTACTTTCCTTCAGATTCTACCAAATACTGAGCTAGCTCTGTCAATGGATGCATCAACCTCATTTGCTCCCAAGGTGAGTGAACTTATCCATAGTATGCAATACACCAAGAAGGCTGCCAAATTCCACTGCTGTGTCAGCTCAGTGAGAGGATGACCCTATGACTTGGGTCACCCACGTACAGCATTGTGGCTATCACTCCCATTGTATATGGACCTGATGCTTCATCACTTGTCGATCAATATAGGACTTTGAGGTAGGTTAAAATGGCAAAATGGTGTGAGTGATATCTTTTGTCTCATGCATACATTGGATTTAAGTGAGTCAGAGTTGTGTAAAGTTGTCAGCCTCATTTTCTCTTCAAGAGTCATCAATGTCCAGTAGCAAGACAAAAGTGAAGATAGCTGGTGATGACCTTGGCCTCTTTGATGTCTAATCAAGCTCTAAATGTTCCACAGCTCCTGCTTCTGCTGCCTTCATGGCCATTGGAACAAATTGTCCTCACCTACTCAGTTCACCAGGGAAAGTTTTCATGTGCTTGAGGTAGACACCCCACCCTCAACTCCTTGGTTCCCCTCAACCTCTTTTAGCAGATCTTCAAAGAAGTTTTACCAGGGTGCAGCACTGTGCATACTAACACTTCTTGGAGCCACAGGTGAGAGTTGAGTGAATCAGGTGGACACCAAAGGTGGATGAGTATCCCTGGAAAGGGCTTGGCAGCCTTCATAGCACATGTGCTAGTTTTCTTTGAATACCCCATACACCCCAAGGCAAACCAAGTAAGAAAAAATAAGTAAAAGAAATTGGTAAGGTAAAAAAAAAAAAACATGAGGTGATCAATGGACTGATAGATAATAAAGGACACATACATAATAATTTCAGAAAGAAAGTAACAGGAATTCTAAGGCAAAGTTGAAATTTGTGTCTTGTCAAGTTCAAGGAATGGACAACTATCCTTCACATCACGAGGTGCAGATGAAGGTTGTGGAACGGCTCAGATGTCATAACATTAGGCCAGTTTTTTGGTTGCATTTGGTAGTTGTTGCTTTAATCTTTGTTACCAGGAGAGTCTCTTGTAGTTGGAAGATGGAAGAGGATATTCAGGAATCAAACTGATACAAGATCATTTTTCCAGGTAAATTTTTAATGATAGTAAAGAAAGGGAGACAGGTTTGAGGTCAAACAACTAAAAGCTGATAAAATATTCTCAGAGAGTTAACAAGGTTCTAAGGAGATGAATTGAAATTACCCATAAGCAGTTCGAAGTTAGGGAGAAGATGGTGAAGCAACAAGGAAAGCCAGAAGATTTTTGAAGCTATTTGCCTTGAACAATATGTATTTCTGACATGGCCAAGAGACTTTCTGTGTTCAAAACGCAGATCGCTCCCTCTGTTAAGAGGGTGAGGAAAGTCAGACTCATCGCTCTCTAGTTTTTCAAAATCAATTGAGTGCCTAAACAAAGTGAGGCTTAAATATGGAAATAAAGAAGCAAAATCATCCAAAGGGCTAGAAAGAAATCCTAGCATGTCCTTGGAGTTTAAAGAGTAGAAGAAAGTAACACGGATAAGGAAGGTTCAATGAACGACCACCCAACGCTGAAGGCAGAAACCCCGTTTAAATTTCAAAGAGAACAGAAGAGAAAATAACTATTGTCCTACAATCAGATTCTAAATGGCTGTGTAGCATTATCCAATAAGAGTCAGAAATAAAGAAAAAATGATGATCTACCATTAGACAGAAATAGAGAAGACTGATGCTTTCCCTAGTTGTTTATCTCAGATTGCTTTGTGGCTGTTGATTTTGTTTTCAGTTGTTTCATCATGCCTGACTCTTCGTGAGTACATTTGGGACTTTCTTGGCAGAGATATGGAAGCGATTTGCCATTTTCTTTTCCAGCTTATGTTACAGGTGAGAAAACTGAGGCAAATAAAATGACTTGCTAATAAGTTTCTGAGGTCAGATTTGAACTCAGGTCATTCTGCCTCCAAGCCCAGCACTCTATCCATTACACCCACTAGAATGAAATGCTAAACATCAAGAAAAGACAAGCAAAATTATTACATGTCCTGTTGAAGAACAGACAGTACGAAGAAGGTAGACATGATAATAAAAAAGCAACATCTATGGTGTTTACCAGCTTAGTTTTATAAGGGGTCTCAGATCCTGCCATCTGGCCTGCAACTGAACTTAAATACTAATCCCTCTAAGCATCCCCAAACAAGAGAGAAGCCACTCCTTGCTTGAAGAAGCCCAGTAAGGGGAAAGCACTCCCCCCAGAAGTGGCCCATGGCACTTTAGGACAGCTTTAATTGTCAGGAACTTTCTTTCTTGCATCTGACCTAAATGTTTTTCTGTGTAACTTCCAGCCACAGCTTGTGTTTCTCCTTCTGATCTTAAACAGGATAAGTATAATTCTTCTTCCACGTAAAAATCTTGAAATGCTTGAATATCACTGTCACCATCCACATCCCCTTCTCCACATATTCTCTCCAGGATGAACATCCCTAGTTTTTTCAACTGATTCCTGTATCACAGTGACTTCAGGCTCTTAACCATTTCACTCTTCTTGCCTGGACCCTCTCCTCTATAACCAGTGCCACTCAGAACAGATGTGCCCTGACCTCTGGTTCAGCATGACTAACGTCTCCTAAAGAATCTATTAGCAATTCTACCTTTCTTGGCTAATAAGGCTTGGCAGATTTTCTAAACATTAAAAGCCACCACATTAGTTTCTCTCCATCACAATTGCAGAAACAGCTTAGCTATTAAGAACTTTTTGGTCTTACCCCTTAGAAGCTTCCATTGCTTAGGGAAAAAATTCATCAAAAAGTGTGACCTGATTAATGTTTCTGAGCCATGCCCTCTCCCACACACACCTTATATCAGTTTATGCAGAAAGGAAACCTAGTTTAATTTATTTCTATATACATGTGTGTATATGTGTGTATGTATATGCATGTGTGTATATATATGTGTGTATATGTATATACGCATACATATACATATATATATAATTTCTGTTTTTGATGCTGTGGTCTGATTGTACATTTGGGAAAAAAAGCTGAACTGAAATCTAGTTGTTCAAGGAGAAAGGGAGAGAAGAAATGTCATCAGCGCTTCTAAATGAGCCTCCAAAGGCACGCATGTCATTAACAAAATCATGACTTGTGCCAACGTATGCATGGCTAGATTTTAAAGGGAGCCCTGTGATGTCTGCCCTGTCTCTAATCTCTCCTGGGCAGTAGAAGGCTTTGGGAAAGAGAAACATATCATCAGACATTTAGTCTCCTAACACTTGTTAGTTGCTCACTTGAAAGAAATTAAAAAGTTCTTCCTCCTCCCCCCAAAAAAATACCTTTAAGTGCATGGAAAAGTAGCAGAGAAAATTCTGGGTATACATGTGTATGTCTGTATACATACATACATACATACATACATACATACAAATAGATATGCATGTATATACGCACACATGCGTATATATGTGTGTATATACATATGTTGACATATAATCATAAATAGATATTATTTCCTATAAAATAAGTTTTGATGAAAATAAAGGGGAGTTACTGGAATCAGATAAAATAGCTTAATCTTTGTATTCACATCGAGATCTCAGATAAATCACTTAATGTTTCCATACCCCAGTTTCCTCATCTGCAAAATCGAGGCAGAATATTTTGTATTCCCTGTATCATAGCAGTTTCTTTTGGGGAAGTTAAGCATTAATAATAAAGTTCAATTGCACTGGGCAGTGCTACAGTGGGTATAATGATTACTGACATCTCTGATAAGGGCAAAGAAAACTTTTCTTTCTGATGTTAAGCTGATCATTAACATTCTCACAGGTGCTGGGAACAGACGGGGCCAACTCTCTGAGGACTGGCCTCGCTGGGTACAGAGGAGAGATTCACGAGGAGTTCTTTAGGCTTGGTCTTTCATGAAAAAAAGAAGAGAGGCCTGTCAGTCCAGCGCAGGTCTCCTCTGTTTCTTCTGGGATGAGGTAAGATAGGCAGGGAGGTAGGCAGAAAATTCTCAGAGTGTCCTGGCTGTTGGTCCAGTGTGTGCATTAACGTTACCATTGAAATCACTTGCGAATGTGGTCACGGTAGATGGTCATGGATGGCCTGGGAAGTGCATGCTGGGAGAAGCCAGTTACAGCACTGAGATCACAGAGCCAAGGGCATATTGAATCACTTACAGTTCAAATATCCTCACTCACATTCTTTGGATCGGTGCTCCAGAAAATCAACTGGCCAAATTCTGTGACCAAAGATGACTCCTGGCTTCACACAAAAACTTCCCTTACAGTGGGCTGATGGGAGGGAGGATAGCTTCCTTCGCATATTTGTTTTACTGTGCAAGCTTTACACCTTCAATAACCTTCCCAGTACCTTGCACTGTCATTTGACCTCTTCTCCCCGCCCACCCTTGTTCAAAATCCTAACTCTCATTGTGAGGGTCATGATAATGACCAGGTTTAGGCAGGTGGATTTTATTGACACCTATCCGTTCAGATGTGTGAATCACCAAGGGTCTCCCTGATTTAAAATAGTCGTGTCCACTCACCCTGTCACTTGCTTCAACATTTTACATCACTCACTTTGAGGAAATCAGTGTATTACTGTTTTCCTGAATTCTATTTAAATTGTATACCCACTTTGAGGAATCCATTTGGACGTTCAGTGGGAGTGAACAGGAGGACTAAAGACAATGTTAAGTAAATCAATGCAAATTAATATTTAACACAGAGCACCGATTTGGTCAGGAAAGGAGATTATCATTATGTCATGTGCCTGAATGGCATATAATGTGGTCATTATCTTTCCTCTCCTTGGCATCCTCCCTTATTATTTGCTACAAGAAGGGAGAAGATCCCACAGTCTAGAAATATTGCCAGCCCAGTGAGGCAGAAAACAACTCTTCAATTGGGAAAAGGAAACCAAATCATGTCAGAGTAAAAACCAATGAAAACAACTTTTAAAAAAAGCTACAAAAGATCCCAAGACCTGATTCAGGATTTTTAGAACCATGATGAATGTCTTCCTCTTTGCTGAGTCTGCTGTGGTGAAGCATGTTACTAAGAAAGCAGCAATCCTGGTATTGTTTCACTTTTTTGACAAGGGAAACTGAGGTAGAGTGTTAGAATGAGCACGCTAATTATTTTAGTAGCTTCCCCAATGCTTTTGTGGACTGGGAGACCAAAATGTTAAAAGCAAGAAGAAACAAAGAAATAAGCAATTATTAAGTGCCTACTATGCGTCAGGTACTATGATAAGCATTTGTAAATGTTACCTCTTTTGACCCTCACAAAAGCCCTGGAAAGTATATTCTATGATTATTTCCTTTTTTAGAGAATAAACTGAGGCAACCAGAGACCGGGTAACTTAGATAGCCGTGTAGAGCCAGTAAATGTCTGAGTCTGGATTTGAACTCAGATCCTCCTCCCTCCTGTCTCTTCACTCTGTGCACTATGACACCACCTAGTGTGTCAGGTAGTCATGCCATGTACTCAGTAATGTAGTGACCTAAGGACAGAAAACTCTGAGGCTTTCACAATCATTGTGGGGCTGATTTCCATGTGACATGGCCCTGGGCCATGACTGGGCCCTAGAATAAAAGCTTTTTGACAGTGGCAAATGATTTCTGGGGGTTTTTTCTTGCCCATTCACTTCTGCAGTATCTGGTAAGTAGAAGGTGTTAAATTAATTTTAAAAAATTAGTAGTATTAAAAGTTGGAGTATTTTCATGTTATGTTTATCTCCTTTAATGGAAATCTATTTTCTCTCTCTCCATCTTACCTCCTCACCCCGCTGTTGTGGGGGGTGGGGAGAAGAAAATTTAAACAGAAACTTTTCAAGAAATACTCATAGTTAAGCAAAAAGAAATATAGGATTGACTATAAAAAAATAAATCTCAGTTCCAATCTCTGTCCTTTTCTATCACCTCTCTACCAAGAAATACATGATCAGGTTCTTCATAGGTTCTCTGTAGTTGTTGGTAGACACAGATGATCAGAGTTCCTTTAAATCTGCTTTTCTTGGTTATATGATGACTATATAAATTGTTTTTCTGACTAGTCACTTCACTCTGCATCAATTAAGACAAATCTTCTAAAGTTGCTTATTTTTTTCTGAAACCATCCCTTTTATAATTTCTTGCAGCACAAGAACACATCATTACATTAAAAAATATACCTTATTTCTTCAGATATTCTATGCATGCATGCACGCACACACGCACACACACACACACACACACACACACACACACACACACACACACAAACACCATGTTTCCAATTCTATGCTACCGCAAAAGGAGTTTCTATAAATAGGTATGTGCCTGTGGGACTTTTTAAAATCTCTTTTGAGTATAGGCGTAGGAGAATTATTACTGGGTCAAAAAGTTTGCACAGATTAGGACCTTTCTGAGTATAGCTCCAGCTCACATCCCTAATAATAGTTTTTGTCTTATACTCATTTTCCCACAACCCTCCAGAATTTATCATTTTCCATTTTTTGGTCAACATTTCCAATATGATGAGTGGGAGGTAGAACCACCGACTGTTTTTTTATGTGTATTTATCTAATTATTAGTAACTCAGAGCATATCGCGTTACTAATAAGAGCTTGAGTTCCTTCCTTTGAAAACTGCCTATTCATATATCCTTTGACCATTTATTAATTTAGATGATCCTAATTTTATAGATTTGAATCTATTTCCTCTATTTCTTGAAAAAAATACAACTTTATTGAGAAACTTGCTTCAAAAATTTTCCTAGTTATCTGCTTTTCTTTCAATTTTAGTTATGTTGGGGCTTGTTATAAAACATTTTAGATTGTATGTAATGAAAATTACCCTGTTTATCTTCTGTGACCTTCTCCATGTTTTGTTAGATCTTGAACTCTTCCCCATCCATATAACTGAAGGATAATTTCTTCATTTTTTCTCCTATTTGTTTATGTTGTCAACTTTTCTGCCTCAGTTCTGACCTCATTTGAAGATAATCTTAGCCTGCATTAGTGATCTCCTACTTCCACCCTTTGTGAGGACAAGTAAGTCACTTCATCTCTGTATTCCATCTCTGAAATAGGATTTCAGACTAGATCATTTCTAAGGTACCTTGGCCTTAAATATTTTATGTGACCGTGATAGGCTGAACATGGGGTGGATGTAACCGCTTACCTTCTCACCATAACCTTTGAATGGCTGAAATCTTTGAGACCTCATAAATGATTATACAAAGCAAAGGTCTCAAGAGTCAGAGACATGTTATAAATGGGGGAAGAGGAGAATCAAGTATGTTTTCTATTAATTCTTTGCTCCTCTATATCAGATTGGTTTTATTGTCTCAAGGCTCATCTCAGAGAATGCCTCTTCTGGGAAGCCTTCCTATATCTACTCCTACAGGAGTTCTCTCTCCTCATATCTCCTTAAAATATTTTACTTTGCCTACATCACATATTACTTTGCATCTTAATTGTGTAAAGATTGAGGTCCATGCTCCAACTCTAATCTATCACATAAAGACACATATCTTAATTGGATCAATTAATCAAAATTAAATTGAATACAAATAAGTCTCCAATCAACTTGAAAAGACCACAGGGGCTTTAGATCACTGGATGAAAGTAGGTAAATAAATACAGAAGAAAAGTATTATAATTGGTTGAAGAGAATAAGTAGTACCCTATGTGTCTTTGTATTAAATAATAAGCCACTGTGGGACTCTCAGTGAAGTAATGAAGTATTCTATAGAAGTAAGACTACAATTTCAGTTCAGGATAATAGTTTCAGGGTATGAGTCAAGCTCTTGAAAAGGGTAGGGAAATGTTATCCTTCTCTCTGATCTTTTCACACCAACAGTAGAAGCAAAAAGTTAGGGAATGTCTGCAGCCCAGTGACCCAAAGTTTATGACAGCTTCAAGGAATGAGATCCCTTGTAATTTAGAGGAATGTTATCTATGGATTCAAGATAGACTTCTGGTAGGCAAAAGCTGTGATTTTACACTTTGTTACGTGTGTTTTTCATATATGTGCCTTATTATGACTATTTTCTGAATTAATTCTTTCTCTGGACTATATGTTTTCCAGACTTTTGTGAAGAAATATTTTGTAACAGTTGTTTCTGCTACACCACTTTAGTAAATATATTTGTTAAACGGTGATTATCTATTGACTGATAATAAACTGGAAATATACTGGCTGGGGCTCATGATCAACCGAACCAGAAACACTCATTCTCATGGTAGTTAACTCAAAAAGTTATAAGAAAGTTGTAGTCAGCTGTCCTCTGTAAACCAAGCCAACCAAATGTGAGTGGGAGTTGGGGGAGATGCTCCTCAGGGGATGCTACATGATGCAAATTTCTCCAGGTGTCTGCCTCTCTAAGGTTTTAGGAACTACAGAGACTCTCTTTGTCTCTGCAGACTTTTTTCTTTGTTTTGTTTTGCCCAGATTGAAGTACTTTCTTTCTCTTTGCCTACCAAAAACAAACAAGCAAACTATGAAGCTGAAACCAGGTACCAGGGGGCTATCCCTTTGGACAGTCACATTATCTATGTATATCTCTCATACTACTCTACACACCAGTAGAATGTCAGATCTTTGAGGTCTGGGAGAGGTATCATTTTTCATTTCTTTTTCATCCTTGTACCTTAGAACAATGAACAATCTATCCTATATATTGAGTGAATGTTTGTTGCACTGATGTCTTGTTCTCAGTAGCAATTCAATAAAACGAACATTTAGGAATTCTGTCAGCCGCTTCTTAGTTCACATAATGAGTGGTAGGTGTTTGCTGAGGCATATTAGTTGGTTCTTTTGGTATTAAATGGCCCTGCTCCAAACAAACACATTCACACACACAGCTCCCCCCCTCACACACAGACACACAGACACAGACACACACACACACACCACATACCATAGAAATGGAGCCATTTAACTGTATGCTGTACAATGTTGGCTTCAGGAGAGCAGTTCTCAGTCATGTGGGAGGCACAAAATATGTGCAACCCCCTTTCTATATTAACAAGCTGTGTGCCTGAAGAAGTCACCCACACACCACTTAGAATTCTGAGCTGCATTTTTCCAGCAGCAAAGTCACTTTGAATAAGGGGTGGTGGGCAGAAGGAAGGATATGTGTGTGTGTGTGTGTGTGTGTGTGTGTGTGTGTGTATCTAACTACTATAGTACAATGAATAACATATGTTCTAATGAAATGGTAAAGGCTGTTCGGAAGACAGTGAATTTTAGGAGTATAATTCTGGAAATTAATTGACTAAAATTCCACGAGGGCAGACCATGTCAGGAGGGGTCAGCTAAATGCTTCACTGTCAGAACCTCAGTTTCTTAGTGGAGGTATAGGGCTAGCCCTATCCTCCTTGATTAGTCAGGTTCATCCAGGAAATCAATGTATGAAGGTACCAAAAGTTTCAGATCATATCCCTGGGAGGATAGACAGGCATCCACAAGTTGGGCATTGCTCTCTGAATTATGGAGAGGGAATCTTTCATACAAGGCTGAAGGTGTTAGAAGTTAGGATGTGTGAGTACAAAAACTGAACAGCAGTTTCTATTAGTAACTGGTATTCTAATGCAGCCTCAGTAAAAGCAGGTAGAGGAATATTCCCCTCAGTCCCTGCCTTTGCCCAGGGGTTCTTTTTCTGAAGCATGGACTTAGCAGGAGTACTTCTCTTTGGGGCTGACCTGCTTTTAAATCTCTGGTATTTTGGACTGCTGTCCTTGGGAAGGGAAGATAATAAGCATTTCTCAGTAGCTACTAGGTAGCAGGCGCTGTGCTAAGTGCTTTACAAATACAATCTCTTTAGAGTTAAGCAAGTACTATATTAAATTACAGCCACATTTTTCCTCTTGAGCAAAATTCAAAGTTTCACTGTCAATCTGTAATCGTTCAACAGGTATTGATTTATCTGTGCACATAGAATGTCTCCCAGCAGAATATAATCTTGTGCTAATTTGTTCTTAATGGCCCCCCAGACAGTAGAGGACCTGACACAAATGGGGTGCAGTAGATGCTTAATGGATTCAATTTCTTGTATCCATTGACTTTTTCCCCATTAACATAGACTACTTGCCTCACTGATGTGGACTCTTTGCCCATTTTTGAAACGAATGAAAAGTAAATTGATGATCTTGTTAAAGTGGTAGATGTTGGCTTATTATAAAATTAGCTCATGTTGCCTCAGGACAGAGTGATATCTCCTATTCCTATATTCCTGACAAGTTTCCCAGTAGAGATTGGGTGACTGATGACTTCTTGTCAAGGCTGTTCTTAAGAGGTTTCCTGTCCACATCCCTTCCAAGCCTGAGATTCAACGATCAATGTCTCAAAAGGCTACCAAAGCTCCTGGGCTGCTTTATGATACTGTTGCCATAGATTTCTGAAAATGTACCTAAAAAAGGCAAGTACCTAGACTTCTGGAGGTGGAAGGAGTATTTCTTTTGGTTGCAATCTGACCCTGTACCGCAGAAACACTTGCTGACCCAACTAAAAAATAGTGAATTATCTCAGTCATTGAGTTCCTTTGCCCCTGAACTTTCTTTGAAAAATGGCATCACTTAAAGTCAAATTGGAGAAGTAAATGCATATCCAAACACAGCTGGGGGAGGGGAACAGGTTTTGACTTGCCATCTACTACTGTTCATATACCTAATTGTATGTAATTGGGTGGTTTCTGGTCTTTGAGATTTTCTTTTACCTTTGGTTTTTACTTTTTTTAATGGCACCTGAACTTAAAAATAATAAGAATACTTTGGACAACTGAATAAGTCCAATGTTGAGAAAAAATAACCTTTTTATTCATTGTATACACTTAAAAGAAGAAAGAGCTAGAATGGACCCAGATCTCTTAGTCCAAACCCATGATTTTTACAGATGAGGGAAATGAGGCTCAGAGTAGTAAAGTGGTTTGTTTAAGGCAATCCAGGTAGTAAAAGATAGAACTGGAACCAAAAGGCCAAAGTCATTATATACTTTCAATTCTCTTACATGGAGATATGGATAAGGAATCCCTTTAATATAGCTGTTGCTCCCTCTGTAATAAATATAGAAAAGAGAGGATAGGAAAAAGAAGGACAGTTAGATTTGGGGAGCAGGAAAAGGCAGAAAATTTGTCAGCAAATAGAAAGATGCCAAATCAACTCTACCCTCATAACAGCTTGCTTGAGACAGTTACATGGATCTTATTAGCTCCAGTGGAGTCATGACAACCTGATTTCAAATCCTGCCTCAGATATTTACTAGCTTGTGCATGTCAGTCAATTAACTTGTAATAAACACCTGCTCTGAATTAACAGCTTGGGATATAAAGGAAGACCAAAAAAGTAAGGAATGCCTTCAAGGACCTCACAATCTCACATCACAGAGAAAGAATATGGGGCAAGAGGAAGCCTAAGGACTGCAGCCATGTGGGAAATGATGGGATCATTGGCATAGGAACCCTTCTTCAATGGGGCAGATCTCACAGGTACCCTCTCCAACCTCCAATCCTTCAGCAAGAGAAAGGATCCCCAATTACAGGAGGAGATCCAAGGTCAATGGGATTGTACAGTTCAATGGGAAAGGAAGAGTGTAGCCTTCAGCAACTCATTTAACTTCCCCACACCTTAGATTCTTCATCTGCAAAATGGAGAGAATCATAGCACCTACTTCCCAGAGCAGCTGTGAGGATCCAGAGAAGTGCTTTGCAAACTTATTATTTTCTTATTAAAGCTGAACGAGTAACTTCATGCATTTTGTCTCTGCATAGAATTGTGACTGTCTTATTAGGAGGTTCATGGACACAAAAATGGTTAGAGTCCTCTCCTTGTAGAGGGAAAGGAGAGAGTAGAGTACATTGGGACAGGATACTGGAGTCAGTCTGAGGCACCAAGAGCCAATCCCAGCGAGGTAGCATACCAGAGGTGGTACCTTGGACAGTTCCTTTCCTCTCTGACCATAGCTTGCTCAGCTGTGAGATGAAATGTTTGGGCCAAATACTCTCTAAGCTCTCTTTTAGCCCTAAACCCTGTGATTCATCCTATGACTGGCTCATAATGTATCAAATAAAAACTTAAGAGTTGATATGCAGAAGGAAGGATTTTTGTTTTATTTTTTAAAAATGTTCTTTTTGTTTATTTTCCTTTTGCTTTTTATTTTAAGGATACCATCAAGAAAGCAGAAGTGAGGAGGTTCAGTCAACAACTCCTACCACTTTGCCACCTGCCTTGTCATTCAGTCACAGCTGGATAATTAATAAACTTTAAAGACAAAGGAGAACAAGAGATTTACCTTTGCTCAAAGGAATGCTTCCGCAAACTTCCACTGACAACACCAAGTCTTAGGCCACATCCAAGTTTGGGAAAATCTACACTATTTTCATGGAGGCAGCTTCACTGAGTGGCTAGAAACCCTAGACATGGCTTGTTTTCCGCTGGTAGGGTGTGTGTGCACAATTATCCCCAAATCTATGAACCCTTTCCATGACCAAGGAAAGTTTTTGTTATTTGGAAGAACTTGTGAATTGTACCTTAGCTGACCATTAGCATCAGTGGAAAACTAGTGTCAAAAAAGGGAAATCATGGATTCATCAAAGTTACGAAAAGAAATCAACAACAACCTGATACAAAAGATGGAGGGTAAGATTAGAGTGCTGCTTTTGATCTTAATATGAGAAGGTTAGCTGGATTCAAGTGTCTTTGCTTTCTTATTGATTCAGAAAATAATAGATACAGGGGATGGGGAAGAACGACTGGTCATTGACTTGTCTATCCACCTGCCTTCTAAATAATGCTCACCAGAATATTGTCTTATCCTAGCCAATTTTCATACAGGGCTCAACAGAAAGCCCTTAAGCCCCCAGTGCTTTGGGGAGTGGAAGAACCATTCAATAATGATTCTAGAGATGACAGTATCTTTACTTCCACCTGCCCCCATCTTTATAATCTTGGACTTTGAATGGATTTTCCTGCAGAGATTTAGACAATGGACCTTTGTAATGGGTCCATCATTCAACAAGCTTTCAATGGGAATGAGGGAAAGAGCTAGGTCCCTTTGTAATTTTTCTGGACAAAGAAGCATTGCCCAGATATTTTCCAATGCTAAATGAAATCGGTTTCAAGAGATTGTTTCACAACTTAACTCCCCTTCCCCATCAGTTCTGGCATTACTTTAAATGTCATGAGGTTTCACATAATGAGCCCATCTATGTGATCTGGGGGAGGCAATTCTTTTATAATACTTATGATATGAGCATTTCTACTGCTCTCAAAGGTTTGCAAAGTGCTCTGCCAAGTGAGGATGCAGGCCAGGGAAACTTAACATGGTTCTGCACTCAGTTGACACTCTGTCATCCTCCTGACCTAAGCAAAATCAACTGCCCCAGTGATGGAGCTTCCAAAGAAAACCAGGCAATGAAATGCTGACAAAATGTCGGAGTTTAGGCAACCTTAGAATTTGTCTAGACCAATTCATTCATTTTAAAGACTAAGATTATAAAGGCCTAAACTATTAGCTAGCTAGTACCACAGTGAGAATAGTGGTATCAGAGTCGGGCTGAGTGTTGGCGTAGACATTTACTAGCTGTGCGAGCGTGGATAGGTCACCAAACCTGTCTCTGCCTTAGTTTCCTCATCTGTAAAATATGGGTAACAATGACATCCATCTCTCAGGGTTATTGTGAAGATCAAATGAGGTAGTCTTTCTGAAGTGTGTTGCAAAGCCTACAATTGTGTAAAAAGGTTGACTATTGGGATTAGCTGTGAGAGGGTCTTTGAGCATTAGTTGTCTTTGTTACCCTGACAGTGGCTCTTTCTTGTGAAGAACATTATGGACAAGTGTCTTCATGGGACATTTTCCTTGGGAGATGGGGGAGATCCTTTGACTTCATGAGCTTCCCCTCTTTCCACTTTGCTCTTAGGCCAGAGATAGAAACGTCAATATTTACAGGCAATAAAACATTCAACCAGACTTTTTTTTATAACATTAAGTTTAATGCAAGCATTTGTGATTACCTTTCAAATCAATTTGCTAGCCAAGCCGAAGCTTTGTTTTCTGAGTGTCAAAAACCCTTGTTTGAGTTTACAGGACAAGCGGTGACTGTTAGCCATAGGCTTACATTGGACAATCTCCAGAAAGGGAGGGGGAGTGAAACAGCCTGTTAGAACATGCTCCCGTACATGCGCTGTCAAGTCTCCTTCATTTCACATTGTTTTTGGCTTCGTCAAGGGGTCTGTACCAGGAAGTATTGCTTTTTAGGATAAAGATAACATTTTAAAAATAAAAAATAAGAATGCAATTCCTCACCAAAGAGCAGGACCCAGAATTACTTAAGTTCTGAAGGAGCGTGTGCTTTTTTGTTCAGTGTCCCCTACCTGTTTCATGTTTATTAGAAAGTGGCATGTTGAGCTATCAGTAGAAATATACATTTATATATAAAGTTTTGCATTCAAATCTCTTGATTCTTTGATATACCTATAACTAAAGACCACAAATCAAACAAATAAAAAACTCTATATAATATATCCTTATTTCAGATGCATGTATATGTACATATATATTTGTAGAACAATCCACCTTTTTTTTAAATATGTTCCTGTTAAAAAATGCTATTTACACATTTTGGATAGAGGAGGCATTTAAGCCTTTGGGATGTGGTTAGGAACGAATGAGCATCATTTGGGGCCAATGACATAGAGCAAGAAAACTCTGAAACAAGGGAATACCATGGACAACCTCCTCTGAGAACGTAAGGCGTATTGATGAGACTAGAACGTGGAGAGATAAACAGGAGGGTTTCAATCACTGGGCACACAGTTGGTGAGACTAGACATCACATCATGGGGGTAGTCGTGCTGGGTCAAACACTCCGCATTTTCTAACTTTCTGAGGATAAGAAACCAACTTTGTCCTCCTCCTTTGTTTCCATCCTGTTGTGCCATCTCCCACTACTAGCAACTTACTCATCATCAGCACGATTTATATCAGCCATGGATCCAAAAATAGTCCCCATCCACAAAGAGTTTGGCTAAATGTGCTGGTGCTTCTAAGCTAGGTGTTCAGATTCAGAGACCCCAGACAAAGCCACATTTATTACTGAGCCAATCTGTAGAAGGTGAGAGAGGGGGTGGGCATGTATTATGGGAATGGATGCTGGGAAACTCAAACAAGCAAGTCATCATCTAACCCAATGCTGTGGCAACCATCTAACTTCTCTGGTGTCCCATTGTCTTCCATCACCCCATAAACTTTGAATTCAAAATTGTCAATTACATTGTGTTTTCTCTCAAAAACTCCAAATAGCACCTTTAAGCATGGAGGGTATCAGCTATGCCTGATCGGAATTCTCTTGTGAGTCTCCCAGCGTGTATATGTGTATATGGTTTTAATCTCCATGGGTTTCAACAATGCTTCAATGGAGTGTCTAAGAATGCAGGGATTCCATTGAACACAGTCTGATGCCACATTGGGATTGGACTGACGAATGGGAAAGAAAGAAGGAAAACTAGGAAGCCTGTAAATGACTGTCTGAATTCAAGTATGGGAGAAAGAACTAGAAAATAAACTATTTTGGTTTTTTTACAAAAAGAAGATTGTTTTAGTTGGAGAAGTAGTTGGGTGGGTGGGATTTTTGTGTTTGGGAGCACACAGAAAAGTGGACGGAGGTGGATTATCTACAATTCAACATCAGCACAAGAGATGAATTGTCTCTTTTTTATTTCTTTGCCAATATATTTTTCATGACGACATTGTGTGGGCAGCAGCTGCATACACTCCTGACACTCCCTTCCACCACTAATCCTCAGCCATTATGTAGGAGGCCCCTCATTCCTGGTGTGCAGATCGCTCAGGTTCCTGCACAAGGGGGAAAGGGCACCTTCATTTCCAAAACAATTTACTGAGCAGAACATTTATTTCAAGTTACTGAGAAAATAAACTCTAATTTGTCTCCTCTTATTACTGTTCTACTTATACTAGCCAAAGAACAACTAACAGTTGCATCTTGGCTCAAATATACATGACATGGAGTAGACAGCATTGCGGTTGGTTTGATCTCTATGGTGATAACTGAATTCTCTCTTGATCTTACCTCTTCATAATAAAAAGGGATGAAATCAATCTTGCCCCTTAGGCCTTTATTACTATTTTCCATTTCACTCTGTAAAATGCCCTTTTTGCTTGCTTTCTCATTATTCTTTATAAACTCTCAGAAGCTCAAGTAGAGAAGTACAGAAGCTCAAGTAGAGCCCCTGCTATCGAGTCCAATCCCAATTCTGGAAAGCCTCCTTCATCATTTCAAAGATATTCATCCTTAAGAACAATCATCTGGTTACCTGGTGCTGTTAAAAGCACAGATACAATTGAGTTGAATGGAACAGAGCAAAGAGGAGTAAGGTCACATCTGGAGATCTTTCCACTGTAATTTTCCTATGAGAGCAACAGCTAGAGTTGAGTGTTTTTATATGCCATTTCAGAGCATTCAGCCTTAAAATTGTATTGCCCAAATCCAACATGCATAGCCTTTGCTCTTACCATGTAAGGACTTGATCTTATTATGCCATTCCATTTTTGGCCAAGCCTTGATGACATATATGGTGAGAGGGTAGGGGGCAGCTGTACAGATTTAGCTTAGCAAATGAGCCACTCATGAATGGTTATGATGAGTGGAAGCAGGTGTTTACAGCTAAGAAAAGGGAGGTAACATTCAGGGCACATGGCAACCCATCTCAAAGTCATGATCCTTGTAACACCCAGATGTTTGGTCAGCAGGTGGAGGAACTACAGGTTTTGTATTGGAAAGAGTCCATGTGGGGCAGTGAAGTTGTTTGTAAACTTATCTGCTCCATCTTCTTTTAGTAAGAGTTGCTAAAGCATCATATGTTGTCAGTCAGGATACAGTGGAAAGAATACTACATCTGGACTCTTGCCCCTGGATTTAAATCTATTTATTGTCATTTTTGATCTGGATGAAATTGGGAAAGTTGAAATCTATCTCGGCTTCAATTATTTATCTAGGAAATAAGGAGGTTAGACTTAATGACCTCTGAGGTTCTATCCAATTCTAAATCTGTAAACCCAGATAAGTGTCCCTCCTCTCTATCTCTCTCCCTCTCTCTGTCTCTCTCTGTCTCTGTCTCTCTGTCTCTGTCTCTCTCTTTCTGTCTCTCTCTCTGTCTCTGTCTCTCTGTCTCTGTCTCTCTCTGTCTCTCTGTCTCTGTCTCTCTGTCTCTCTCTCTCTGTCTCTCTCTCTCTGTCTCTCTCTCTCTCTCTCTCTCTCTCTCTCTCTCTCTCTCTCTCTCTCTCTCTCCCCCCTTCTCTCTCAGATATCTCTCTCTCTCTCTCTCCCCCTCTGAGATATGAAGCAGCATTAATTTCTCCAGGGACACTACACTGTGTTATGCATAATTAGATAATCCATTTCTTCTGCAGTCATTTCCTTTCTTCCCTTCTTCATCACCCAACCACACTCTAAGATGCTAACCTAGGCATATACCATATAGCACTAAAGATGTGGTTTTTGTCCCCACAAAGAGTCCCTAAACTTAGCCCTGAGAACATAGTCCAGACTGTGTGGGAATCCTCAGACTGTTTGTAGCATTGAAGGTAGTCAGGAGAATTAGTGACTCTATAAGGGGTTCAAGAGATAGCTACATCGCCAGCCAGATGATGGTCCAAGAAGATGAAGGGCTATATATACCTTTCTTCCTGATGACTCAACTGACACTGGGTAATGACTTGTGTGTGTCAATTTCAGGCAGGGGGGATAGGAATGAAGCCCAATTTCCCTTTTACAATGTGCCAGGACTTCTGTCCCATCTTCAAAACTCCATTTTCATATTTAATCCTGGATAAGCACTCTGATATGGGCGACTCATCTCCATTCTTGAGAGTTTCCGCAAGATAGGAGATGAATAAAATGGTTATTTAAAATAGCGAAAGTTCAAGAGGGGATTTTCAGTGTGACCACAAGCATATCCAAGATACCTTTTATCTTATAACAGTGACTTTTGTAAAATGGCATTTTTTAAAAGACCCCATAACAAAGCCTGTGAAAATTGGAAGGAGCTTTCAGTCCTCAGTATCTGAAACTTTTTGTTCTCCTGAAAGACTGGTGTCAACCGAGACCATTAGACATCCTTAAGGTTGTCCTTCCACCTGAAACCTTCTCCCATGATACTGCTGATGAGGAATCATCCACCATTCTCTGGTACTACAAAGTCCAGGACAGAATGGCCTGAGTGATGGGGCAGGGGGAGGAGAAGGGAGCTTTCAGCAGGCATTTGAGAAGCTTTAACAGAAAACAAAAATCCACACATTTTCAGGCTTCTTAAAAAGATAGGGAATTACAGAGACAGCCACAAAGAGTACAACAGAAACACAAAAGCAGCCCGTCCCCCACTTTAGGGCTTTTTGTAGCAATTCAAGCGGTCTGGGGTGGTGGGGGTAGTGGAGAACCTCAGGGGTGAGGTTCATTTCTCCCAAGTCCTAGCTTTTTATGGTAGCATCTTTATGAAAATGATGCAGGGCGCTACCTTTCCCCTCTCCCATAATAGAGTGAAGGGTTTGCTTAAAAATGGTAGTGGAGACTAGATTTATTAGCCATTTTCCTTCACATTGCATGTGTGTATGTGTATGTGTGTGTGTGTGTGTGTGTTAGTGTTTGTGTTTCTACAACATTGCAACAGGCAAGATTGAGGTTGAATTTCATCATCTTCCCCAAATACAGATTTTGTATTCCAAATCTTAACCTCTAAGTCCTGCCTGGTCAGTGTATTATTGTCTCCATGGGTACTGGGAAGGGATGGAGTGCCAGGGACAGGGGAGGGAGGAGGGGAGGAGTGTGCACAATAGGGAATCATTCTCAGCTATGTGGAATCCTGATTCACCACTTTCCCTCCGTTCATCGTCGGTGTCCCGGAACTTTTCCTGGAACGTCCTTGCTTTTCTCCAATTTCATGCAACGATGGCTCTCTGTACATGCACACTGGAAATAGAAATTTCAAAAATTAGTTTTTGATGCTTTAAGAAGAGTCGACTCTTTGGTCACAATTGGCATGTGGAGCTTGGCTTTTGAACTTTCTATGTCCCAATCACCTCTGATCATTGATTATACAGACCTTGCCCACGTCTTGCTTCCCACCACAGCCTTTCAAGTTACCTTGAGCTACAGCTGCAAGAAGGGTTCCGATCGTTTAGAAGTAAGGCTTGAGTTGGTTTTTTTTTTACAACTTATACCTTACATACATACACATGCACATACATATTTCTGCACACATATGAGTGCACACACAACCAGAGCTATAACATTTATAGGATATTAAGACTTATCTTAAGTCAGGGGTTCCTTTTAATTTCTGTAGACAGCATTCGGAAAAGCATAGGTGCTTAGTAGATGCTTATTGTTAATATCCATATCAATCAAAATAAAAAACAATTGTACTAGGAAGTTAGACTCTGAGTAACTCAAAACTAACTGCAGGTCTTCGAGGACAGTTCTTCGGAATGACCTTCCTCTAATGACAAGAGTGGTGTGGATGACTTGGGGACAATGGTGCTGCTGGTTTGGTTTGTACTTGGTCGTTGTACCGGTTGTAGGCATTTAGACAAAAACATAGGTAATGAACTCAGTTGGATCAGCCCTGGAACATCGATCAACTGATTGGAAACTCTGAAGTACTGGCATTGTAATCACATCTTATACACAGATGGAATCAAAACCTCATCAATATTTACAATGAAGTCCATGTTTATGTCTATAACATTGGGCTGTGTGGTACAGGTTGAGGCCAGAGTCCTAAGCAAATTGTTAAAAGTGGGTATTTTTGTCACCTCTCCCTTGCTTGAAGAACCTTCCTCTGTCCCCTACTTCCTGTTTCCACTCATTTGGTATCCTCCTTTCTACTACGGGTTGGACTACATGGCCAGTGTCATCCCTTCAGACTCTCACATTCTATGATTCTGTGAAAAGACTGAATACTTTTTGAGGATACTCTGTCTTTCCCCCTCTACCACCCAAATCAAGGACAACATTTACATATGTGAAGCATTTAATAAAGGGTTGTTGAAGCAGATAGATGGCAGCCCTTAACCTTGATCAGAGCCTCCCCTCCCTTCCCGCACCTCCCAACATAGCCCTTTCACTCCAAAATTACACATTCTCCCCATAAACACTAATTTTGGTGCTGATTAGTCAGATGAGTGACAGCCTTGGCTCTCATTTCTATAACCAGCATGGCTCCAGGCCTTCATAGACTAATCTAGACCAGCAGACAGGAAGAGGTACCTGTCATCTGTCCAGTCTCCTCCAAATACTTTCTAGCCTTTTATTCGGTGCTTGATTTTCTGATCAACATTACCATTAATTCTTAGAAAGACATGGCTGTCCCCTGCCCTGTAGCTCCACTCAGTTTTGAAGTCTTTGTCTACCTGGATCAAGGATCCCTGGAACACTTCCATGTCACAGTTATTCCCGTGGTGCCTCTACCCCACTTTTGCCTGTTCTACTCTGGAATCTACATTCTATTGTTTAAAAACTGCCTTTTAGAATACATCTGCATTTTTCCTAGAAATTTTACATTTGTAGATTATGTGTCTATCTATCTATCTATCTATCTATCTATCTATCTATCTATCTGTCTGTCTGTCTGTCTGTCTGTCTGTTTATAGATACAGATATATAGGCACAGATATCCATATGTGTGTATTACATGTGTACATGTGCATCTGTGTGTAGTAGTAGTATTCATCTTCTTTGTGCATCATTTTCCCCCAACAAAAGTCTTATCTTTAACACACAGAATTATTATTTTTTTATTTGTATCCCTAGTACCTGGTACATGGTAGGTGTTTCCTATTTTAAGTTTAGTGAAGTGGGACCTTGATCATTTGATTAAAATAACCCTTTTAAGGTATAAAGGAAGCTTAGCCTTATTAATCTTAAAAAATATCTGAGCATATTTCCTCATCATAAAGTGGAGATATTAATTCTTGTATCACCTATGTCATAGATTGTTGTGGAAAACAAAAAACACTCTATCATTCTTCAAACGCCATTTAGATTACAAGCTATTAGCAGCATTAGGATCATGAGGACTCATTTTTCACATGGTAGAGTCATTTGGGTCAGAGTAGTAAACCTGGACTCTTCCAATACAGTCATTAGGAGTAAAGAATCCCTCTTTGTGCTGTGTGCTATCCAGTACACAAGATAGCATTAAGCAATTGTGGGTTCTCATAACTGTGGGGAGGCTAAGGGTGTGGGATAGGGGAGTCAGATATTAAACACCACAAATATACAATCAGAGAGCATTGGGGTAAACACAGGTCAGGCATTTGGATTTTTGAAAGTTTGACATTTACAAAATGGGATTCACGATGTTGGTGTTTCTGTCCAAATCTCCAGATGACTACAAAAAACCAGACATTTTGTGGCAGATTTTATGCCCAGAAGTCAAAGAATTACCAGTCATTCCAAGGTCATGAAATGAAATGAATCTTTCAGGCCATACACAACTATGCCAAGGGGGATGGGAAGGTTAGTCAGTCATTGACAAGGGAAGCTCAGAGATCTTTGATTCAGCAACTGAGATGCACAGGAGCTGGATAATTCTACAATCTGATGCTTTACTTAATGCCATTAGAGGAAGCATTAAAAGCTTAGGAAACTTGAAAGGCTGTGTTCTGGAAGTTTCTTTTTCTCAGCTGACAAGTCATGGGTTTTCCCAATGATATTCCCCAAAGCGTATGAAGTGGGGTAAGGTGAATGAAGACTGAAAAGGTAAATTGCAGTTAAGATTGTAAAGAAATTAAATGTCAGTCAGAAGACTTTATATTTTCTCCTGGAGGCAATAGGGAGCCACTGAAGTTTGAGTGGGGAGGGGGCTGTGTGTGTGTGCGTGTGTGTGTGTGTGTGTGTGTGCGTGTGTGTGTGACATGTTCAACTCTGCACTTAAGGAAGATCATTATGGTAGATGTTCCGAGGGTAGACTAAAGAAACAAAATCCTTTAG
This sequence comes from Notamacropus eugenii, assembly GCF_028372415.1. Classification (NCBI taxonomy): domain Eukaryota; kingdom Metazoa; phylum Chordata; class Mammalia; order Diprotodontia; family Macropodidae; genus Notamacropus; species Notamacropus eugenii. The sequence goes on from NC_092877.1 coordinate 384,221,966, forward strand.
GCAGAGATATCAATTAAGAATCTTTCCAATAGTTCAGGCAAAAGTGATGAGGTCCTGAACCAATGTGACTGCCATGTTAGGGAAGGAAGAGATACATTGGATTTATTTTTGTGTAGGTGGAATCAACAAGACTTAGCAAGTGATTGACTATTAAGACAAGGGAAAGCTTGCTTTCTCTGTCTCTCTCCTGCTTAGAAATAGCACGATGCAGTATTTAGTCTGGCTCCTCTAATGACTCCATTTCACTTTTGCGTTATCATCACCCATCTCCCATCCCCATCTCATTTCTCCACTTGTCTGCCATTTTCTACATTACTTCCTGAATCAGAATACATTTTAATACCTTATGTCTTTGAAAAATTGAACTTCTTTCTCTGTGACAAAAATAAAATAAAGTAAACAGACTGCCATTTCAGCACCACCAGTGTGGACCAACGGAATAGGGAAGTAGAAGAAGGGTGGAAATGGAAGAGATGGAGGAGAAGGGGAGAGAAATGGATGTAGCTACTTGAGAGAGGATATTTAGAAACTATGCCTAAAGCTAATCAGGGAGGTCACCACTAAGATAGATTGAAAAGGGAGGATTAGTAACAACATCTGTTATCTGCAAGAATAACAATGGAAAGAGAGGAAAGAGAAAGGAGGCTCTATCCTTTCCATTGTTTTGGAAGATGCCTGGGTTTGGATGAGAGGTAAGTAGAGGTTAGAGACCAAAGCAGATGGCAATGATCTCAGATATAAAGTCCATTGATCTGTCTGAATATATTCTCTAATTACCACCTCGAGGGTGCTAAACACAGGATGAAGGGGTGGAGGGGTGGTGGTTTGGGTGGTCATTAACCTGTCAGGATACATGAGTCACAAATAATGTTCTTAGCTTTTAGACTATACTTGGATAACGTTGACATTAAAAATGTCAGCTCCCACAAACTCAGCATTGCTAAAGATGTCTGTCTTGCTTGGCCTGGTCTCACAAAACACCCTGACTCACTTCACTATTGTATGATACATAGAGTTGGAATTGGAAAATTATTGTACATAGTAATTAACAAGGAGTAATGTGCTTAGAGAGGTGGTAGTAACAGTGAAAGTGGTGTGTGTGTGTGTGTGTGTGTGTGTGTATGTCTTTAGGTATAGGAACATTTATATACCCAAACAACTATGGATTGCTACAATGAAATACCATTTTTTCCCTTCTTAGATTTCCAAATTTTTCTTCTAAGAACTATTCCTATGAGTTTTTAAAACCTGGTCTTTGCAAAAATAGGACCTCAAGAACCTTCTCCAACATTCACCCAAGAGCTGAATCTATTTTTTCTGCCTACCAAACGATTACTATACATTGATGTAAAGTACTGCTGAAACCTCCCTGCTTTCTGAAAAGTCTTCTGGATGTGGGAAGAGATAAGATGACAGTTTTTCTTTACTCCTAATTACTTTACTTTCTGAGAGACTTGAATTTGAATATAAACACATGTGTAGATAAGTAGACATATTTACATACAATATCAATAGAGACAGATTTACATATAGATAGAAAAATACACACAGCATACGCACATAACATGCATAAATATAGACACAGAAACAAAGATAGATAGAAGTGATAATATTATGACGTTCTCTGTAAATCTGAAAGAGCTCTATAAATGCTGGCTGTTAGTAATAGTATGGTTATGATTACTGGTTCTGGTCAGACCTGCACTACTTGGGTAGTTGTTCAGAAGATGGGCTGGACAGCTGAAACACTTTAGAGAGATATCAATTAGGATGCTATTCCGATAGTTCAGGAAAATACGCAGTTTGATAAAAGGGAATGAATAAACCCTCTACCTGGGGGAAGGGTCTTCACCCCATGCTTAGAAGCTTTGGGTGAGTTTACTTTCCTTTATGAAGGACAGAACATTCTCAAATGACTTTGCTCTTAACGAGGGGGCACAGCCTTGCCTGTGCTTTTCCCCAACCTTACAATGAATATAATGACCCTTATGCTTCCTTGGTCTTTTATTAAAAAGACCTGGTCCCTGCTCTTCTGCTCAATACCCCTTATCCTAAGTGGTAAAATAAAGGATGCAGACTTCTCTTGGCTGTAACCAATATTTCATTCCTAATGTAGATCAAGAGATTCCCTGATAAACATCTTGCTAATGAATTCTTGGTAAACTGTACTCATCAAATGAGAGAGAATGTATTGTTAACTGGAGAGAAAAACCAATCCTTTCCTCAAAGCCTGAGTCCCCTCTGTTCCCATGGAGTGGGCAGTCTGTCTAGTGAGATTAGGAGTTTTAGGCTTGGATTTATAGGTTTACAATGTGTCCACAAATCTCAGATGCTTTCCCTGGCACCCTAATTGCTCTGTCACTCTGTCAGCTCATCAAGCCACCTTTTCCCTTACTGATGATATCTCACTTTTCTTTTAAAAAGTAAAAATTTCTTTCCTTTCCTTATAGTAAAGGAGAAAAACATCTAGAAATGGATCAAGAAGGCACCCATTTCTCCAGCAATTCACTGTAGTTTCTAAATGTCCGGCATTCTATTGTTAGAATGTCTGCACTTTGGGGCTATTTTGTATTGCTCTAAAGACTGAAGTAGAAAATCACCCTGAAGGTAAAGTTTAACTAGAGACAAGAAGAAGAAGAAAGAAGGAAAAGGAGGATGATGTGATGGAGGAGGAAAAGAATAGTAGAAGAAAAGGAGGACAAGAAGAAGGAGAAAGAGGAAAAAGAGAATAAGAAGAAGGGTAAGGAGGAGAAGGAGAAGAAGAATGAGGAGGTGAAAGAGAAAGAGGAGGAGAAGGAGAAGAAAATAATGATGATGATGATGATGATGATGATGATGATGATGATATGTTCTGTTTTTATTTTCCCCTCTGTGTAGCAGTGCGTTCTCTAAGTGGTGAATATTGTATTCAAAACATTTGTTGGCATAGTATTTAGCAGGGTCTGTAATATATACATATATAAATATACATATGCATATATAAACATTTATGTTTATACACATACATGTGTAGAAACACATTTTAGAATGAAATGGTGAGTAAAACATGGCTGTGAGAAGGAGAAGGAAGAGGATAATCTGGAGAACAAGGAGAAGACATACTTTAAGGAAATCTCATTCATTGGGGTTCAAATTTATGTAGACTCTAGCTCAGGGGATCATCAGTTCATAAATTCATAACTGGATCTTTCAATAGCTTCCCAAACCAATCAAATTCTAAATTCAAAGACAAAAAGAAAGTTATGCATTTTAACTAAATATCACCTTGACAATCTCAAATTATGAAAATCCCAATAGGAACCTCAAAAATAGCTGATACTTTGAAATCCACACTAGGAGACAAGCACATACAAGGAACCAAATCACTTCTCATCTTTTGATCTCTCAGGAAGGAAAAACCCAAGTCTTGAGCCTTTAAAATGCTTTATGTAACTTTAAGTCAACTAATCTCCTCTGTGCTGCCCAAATTCTGCATCCCCTTGGGACTCTTTAGAGCACTCACTGTGACATATTGAAGGGACAGCATCAAAGACTTGCACTAGCATTTTAAAAGACAGAAAATGACCTTATTCCCTCCACATGTGAGGAGAGACATAGCAACAGTGCCAAGAATCAATGAACTTTAAGAGTAAGCAACAAGCACAGAATTTCTAATCAGTCTCTCTCTGTCCCTGTCTCTCTGTGTCTCTGTCTCTGTGTGTGTCTCTCTTTCTGTCTCTCTCTTCTCTCTCTCTGTCTCTCTATTTCTCTCTCTCTATGTGTGTCTCTCTCTCTTTCTGTCTCTCCTCTCTGTCTCTGTCTTGCTGTTGCTCTCTCTCTCTCTCTCTCTCTCTCTCTCTCTCTCTCTCTCTCTCTCTCTCTCTCTCTCTCTCTCCAGATAGAGCAACCCCTTTTGCAGCAGTGCAGCAGTCTGGTGAATTTTATAGATACTTTCTCAAAGTATTTTTTCAATGCATAAAATCAAATACAGAACATTAAAAGGAAACCAAATATAATGAAATTCAGTGATCAAAAAGTATTTTTAAAAATTCTCAGTACACACTGCAGGTTTAAGTGTCTGATTAGGTGGTCTCCTTAAGAACCACTTAGTATTTCCCCTTCCTCTCCAAATATGGGCATCTTTTTAGATTTTGTCCTTGAGTACTTATCCTCTCTGATAATCAGTGTCATCTCTCCTAGTGGTTTCAATGGCCATTTCTGTGACTTTCTACTTTCTACATCATACTCCAACTTGTCCCCATATTTCTATTGTCCTTTTGGCTTGCTCCCTGTCCTTTGATGTCTCTGTCATCATACTCCAAACTCCTTGATGGCATAGTATTGTGTTTGGTTTTTTATTCTGGTTTGCTTTGGCTTGCCTTTCTTTGAACACTTAGCACTGATCTGGGTACCTGGTCAAAAATAGGTGATGAGAAACACTTGTAGAGTTGACTTGACTTTAGTGGCTCAAAAGAACTTTGAGTTCAACATCTTCCAAATGGAATTGAATAGAAAAATTAGAAGACAGCTTCTATTTAGGCATATATGCTTATTTAGAAAATGTATGGTCACTGTGATTTCAGGCATATCTGGGGCTTCTCTGAATGAGGAATCATGTATTTTTGTCCATCATCATTATAAAATCTCACATCTTCTTAGCTCTTTGTAGCATTTTGCAGATATTACCTCATTCAATCCTCACAACAATCCTGCATAGTAGGCATGCCATTGTCTTCATTTTACAGGGGAGGGAACTGAGGCCCTAAGAATTTAAGTGGCTTGCCAGAATCACACAGCTAGGATTTCAAACTTCATAGATTAATCCATAAGACTTCTGCTGACCTCCTCATCATCTTATTATTATCTTCCCATTAGACGACAAGTATGTATATCCTCATTTGGGAGTATAGCCTTTATTTAACTATAACAGGGAAACTCTGGCTTGGGAATTCAATTCCAAGGAAAAGGACTTGAGAATGGAATGAGGCCAAAGCAGCTGCGTTTCATTGTTTAGTCATCCATTTCCTCACCACCTTACGTTCATGGCTCTCGGTGAAAGGTAGAGCATCATGGTTGGGAGATCAAAGAGACTGGGAATGAACTCTCTTCTCTTGTTTGTCTTCTTCTTCTTTCTGTTGTTGGTCAGGAACTAAATGCTATCCTAGGATTGGGTTATCTATCCAATCAGGTCCCTCCCAGCTCTGAATCTCAGGACCGAATGATCCTTTGCTTGAATTGAAAATACTTGAAACAAGGAAATAATATAACTATTGCCAAAGTAACTTGATTTGGCTTCATAACATAAAGGAATTTTAAAGAAAAAAAATCCAGACTGCCAGATAACGCAAGTATTGCTTGTGGAGAAATTTATACACAAATGGGATATCCAAGAACCAGTTTTTAGTGACCAGGGAAAATTAAATTTGTAGGCTAGAAGATCTTAATGGAAGTTAGAAAACAATAAGCATTTTCAAAACCAGTCTTTCTCTACTTCTTTCTTGAAAAGTGCAAAGGAAAATGAATATATCTCTAGAGAATGTGTTAGGTTTTCCCTGAAAGTCATCCCTTTCTTCAATAAGAATGCAAAGATTTTTGTCTGAGAATAAATAGGGAACTAGTTGAGAACATGATATCATCTGATGGAAAAAAGGAGACAATCCAGTTTAAAATGCTCAACGTTTATCTAGAGAATGAGATAGTAAGGAACTTCCAATTCTCTGCTACCTCTCCATTCCATCTATTTTGGGATGACTTAGATCATTTGAGAATCTTCCAAAGACCCTGAAATGACACTGTCCTATCTTTTTTTTCTGACAGGGTACAGGAGAGGAGTCACCAACTCCAACTCTAAGGGGCATGGTCAAAGGATGAGAAATTCTTAAATTTAGATCCAGGAGTAGCTCCAGCCCAACTCCTACATTTTACAGATGGAGAAACTGAGGGGTGAAATGTGTTGCCTATAATCAGAGAAGTAGCAATAGCAGAATCAGAATTCAGATCCAGGGTTTCTGATAGGTTCCCACAGCTGACTGGGTGACCTATAGGGTGCCTACCATTTCTGAAATGAAAAATAATTATTTTAATGAAGAGCTAACAAGAATAACAACACCAAGAGATAAAGGTGGAGGGTTCCCTTACCTTCAATGGGTTTAGGGACAAAGTGTGATGAGGGTTTGGTTTTTTTCACTCTATTTCCTTTCATAATTTGACCTTCTTTATTGAGTCCCAGAAACCAGGCTCTCCCTGATTCTTGCTGCCGGTAAAGTGTAGAAGAATAGATGACGTAGTAGTTTTCAAAGACAGATTCCTTAAATTTGCACTCAGGTGTGAAAACATCCTGCAAGAAAAAGAAAGTGGAGACACAAAATCAGAAAGGAAGGAATTCGTCAGCAGTTACTTCAAACTGGCATTGCTGAAAGACTACCCCTGGAAAGGACAAATCAGTTGACTGAGCAAAGTCTCAAAGACAGTGAGCCACATTAGACTCACAAAGAACATAAAGCACTCCTAGACTGGAAGATCTTCTCCTCCAGTTTTATTCAAACCACATGTCCTGCAAACCTTCATGATTGCCAAATTAAATAGGTTGAGCCATATTTGCACTGCAATTCTCAAAGTAGTGGCTTATTAACTTAAGTGATGACAGGTATACTCATCATAGGTTCCTTGCCACATTGTAAATGGCATCACTGAATGGGTATGCCTTGGGCACAAGAGAGTTAAAACAAACATAATGCATTACTATGTGAGGAAATATCTAAGGGAACACAAAAACTGCCAGGACGATGAAGAGTGTTCAGAATATCCTGGATGCTGCCCTTTTAAAAAATAGAAACAATTTCCTGCATTAATTTTGTCCAGTTTCTTGAACATGTCAGGGAATAAATTTGGTAAACTGCATTTCTGTAAGAGAATCAGAGAAACTCAAGAGCTAGCAGGGTCCTCAGTGGCTGGCTATTCTGAACAATACCTGAAAAAGTCTCCCATATGATCGAACTTCAAGTAGCCATCTAGGTTTTGCTTTAGACCCACCAGTGACAAAGAACACCCCACCTACCACAGTACCCTACTGCACTTTAGGACAGTTTGAAGTTCATCTTGGCATCAAACCTAAATCTTTCTCTTGGCACCTTTCACACACTGCCGTGAGTTTGGTCTTTTTGAGTCAAGAAGACCACATTTCATTTCACTTCAGTGGGATAGATAGTCCTCAAAGTTTGTGAACACCAGCAATCACATCTATCCAATGCTTATCTTTTTTGAGATTAAAGATCCCCTCTATCTATGCCCAATCCCATTATGGAATAATATCAAACCCTTTCTCTTTCCTGTTACCCTCCTTTGGATACTGTCTACCTTATCAATTTCTTAGAAAAATTGGTGCCCAGAAAGGAACACAAAATTCCAAAAGTGCCTTGACCAGGACAGAGAGTCATGTGACCATGACCAGCCTAGTCTTAGATACATATTGGCCTCTCCCAATGTGACTTCAGATAGCATTAGCTGTTGAAGCTGCTGTATTACAACAAAATCCTCCTTGAAAGCCTTACAGGCATGAGGAAATTGTAAAAGCTAATACAAAGCAGCTGCTTCAAGCACACCACTGAGAATGGGGCTTTATCATGATGGCAATATAAACTAGGAGAAAAGAAAATCGAAATCAGCCCTTGGCTGCCCCAGTGACTCAATAAGAAATTTGTCAGCTTCATGGTGAAAACAAACAAAAACAAACTGACCAAGTGAATCACAGACATTTTATGAAGAAGTCATGTGAGTTTTTCCTAAAGTTAAAATATAAAAGATTTCAAAGGGATGAGATAAACCAAATCCACCTTAATTCTAACTAACAAATGAATTGTACCAACACCTATGAGAAGTGTTTTATGTTCAGAGCAGTCCTGGGCTGTTTGTGGTTCCTCTAAGGTACTGTCTCTCATCTGTAAGACTGCATGTTATAAAGAGTATACCCATGTTTCATGACTTGTGAGTTTCTTGCCATACTGAGAGTTACTGATGAAGAAATAGCAGCCACCAATGACCACAGCCCTTCCTGGTAGCTGGTTCTTTCTCTGCTAATTACTGTGTTTCCTCTACTTAGAAATCTTGGGTCTGCACCAGGGAATCCTACAGCAAGTTGAAATCATGTATGTATAAAATATAGATAGATAGGTAGATAATATATTTATATATTATATATTTCCTAGAAATAAAAAAGAGCATAGGTTAAGGTCCTTTGCACTGTTTAAAGTTATTAGTTATTGTAAAAGTAAAATAAAGAAATAAAGAATGGATATGGGGCCAGAGATTTATTTCTGGCAATATTATCAACCTGAATCAAACACACCAGGGAACCAGTAAAGAAACTGATTACAAAAAGCTCAGGAAAATTCCCCTTACTTCATTTTTCAATGTACATAATTGCATTCGTTGGCCTTTGTCTTGTCTTTTGAAAAGTCAGTTCTTCAAAAACATCGTCTCTCATGGCTCACTGTAACCAAGATCAATTTTCTTTATTACCAAGAACTTAAACCAAATGAAATCTTGGGTTGACATAAATTTGGATACTATTTTGAATTCCTGCTTTTATTATAATTTAATAATTTTAGAAACATGAGAATTTCAAGTCAAAATAGTTCATTAACAAAATCGAACACCTGGTGACATTTACTGTTTGTTAGCAGTGAAGGTGATTCATTCTAATGTTTTTGGCATCTTAATTTGACTCAGTTCACATCTGAAGTGTATAGAGGGAGGCAACCTTGGAGACAAAAGAGACACAATGGGATAGGGAGCCTTGATTTCTCAAGTACTATGAAGAAAGGGTGAAATACTAGCAAAAAATAAGCTTTCATTTGTGGCATCTCTGGTATTCTCCATTTATTTATACTCATTGTTGTCTTTGGCATCATTTGATCATCATTGGGAGGCAATCTGTTGTAGTGTATAGCAACCGGGTTTTAGGTTCAAGTCTCATCTCTGACACGTACTGTCTGTGTGACTCTGGACACACAACTTCAACCAACACTACTCTAGACAACTGTCTACAATTCTCCATTGTATGGAAAGTGCCAAGCAATATTAGAAAAGTAGCTTCTTCATCCAAAGGTTCCCCATGCCAAGAAATTCCTGGTAGATTTCCTATCCCTCTTAATATTTGGTTTGCAAATGACACAGCTTCAGTGAAGATAATGAATAATTTATGCAAGGACCGGAAATTCAGTGTTTTCAAAGACCACTCTCTCATCAGTAGACACTCAGCTCATGGAAAAGTATGTTCTCCTTGTTCCATGAGAAAAAAATCAATAAATCCATCTTCTTGTTTACACAGAAAAATTCACATGCTACATGAAAACCCACATTAAAAGTTTAGTTAATTAGCTCAAAGTAAAATGGATTCTTTTGCTAATTAGATATAACAAACAGAAGAGAGAACTCAGCCTTCTTAAGGAAGGGCAAAAACCAAAACGATTGCCTAAAACCTACTCTCAGCTAAAGCAAACTTCAGCACCTGGGAATGGAGTGCTGCAGATTGACTGCTGTGACTTGGACTCTGCGCCATGTCAGTATCAAATGGCTGCAATGGGAAAATGAAAATGGCACTTCAGAAATTGGATTCCACCCACCATCTTCCTCCTCACTTTACTCTTACTCATTTGCTGCAGAGTGGAGTTAGAAGAAATTAAGAAAGCAAGCTAACTGCATCTACTGTAAATGTATATTAGCTAGTATTAACTGGGCCCTCTCTGCAGTAAGCAATCATTCTAAACCCTCCCCCCAACAAATTTAAATTGGAATCCATGGAAAAACTCAACATACTATGGAAAGACTGTTTTGGGATTCTGGGAGCCCAAGAGGAAGTTATACCTCATGAAGGCCACACAAAGAGAAAATAGTATCTTACAGCAACCAGGAGTCATGAATTTTCCTTTGTCACATGTGCTCTCTAAGATAGAGCTCATTCTCCATAGGTATGAAGAGGGTTACAGAGGCGAATGTGCCTCTCTCAGTGTGGGAGTGGGGGTATAACTGTGCCCTTTATAAATAAATACTCTTTTCTAGATGATAACTCTGGATGGCTAATTGACATCAACTAGTAATCAACATATTATAATATGAATAAACTACCCCCAATTCCTCATAGTTATCCCTAGAACCCTTAGAGAAGTAATTGGCAAACTTCTGGGGCCTTGGTAGCCTGATGCATGTTGGGGAAGTAGCTGCTGAGTCTTCAATACACATATTCTAAGACTACACAAGACCCAAAAAGATAACGTCACTCAGCAACCTGCTATTGATCAATATTAGGTGAAGAATAAACAGAGAGGAGTATCTTTGTCAAAATATCTGTCATTGCTTTGGACAATATCTCACACAGTTGAAAAGGAAGGATTTGCCACAGTAATCAAAGTCATGCAGATATTCCTATATGCGAATGGCTTTGCACATGTTTTAAAAATCCCGAGAACTCTCTGGCTCCTTAATAACCTCTGCAACCAAACAACCAACGACTTATGCAATATTCTTTAAATGCTTCCAATGTACAATGCTAGGTGTTGGGCACACAAAGCCAGAATTCCAAAAATCTTTGCCCTTATGCATCTTAGTCTGTCATTGGGAGACAACATGCTCATCGGCAGGGGGAAGGGTTTAAGGCTCCTTATTAGGAGTGGTAAGGCACTAACAAATGGGATACTGCTCATCAAAAAGGGGAATTGGTAGGAATCAAGCATTCTTTACTGGAGAGGTGAGTCAGGAGTATGTTCCAAGCATGAAGAGAGGAAATGAAATGTACATGAGTAAAGAGGAAGAAAAGCATTTTAATGTTATTGATCTAAATTTCTTGAGACCTAACGTATGAAAAGAAAATAAAAATTAATGAATTACACCCCACCGCCCAGATTATGATAGACAGGTGGTTGGACAGAGAGTTCAGTAGTACATCTATTTAGGATAAGCACTACAAAGGTACAATATGATGAAAGGAAATGGAGAGGATTTAAATTGGAAATCTGTACAGATGAATCACACGCACACACACACACACTCAATTATTTTTTATTAATTTATTTTTAGTTTTCAACATTCATTTCCACAAAATTTTAAGTTCTAAATTTTCTCTCCGTCTCTCTCCACCTCAGGATGATGTGCATTCTTATTACTCCTTCCCCCAATCTACCCTCCCTTCTATCACACCCCCCTTCTCTTATCCCCTTCCACTCTATTTTCTTGTACAAGATAGATTTCTGTACCCCACTGCCTGTATGTCTTATTCACCAATTGCATGTAAAAACAATTTTTAACATTTGTTTTTAAAACTTTGAGTTTCAAATTTTTTCCCTTCTTCCCTCCCCATCCACCCTCATTGGTGGTGGTCACGCAAAATACTTCCATAACAGTTATGTTGTGAAAGACTAACTATATTTCTCTCCATCCTATCCTGCCCTCCCTTTTATTCTGTTTTCTCCTTTGACACTGTCCCAGTGATATTCCATGTTTGCAAATCTGGTGACACCACAGTGGTGGGAAAAGTAAATTGTACCTACCCCACAGGGCATTTAAACATGCATGATGGACATAAATGAGCATAGATAGTGACATCAGAAATACATTCCAATGACTCAGTATTCCAATAGATCTGCAGTCTTATTCAAGTAGGCATCCCCTGAAATGATATAGTTCCCAACATCTTCTGAGAATTTCACATTGGGAAGTATAAGAGTAGGATTCATTTAGTTATGATGAAGGACGACAGATGAGAGAATACAATGCATAATATTTCAAAACCCTAACACTATAAATGGGAGCTACAGCAACAATGGCAGCTGCCATTTCCATAGCACTTTCTGTGCCAGGCAATGTGATGGATGCTCTACAAAAGTCATCTGGTTTGCTACTCACCACTCTGAGAGGTGGATGTTATAATCCTCCCAATGTTACAGATGAGGAAGCTGAGGTAAACATGTTAAGTGACCTATCTAGGGTCATACAGATAGTGAGTGCCTAAGGTTCAGATCTCAGAACTCAGATCTTCCTGACTCCCGGTCCAGGGATCTACCTGCTGCCTACAAGTTGCCTCTGGCAGAGAACCTGGGGAATGTTCAAAAACATTGAGAAAGGCTATGAATCTAAGAAATTTGATGGGAGGAGAACATCACAAATAAGAAGCCAAGCACAAATGTTGACTTTCTTTGGAGGAGAAAGGACTTTCATCGATGCTGACCTAAGTGCCCTGAAGTGATCAGACAGTGAAATACTAACCAATGTTCCAATACTTTTTATTGTATGTAAAGCTTAACAATCAGGGGTCATTCTAACACCTGTCAGATTGGGAACCATTTATTGAATATATTTACATTTTGTACTTAAGAGGTACATGAATGATGAAAATTTGGAGATTGTTGAATTTACCTGAGAACTATTTGTCCCCATCACTTTTCCACCTCCCACAATCTAAGTCTATTTTTTCCTATTATAGAACTAACATTTTCACTGACATGTGAATACATTGTAACTGTCTTATCTATTAGCCAATGTTTGAACAAAGGACTATTTTGGTGGTATCCATTGGAAATGGACCCTTCTTGCTAAGACCAGAAACAAAATTCTTCATGTAATAAAAGCATTAGTGATGACAGAAATGATGAAGAAAAACACAATATAGAAATTTAACAGTAGATATACTTTGGGATTTTTTTTTCTATTGAGATGTTCTACATTTAGGTTGATATCAGGATTTCACTTGTACTTGATTCAAACCATGACCATCTCCCAGCCTGGGATCCCTCTGAAACAAGGTTTGCTCCTGCTGTTACCCTCATAATAAATGAGATACTTCTTCAGGAATTTTATCTACCTGGATAGATATCATTGATAATTAGTGAATGTTGTTCTCTCACAGATCACAGACATCCACATCTAACTAGCTAGCTGTTTTAATCAGCCAAGATCTGCTTCACAAATCCTTCCCTGATTAAGAATGTAACTCATTTTTAACATATACAGTCAATCAAAACAAATTTCTATATTGGTTAGGTCCATTTTTTTGTCAGATTCTACACTCTTTCAGGATGTCAATATACAATGAAATAGATTCTGACTTAGTAGATGATTGTTGAATGAATGACTAATTCAGGAAAGTTACCATGTATGATGACTTTTGGTGCCAAGAGAAAAACATCTGTATATACTTCAGCCTATCAGTCAAAGAAATGACATCAATACTTTCTGGTTACCAAGTCAAGAAAGAAAAGTCCAGAGAGTGGTGGTATCATGGGCAGCTCCCTTTCACATGTCATGAGTCATTTGAATTGGTTAATTACAGAAGATTTTCATTCTCTCTCTCTCTCTCTCTCTCTCTCTCTCTCTCTCTCTCTCTCTCTCCCCACTTTCTCTCTCCCCTTCTCTTCCCCTCCCTCCCACCTTCTCTCCCTTTGTTTGTCCCAAAATTATCATAAACATGGTTTTATTTTTGTGTTAGGTATAAGAGTGATGGCATCCCCTTGAGTCATTGGGATCATAGCCCAACAAAAGGGGTGAAAAGGCTAAGCCCTTTATTATGCAAAAATCATTTTAGACTACAGTATTCTATTTACGGTACTTGACTGCTCTGTTGACAACATGGGATTCATGAATGAAAGTGTTAAAATTGTTGACAACTTTACTTCAACAAAGAAACCCACTAAAGTGGACCAGCCTTTGTCATTTCAAACTTTGGATGGTTGCTGCTGCTGTTCATTCATTCATTCATTCATTCATTCATTCATTCATGTACCAATCTTCATGCCATGCAACCTTTGGATATATGACAAAAAATCTTGTGGGATGGAGTGTTCACTGTTGATCTTTAGCACACACACACACACACACAGACAAAGGGAAAGAGAGATAGACACTTACTTTATGAGGGTTTTTGTTCTACACAAGGACCTTAAATCATTTCAACACCTATGTCCTTATTATGACAAGTAGAAAGAATTGCCACAGGCAAATGGAATCCAACAAATAAAGACTGATAATGAGAAGTCCTTCCCTTTCCTTTTATCTTATCTTTCTTTCCTTCTCTCTCTCTCTCTTTTCAATAGATAAGGCAGGTATGAGTACATCAAGGGATGCAAAAACGTAGCAGATATTTCAGACTTTCTATCACGTGATGGTGTCATCACCCTATTCATGTATTAAAACCTTGGAACAAGAATAATTACATGACAAATTGGAATTGATGCTAAGAAAGACAAAGACGGGAAAGACAGCTGCTTGAGACCAAGCTCACAAAGAAGAAATCTATGTGAGATGTAATACTATGATGAAATATTTTTAATATATTTATTTGATATCTAATATGAGGGATTTGGAACAAATGGGAAAAGAGAATAATATTACAACCCAAAAATGTAACCATGCTGACAAAGAAAACTACCAACCCACAACCTACTTTTTTATCTCAATAAAATCCATAGAGAATGATATATATGTATGTGTATATATGTTATATACATGTATATATAGTATATATCAAGGTCATCTGTGACTACAACATGAGAAAGTTACAGTAATGCTTGTGAACATGAGTTTACCTGCCAGAAAAAGAAAAAAAACATACATTTCTTGAGCATATACTAGCTTTTGGGTTCTGTGTTAGGTGCTGAGAATTCAAAAAATAAAAAAGAAACAGTGCCTGACCTTAAGGAGCTTATATTCTATTAAAAAAGACATACACACAAACATACATACATACATGTATACACACACACACATATATATACAAACACTCAACACATATACATACACACATATATATCTATATAAATATAGATGCGCACACACACACACACACACACATATATATAATATATATATATATCTGATTGAATTCAAGTTATCAGATGGGGATACCAGTAGCTAGGGGAATGACATTTAAGCTAAGATGAGGTAATTTTGATTTTTATGATGTAATATTGATAGTGACGGGCATTCCAGATATGTGGAACAGATCTTCCCTACAAGAGACTAGAGAAAGGAGGTGATGATATGTCATGTGCAAAGTCAGTGTGAATGGTGACATTTTTTTTGGTAACACTAACCCTTGGCACATAGGTACTGATCAATGCTATAATCGGCCAGGAAACGTAGACTGAATCCAGATTTTGAAGGGCTTAAAATGTCAAATACAGGAGTTTTTGCATTGCCCTCCAGGCTGCTAAAGCTGCTTACACAAAGGAGAGACAAGGTCAGACCTGCATTTTGGGATTTCCAATTTGCCAGTTGTATGAAAGATGAATTATAGAGGAAAGGCAACAATGTTTCTGAGGCCAAGGAAGAGGCTTCTGTATTTGTCTGGGCAAGAGAAAATCACGGCTTAAGCCAGGGATTTCAGCATGCTTCTGAAGTTCTTTCTTGACTCCAACAACTCATTCAATGAAGCAATCAATTGATCATAACTTATTTAACTGTGTGTCAATCACAAATCTTGAGATACAAGGAAAAAGCAAAAATGTATACCTCTTGTATCATCAATAGCTTCCATTCTGATCAGTGATAATAGCATGTAAATAATTAGGTACCATCATATTTTACTTGAGGGAAGGGGTGGCCTTAGAAACTGAGGAGACAGGAAAAGGCCTCCTTTAGAAGGTACAACTTCAGTGGAAATTCAAAAGAAGCCAGAGCTTTTAAGAGGCAGATTTAGCAGTGGGAGCTTTACAAGCATGGAGGCAAAGTTAGCACAAAAGCATGAAGGATTGTATGCAAGGCACACCAAGTAAGTCAGTTCTACTAGACTAGAAGGAGCACAGAAAGAAGCAGAATTTAAGAAAACTTTTAGAAAGGAAGAAAAAAGATCCAATTGGGAAGAGCTTTCAATACCAAATCAAACCAAACTAAACCAAAGACTATCATGATAGAGGTGATAAACACTGGTCCTTCTTGAAGAGGGGAGTGCCCTGGTCAGACCTAGCCTTTAGGATAATTATTTTGGTTGCTGAGTGTGGGATGAACTGGGGTTGAGGAGCAACTGGAGGCAGGCAGGCCAGCCAGAAGCAATGGGAGCCTAAGCTCCTCGGAGGACTGTGTGCATAAAGAAAAAGAGACTGATGTGAGATGATACAGAGAAAGGAATGTAAAGATAGGGCAACTGACTGGATATGTGAAGTGGGAGGGAGTATTCAAGTGTGATGAAAGAATAATGCTACCCTCAAAGGTAATAGAGAAGTTCAGAAAAGGAAAAGGGTTGGAGGGGAAAATGAGTCATGTTTTGGATGGGTTGAGTTTAACATGACTATGGAAAATCCAGTTCAAAATATCCAACAGGCACTTAGTAGCATGGGAATGAAAATCAGAAGAATTGAGTTAAACTGTAGTTCAATAGAAAGACAGACAGATAGACACACAGATAGACACACAGATAGATAGATAGATAGATAGATAGATAGATAGATAGATAGATAGATAGATAGATAGACAGACACAGTGATATATAGATCTAGGAAGATAAATAGAAATGGCAGATGACTTATGAATAATAACCCAACATGAAAATACTTTGCTACTGTTTTCTTTAAAACTGTAGTAGATTGCTGACGCAGCAATTAAACATCTGATCATTTGGAAGATGGTTTCTTTAATTGCTGCCTCGATTAAAAGACTACTGCTACATCTTCAAGTTGTGGAGCTGAACCAATTTTCTCAAAAGCTGCACCGTTTCAGTGTGAGTTCCTTTAGACCTTATCTATTAGCTAAGGCTGAGAGCAAGAACCCCAAGATGTTCTTTGTGATATCCAAGAATATCCAAATATCTATTGTGATATCCAAAGAATAAGCCAAGCTGATGTTTTGGGGGAATGGTGGTATTCAGTTCCAGATAATGTTTTTCTCAAATCATTTTCATCTTTTTGTTATAGTAGGATTTCAAGATGTGTGAGTGTTAGAATACCAACCCTTAAGACTCACTGGCCAATACAATACTGATGTACAAATATCTTCAGTTTTATCTCCTTCTTTCCTCTGAAATGAATCAGCTAAATAAGCCCTCAGTAAACCAGGGACCTTAGCAACCACAGTATCTATGACAAAGAATTTCCTATCCCTGAAGTGAATTTCTGAAGGCACAAGGTCAAAATGGGATGTTTCACATTAATTTTCTTGTGAATGAGGGTATTATCATCCTACCTGCTAAAACTGGCCTGAGAGCCCTTGAGCAAGTATATTCTACTCTTTGAACTTCCTCAGTTGTTTCCCTTGTAAAATGAAGAGTTTGGATCAGATGGCATCTAGATTCTGGTGGAGCTCTAAATCCTATGCTGCTGTCCTCATCCATCACAACTGGAATAAAGCATTGCTCAGTTCTACAACCAGATCCACTCTTTGGGATAAATACACTGTCCCATCAGCTTTCAGTCTCTACGTATCTTCTCTCAATAACATCTGTTTTCTGTGCTTCATTGAACAGTCGCAAATCTTCTGGTACGCGTCTGTTCTGAATCCTTCCCTTATGATACACCCAGTTCATCCTCTGGGACTGAGTCTCTCTCCTCTCTGCATCATAGAACTGTGCATAGCATAGGGGCTTCATTCAGACCCTTGACAAAGCACACAGGTTCCTTTCCTTTAAGTCACTGGATGTATATGTCTCTAAGCTTAACAGTTATCTATGGGCTTTCCAGTAGGTTTTCTAATTCACCAACTGTGAGCTGGAAAAAATAGGATGGAGTGTGTGTGCGTGCGTGTGTGTGTATGTGTGTGTGTGTGTGAGTGTGTGTATGTGTGTTTGTGAGTGTGTGTATGTGTATGTGTGTACATACACTGAGTCTATAGTAGAGATCTAGATGCCCATTATTTAGGGATAAGGACTAACCCAATCCAATAAACATTTATTAAGCACTTCTGACATATCGGTCACTGAGTTAAGTGTTGAGAATCAAGACAGCCCTCTCCCCTAGGGACCTTACAGTCTAAAGTGTTACAATATACAAAATACAACCTAACGTATTAAATCCTAAAGGATAAAGCCTCTCTGCGATCTTCTGAAAGAGGAACCTACTTCTGCCCATGCACATTGTCACTTTTTGTGTAATTTAGTAATTTTTTAGGAACTTGCCTGTGTTCCAGAAAGTTTAGCCTGCCAGTTCTGCCTGTCACAGGCAGAACTTGAATCAAGATCCTTAGACTCTGTTCAGGATACCCAGTTTTCCATTTAGGAAAACATTGCAGAAGGGATTCACCTTCCTTGTAGTCTCATGGAGCTAAACTTACACTTTCAATGTCATCTCCCTGGGAAAGGATTCCAGTATTCAGTGATTAAAACACTATTTCTTAAAAACTGCCTGAAATGTTCAAGGAGGTGAGAATTAAACATTTTTTTAATTTAAATTTTTAAATTCTAAATTATATTCCTGTCTTCGTCTTCTGCCCCCTCCTAAACAGAGTAAGCAATTAGATATATATTAAATCTGTGCTATTATGTAAAATTTCCTTTTTTGTGTATGTCTTTGAGCTGTAGACCTAGAAGTAATATCCCTGGATTAAAAGACTTCTCACTTTTATACACTTTAGGGAATAGTTCCAAGTTGCTCCCCAGAATGTTTGGGTCAGTTCACAACTCCACCAACAGTGTATTAGTGTCCCTTTTCCCACATCCCCTCCAACATCCAACATTTTTCCTTTTTTGTCATATTAGCTAATCTGAAAGGTGTGAAGTGATACCTCAGAGTTGTTTTAATTTGCATTTCTCTAATTAATTTAGAGTATTTTTTCATATGACTATAAATAGCTTTGATTTCTTTGTCTGAAAGCTATCTGTTCATATCCTTTGACTATTTATCAGTTGGGGAATGATGTGTATTTTATAAATTTAACAAAATTATCGATATATTTGAGAAATGAGGCCTTTAACAGAAATACTTGTTGAAAAGTTTTGGTTTTTCTTTTTCTTTTTTGTTTTTTGCTTTCCTTACAATTTTGGTTGCATCAGTTTCCTTTATGCAAGTTTTTTTAAATTTTATATAATCAAAATGACTTTTTACACTTTTTAATGCTTTCTATATCTTATTGGGTCCTAAATTCTTCCCTTATCCATCAATTATACTTATCATTTTCCTAATATTGAACATTCTTATATAAATCTCACCTGGTCATAGTATATTATCCTTTTGATTTATTGCTATAATCTCTTTGGCAGCATCTTACTGAAATTTTTTGCATCAATATCTATTAGGGAAATTGTCTATACCTCTTTTTCTCTGTTTTGGCTCTTCCTTAGATTAGCGGTTAATTTAAGAGAAATGTGGTAGGACTCCTCCTTTGTCTATTTTCCCCGAGAGTTTATATAGCACTCT
Source organism: Notamacropus eugenii (assembly GCF_028372415.1). Lineage (NCBI taxonomy): Eukaryota > Metazoa > Chordata > Mammalia > Diprotodontia > Macropodidae > Notamacropus > Notamacropus eugenii. The sequence continues at coordinate 384,241,273 of NC_092877.1, forward strand.
GAGTAATTGTTCTTTCAAGGCTTGGTATTCACTCGTGAACCCGTCTGGTCCTAAGGGTGTTTTAGGAAGCTCATTGATGGCTCATTCAAGTTATTTTTTCCAAGACTGGATCATTTACTGAAGTATTTTATTTCTTCTTCTGTTCATCTGGGTGATTTATGTTTTGTGGATATTCATTAAAGCGTTGATATTTCATTTAGATTGCCAGATTTTATTGACGTAAAATTGGACAAAATAGCTCACAATACTTGTTTTCATTTCCACTGCTTTGGTGGTATATTCACCCCTTTCACCTTTCATATGAGTAGTTTGGTGTTCTTCTTTTCTTCTTTTTTTATTCAAATAAACCAAAGGCTTATCTATTTTTTTTGTTTCCATAAATCCAGATTTTAGTTTTATTTACTAGTTCAATTTTTTTTACTTTCAATTTTGTTAATCTCTCTTTTGATTTTAAGGATTTCCAATCAGGTACTTAATTAATGATTTTTAATTTGTTCTTTTTCTCTTTTGCTTTACTTGCATGCCAATTCATTGATCTGCTTTTTTTCCCTTTATTTTATTGATGTAAGCAATTAGAGAAATACAATTTACCCAAAATATCTCTTACAACATCTAATAAATTTTGGTATGTTGTGTCAATGCTGTCATTTTCTTTAATGAAATTAATGATTCTTATTTTGATTTATTTTTGATCCACTTCTTTTTTTCAGAATTAGATTATTTAACTTCCAATTAATTGTTTAATCTCTTATCATTGTCCATTACTAAATGCAATTTTATTGCATTATGATTTGTAAAGGATGCATTTAATATTTCTGCTTTTCTACATTTGGTTCAAGTTTTTGTGTTCTAGTAAGTGGTGAACTTTTGTGTAGGTATCATGTCCTGCTGAGTGGGGAAAAAGCTATATTCCTTTCTATTCCCATTCAGTTTTCTCCAGATCTATCATATCTAACTTCCACAGAGTTTCATTCACTTTCTTAACTTCTTTCTTTTTTTATTTTTAATTAGATTTAGTCAGTTCTGAGAGGGGAAATTTGAGGTCCCCACTGGTAGACTTTTATTACCTATTTTCTCTTGTATCTCATTCAATTTCTTCTTCAGAATTTTAGATGCATGTATGTTTAATATGTGCATATGAGATCCACCAAAAATGTAGGTGCATAGATCTTTAGTATTGATATGACTTCATTGTTTATGACACCTTTCATATAAGTTATACTTTCCTTCCTCAGCTCTTTTAATTAGATCTATGTTTGTCTTTGCCTTGTCTGAGATCGTGATCGCTACCCTGGCTTTCTTTGCTTCAGCTAAAGCATAATGAATTCTGCTCCAGTTTCTTACCTTTATCCTGTATCCTATCTGCTTCAAATGTGTTTCTTGTAAACAACCTATTGTAGGATTCTGATTTTTAGTCCATTTTGCTATTTAATTCTGTTTTATGTATGAGTTCATCCCATTATATTGATAGTAATTCTCCCTTGTTTACCCCCCCTTACACACCACCCTTTTTCTCCTCACAAGTGTTTTACTTCCCATCACTTCCTCCCCCAATCTACACTTCCATTTATCAGTTCCCCCTCCCCTTCCATTATCATTGGTATCTGTATCTAACTGAATGGGAATGCTATTCCCTCTTTAAGCCAATTTTGACTAGAGTAAGGTTTAAATTTGGCCAGCCACCCTACCCCACTCAAAGTCCCCCCTCCTTCTTCTACCAGAGCAATATTATTTCTCAACCCTTTATGAGAAGGTACTTTAACTGCCATTAAAAATATGACCCATTAGAGGGAGCAGCCAGGATGTGCCCAGACAGACTCTAGCGACAAATGTTGGTGATAGAATATGAAAGAAGACAAAGTAAGAAAAGCTCATAAACTTCCTCAGAGCTTGTGAGGATGCAGGCTGTGGGGAAATGGCAAATGCCCTTTTGTCATTGTCACTGACAGGGCTCAAAGCCCCATCCTCCTATCATCCCCTTTAAGGCATAGCAATCTAGCAGCACAGTAGCTGCCTCTGTACACCAGCCACTCCCAGACCTGCAGCCTGCAGAAATCTTCTAGACCCACAGTTCAGAAAGAAATGGAGGGAGGTGGGTTTGGGTGGTAGAAATATTGACTTCAGTTGTCCCTCCCTCTGCAAAGAAGTAAAGAGCAAGGCTTTGCAGGAGACAGTGACTTCTGAGGAAATGAGAGACTGGTCAGCTCTCTGCTTTTCTCCAAGGTCCAAAGCTGTGGGATATGTTGAAGCTGGCCCATGGATTGCCCAGAACCAACTGGGTGCAAAGCGGCTGCCACTTTAAAATAACGAGATGTTTAAAGAATGCTAGCAGTCAAAGAAAGTGACTGATGCTGCCCTGTAAGTAGGGGTCATTGGAAAACAATGGTCCTGGGCCTCAGCCCGTCCCTCTTTACAGAACCAGCAAATATCAGATGGAGGGTGGGGTCATTCCCCTCTTTGCCCCTTCCCCAATAAAAATGATCATTCTTGGTGCTGTCAATGTACTTATTGGTCTGAAAACCAAGTGAGATGAAACTCAGACAAATAACCAATAGGAGCCTCACAAAGAATGAAAAGGATTAGGTCATTAAAAGGAAGAGTCAAGAGAAGTTATGAGAAGGGAAAAAGAGACTACAAGATAAAAGGTAAGGGTTTTAAGTCATGGAGTGAGGGGAATGCTGAAGGTGCTTCATTTAGGGACAGGTCGGAAGGTAAAGTGCGTGGGGTTTGTTTTGTTGTCTTTTATTTTGTGGCTGATCATTTTTTGCTTAAGTAACATCAATAAATTAACTATGTATGTCACAATAAGTTCAGGTTAAATCAGCCTAGCTCAGTTAAATGAAATGTGTGGATTGAGAAAAGACTTTGGATTTCTTAGGTTGAATGATCGAAGTCCAGTTCCATTCCCTTGCCAAGGGGCTGATGGATTCCTAGAGAGTTTGAAGGAGAGTTCAAGCTGCATCCACCTAAATACAGGTATGGATTATTTCTACTCTCTTCTCTTTCTGTCAAATAAAACAAAGACTATCCTGCCAGGTTCTTTTACCAGAACTGCAGACACCATTACCCATGGGAGGAGAGGGGAGAGAATCCTGGAAATGAGCTCCACCCAAGCTGTACTGGGAAGTTGTTCTGAATTAAATTCCACATAGGGGTATAAGAAGCCAGAGAGAGAAAATGAACTTCTTGGGAGGGCTTCATGTATTGAATTCAGATTATGTGAGCCCATATTCTTAGAACCTGGGACAGGATATGGTAGGCATGGGCATTAGCCAGAAATCACATATGTAACAGTATACCAGTTCTTCCAATGCTGCAATAAAGACAATTCTGTTAACAGAAATTTCTAACACTCAAGAAAATTGCTTAATGTAGAAATGTTCTCTTAAATGCTACAGATTTTTAATTAAATCATTTTAACTAAAGCAATTGTCACAAAATATAAGGAAAATAAAATTAATTTTGGATTAATTACAAGGAGATTATCTTTCCAAGTTCCCCTATTATTTTTTTTCATATTTCCAAAAGGATGGTAGAGGGCAATGGAGACTTGACTTTCATTTTCATATTCATTTTTCAGAAGGAAAATCTCTTTTACAATTGCAAAGTGATTAAGAATGACTTTGCACAGTATGTCATCTTTCTCTTTGCATTAAGCTTAGATGAAATCAGCTGGCATAAAATTTCAGTTTCAAGTTCCAGTTTGTTACACACACACACACACACACACACACACACACATACACACACATGCATGCACATGTATATATGAAGATATGTGCATATATCTACATGTGTGTATATGTGTGAGCATATATATGGATTACTTATATAGTTATATGTGTAATATATGTATATATTATTATTAATTAGTATTAGTAGAATCCTAGCTAAAATTTTAATGTATGTGTAACTGACAGGATGAATGTTGCAGTGTTTGGCCACTCAAGTCTGCCATAGCTTGGATCTCATTAGGCTCCTCTCCTTAATTATTAGCCCCATGAACTTGTCTCCAATATCGCTTGTTTTTATTGGCTCTTAAAGCTACTGCATAGGGAAGCAAGGACAAGCATGCCCAGTTAAGGGATCTCACTGATGTATTCTTCATTTTCACCAAATCAGTATATTTTGTTTAACATTTCTCACAAGCAGGATAATGAATCTTTGTATACGTATATATGTGTTGTTGTCTGTCTCTGTCGCTGTCTCTTTCCATGTGTGTGTGAGACACACACACACACACACACACACACACAGTCTTTCAAAAAATTCATACCAAGGAGAGATGAGCTTTAACTGACTAAACAAGGTCAGAAAATAAAAGTAAATTTCAAATGACAGTGATGGAATAGTTTGGGATGAAGCAAGAACAGACTTAAAATTGAGAGGAGTCTCGTAAAATTTCACATCTGGTTTACTTTCTCTGGCTGTAGAAAGAAATGGAAAACTCTTGAGCAGGACATCCCACCCTCTTTTCTGACAGATGAAGAAAAAGAGCTGCTGATGCATTAAGAGACAGGGAGATGGACAGTGGAGCATGATGGAGACAGTGGTGGATCTGGGGTCAAGCAAGCTACTAATCCTCCTTAGACTCAATAAATGTGTGATCATTTAACCTCTGAGGGCCTCCATTTTCCTCATGTACAATATGCTAATAATGACTACATTTCTACCACAGAATTATGAAAACCAGATGAGATCATCTATATGAAATGCTTTGTAAACTTTAAAGCCCTAAACAAATGGTAGCTATTACTGTTAAGTGATTGGCTAAGGTCACATGGCTAGCAGATAGCCTTTTTGGTAGGATGGGAACAAAGGGACAGATAACTTGAGCTCTCTGAATCCTATATTCCTCATCTGTAAGTACAGCAGGGCAAAATCTAAAGAATCTTACTCATACATTTTCTGGGAAACTCCAGAATTTTGGGGGTCTCTCTCTTGAGAATGTAGGCTCCATGTAAACAGCCATTGGTACGTTTGTCCTTCATTCTCAAAAATGACCATGACATCAAGATGATGACATCACTTGCAGTTGACTTTGTTTTGAGTGAGGGAGGGCTGTGGAAGGTCACCAACCTCACTTTCTCCTCCTGAGCCATCTGGGTCCAGTGGCCTCATATTCATCATGACAACTGGAGATGGTCCAGGGTGCAACGGGAGACCCTGGCTGTTTTAGTCCATTGTATTTTTTATCATTGACACAGAACATCACTGCCTGAGATGTGGAACATGTTTAGCAAATATTTCTGATTAATTGGTTGATACCATATGTAAAATACTTCGTAAATATCAAATAATATGACAGTCAGCTTTGTTCCTGGTATTATTTCTGAGTCCAAGACTTGATTTGAAACCAGATGTGTAGATATACAGATCATTTGTCATAAAAAATGAGAAGGTCATCTTCAATAGGTGGCTCCACAGTGTCACCTTTCACTTACTTCTTAACTTCTTACAGTCTGACTTCTCATTCCCGCCCCATCATTGCAGCTGAATTGTTCTTTCCAAAGTTACCGATAATCTCTTAGTTGTCAAATTCAATGACCTTTTCTCAATTCTCATTCTTCTCAAACTCCCTGCAACCTTGGACATTGTTGAACATCTTCTCTTTGATACACTCTTCCCTCAGTTGTGGTTTTCAGGACATCACTATCTCCTGGTTCTTCTATCTGACCTATCTCAGTCTCCTTTGCTGGATCCTCATCCAGGTTAACAATCTAATTGCAGGTGTCCCTTGGGGCTCTGTCCTGGGTCCTCTCCTCTTCTCCTTCTATACTACTTCACTTGGAAATCTCATTTACTCCCAAGGATTTAATTACCATCACTATACTAATGGTTTTCAAATTTACCTCTCCTGTCTCAACCTCTCTGCTAATCTCACAGCTCACACATCCATTTGCCTTTCAGACATTTCTAACTGCATGTCCTGTAGACAACATTTCCAAAATTGAACTCATTATCTTTCCCCCTAAATTCTCTCCTACTCCCAGCATACTCCCAGTCCTTGGGGCTCACTAGTGACCTGTCATCCTTGACTCTTCTCTATGTATTACACTCCAATCAGTGGCAAAAACATTGACATCTCTCAACATCTCCTCTTCTCTCCTCTGTCTACTATCTACTATCACCCTGGTGCAGGTGTCCATCACCTTACACTTTGACTACCGCAGCAAAAGTCTGCTGGAGGGTCTGCCTTCCTCATGTCTCTCCCCACTTCAATCCATTTTACATTCAGCTAGTAAAGTGATTTTCCTGAAGTACAGGTCAACCAATCAGTTCTTTATTTAACAAATTCCAGTGGCTCCCATTATCTTCCAGGATACAAAATCTTGTTTGGTGTCCAATGCCCTTCCTATCCTAGCACATTCTCCTCCCAACACACACACACACACGCCCTTCCAGTCTTACTTCCAGCCACCAACTGTTCAGCCCAATAACATAGTCTCCTTGGTCTTCTGTGAGCAGACGACTCCATCTCTCAGTTCTAGACATTCTCTCTGGAAGTTCTCTGTGTCTGGAATGTTCTTCCTCATCTCTGCCTACAGGCTTTTCTGGCTTCCTTTAAATCCCCGCTAAATTCTCATCTTCCACAGGAAGCATTCTCCAACTCCTTTAAATTTTAGAGTGTTCCTGCTTTAAAGTATTTCCATTTTTTTCTTCATACAGTTTGTTTATGCATGTGTTTGCTTGTTTTCCCATCCGTTAGATTGTGTGCTCCTTGAATGCAAGGACTGTCTTTTGTATCGTTTTTGCATTCCCCGTACTTAGCACAATGTCTGCCACTTAGTAGGTATTTCATAAATGTTTATTTACTGACTTATGGAATATAGATATATAGGTAAATAGAGAGATTTTTATTTATAGAGAGAGAAAAATGACAGATATGAACAGATATAGATGACAGAGATATTTCTATAGGTATGTATAAAGATTCTCCCCATCTCTCTGTCTCTGTCTCTCTGTCTCTCTCTGTGTCTCTGTGTCTCTCATTTTGGTTCAAAAAGAGCCTTTTCCCAAACATGTATTTGGTCTTCATGCTTCAGCTTTCTTACCATCAGCTCCTCTTTTAGAAATTTTTCCTCAGAATTTTAGGTGATAATGGCTTCTTTTCTTTAGTGACAAGCATCCTACACACACACACACACACACACACACACACACACACACACACACACACATACTGCTTTGGCACACAGAGTTAACTAAAAGTACCTACTACGTCCCCTGTCTTCTTATTGTTTTCCATTTCTCTCAAGTTTTAGGAGCTGTGAAGGAGTTATGGCAATCACCAGAGCCTACCCCTGCCAACACTTTGAAAGGGTTCCAATGGCAATGCATGCTTATCTAGAGAAGCCCAATGTTAGGAAAGCCATGATAATTGCCTTCCACTGGAGACCTGTTGCCAGGAAGGAGGAATGAGCCTCGGTCTGCTTAGTCCCAGAGAGCAAAATTAGAAGCGATTAATGAGAATGGCAAAAGGCAATTTTTTTTCAATGGATTGAAGAAAAATTTCTTAGTTATGAGAGCTGTCAGAGTAAAATACAATTCCTAGGAAATATTGAGGAGAAAAAACAGAGAGGAAATCTATGAAGTCTTGTCATTGAAGAAAGAAGGTTAAGTGGGCTGATCCTGAAGTGAGGGGTTTTTATTTGGTTCTGCTTCCCATCTTTCCACCTCCTCACTTCCTGTTTTATGACACAGATGTGTGCATTAACAAGCCAATGACAGAAGTCTCTTCCAGTTCTAAATTGTTCTTCTGTCTGGTTCTAATCTCCATAAGGTCAGAGACTGAGAATTAGCTCACCTGCCCCAAGCTCTGGAAGTGAGTATACCATTCTGCCCATAGTAGCTCTTTTTCAAAGTTTCTTCTTTGCAGCATTGTATAACAATGCCACTGATACCTGGTATTTAGAGTGGACAGTGCTAACACATCTGTACTGAGAACCATAAAGCCCGATTTTGCATTCCAGCTGAGTCACTGCTTCCTTTTGGTTTGGAGCCTCAGTGGCCTTTATTAAAAAGTGCATAGGTTGTGCCAAATGTTCCCTAAGGTTCCTTCTACTAAAAACCATTTTGGGATTCTAAAGAAAACCTTAAGTCCTTAGTTCAAATTCAATGATTTTATTTCTGATTGGTTCATGAATTGGCCTCATGCCATATCAGAATCTATGCAGTGACAAGGTCAGCCATAATGGCAGTTTCTCTTCCCCCTTGGCAAATGTCTAGATCCTCTGGGATCTGCCAAGAAACTCTGGTTCTCAGGAGATTCTGCAAGATTCATAAACCACACCAAACTTGCACCCCACACTTTCACTTATCTGAGGTTCATCATATGCTCTTATTTGTTATAAGCATTGGATAATGTAGATGAGAAGCTTGACTAACGATAAATGATTCCTTTCTGATAGTAATTCTAGTTCTTGGGGTGCTACAGAGTTCTAGGATCCTCAAAGTGCTAGCTTTCAATACCAGTTAGAAAAAGTCATCTCTTAGACATCAGGATTTTTAGTCTCGCTTGCATCATGCTTGAAATTCCCTCTGTATTGTTCTCCTACATAGATCAATAAGCATTTATAAAGCACCTACTACATACTAGTACATATTCTAGCCAGTGGGGGTATCAATATAAAGAAAGGAATTTAAAAGCTTGTGAAATGTTATGACCCAAATAGCCCAACTCTTGGAGTCCAGAGATTCTATTTAGGAAAACTCAGTCACTACCATTCAGTCGATCAACAAACAATATAAGGTTCATTTACAAAGAAACACAGACTTGGGATGCTTGAAGATTCCTTGCAGCACAGTTTGACAAACACTGACTTAAGTGAATCATCCATGCAAAGTGAAGTAGATAGAAAAAGGGAAATAATACAAGTAATTACTTCAACAAGGCAAATGTGAGGAACCCCCACCGCCTACCAAGGGAAAACGAATGTTGGAAAAGTAGAAAAAATAAGCCTGGCCCCAAAGAAGATATATGAGGGCTAAGTCCCTCTAACATACACATCCATGAACACACACGTTCAGGCACATGCACACACACAAACACATGCATACACACACAGAAATACACATATGCACACAAATACACACAGGCACACACACACTGCTTTTCAGAGGGATGGGATAGCAATCTCCCCAAATGTAGAACATTTCATATGTTGATAGATTTTTTTCCTGTATTGATCTGTGGGGCTAATTTTCTCTTTTTTCTCCATTCTTTAGAAACAAAATTTGTTCTATGAGATGGATCTCTGGGAGGCGGAGCATGCATAGAAAAAAGTGGTGAATTTTAGCAGAATATAACCAAAAGACATAAATATTAATTTTAAAAATCAGCTAAGCTAAGTCAATAGTTCCAATGCTGTCCAATGATAATCATTCATAGGGGCTTTGGATGTACTCAGACAACTGAACATGAGTAAGCACGAGTTCTAATGAGCTGTTTTAAATCAGAATCAGTTCCCATGTAAAGATGTTTCTATCCAAAGTCCAATGAATTACTTCATGTTGTCACATAAACATATTCAATGGAAAAAGAATGTAGAATCCATGCCATCCTGTGAAGCACAAGAAAGCTAGAGTGAAGGCAGCTGCACAATTACAAACAAGAGCTACACAGAGCAAAACTGGGAGGGGGTGGGAGGGTAAGGTAGCGTGGAGAGTTCTTATCTTGTGAATGATATAGAGGGACGGGGGGAAGTGTAATACCAAATACTTTATTCATTAATGTTGACCTTTTTTAAAGGTCAGTGTTCAAGCAGCTTCCTGCAGAGTTCTTATTCATTTGTCTTACTGCACCCTGCAAAATACTTCTGTCATTTCATTCTAACCTATCCTAAGCTGAAGGAAAAGGAAGCACGTTTCATTCTTCCTAGCCCATTTAGTCTCTTCTCCTTGCATGAGCTTTCCCCCACTTGTTTTCTGTTCATTATATGTTTTGTTTTGTTTTTAACTGTCTTTTCCTAGGTGGCTGCTCTGTGCCAGGCACTGTGATAAGTGTGGTGTTGGGTTTGGATTCACAGAGCATGTTCAGGGGCCCAGCTTGTACCTCTCACTGTCCTTTTGTGCCGCCCCCTTTCATTGCCTCAGCCATTATCTATACTTGCAACATCCTTAAACTAAGCTGGGTTATCCTACATCTCCTTCAACGTAGTGCTCAAAGTCTACCTCAATCATGCCTCGATGACCAATCCCACAGAGACTTCATGTAACACCTAAATACCCTGCCCCTCACGCATTGACCAATCCAATTGTGTTTTATGTTACAATGACTTGTGTACCTGTACACACATTGTGTACTCTATGGGGTTCTTAGTTCCATCGGGGCACAGACCATGTTTCAGTTGATCTTCACTTCTTCCAAAGCGCGCAGCACAGAGTTCTGAACATAGAAGATCCATACGCTACTTCTGTTGATGTTTCCAAGGTGAGGTAAAGAGGATTTTTATCTCATTAGGCTTAAAATTATCCTATTTGCAAATGTTTTAAATGACCATTAAAATTAATTGACACAAGTTAATACGCCTTGACCATTAAAATTTTAACTGTAGAAGAAACTTCTATTTAAGTGAAGAGTGGTCAGTAATTCTATCTTATTTCAAATGCACCTGAAATTTTCACCATTTAAATAAAATTAAATTGGAATCCTTCTGAAAAGAAAATAATCACTCCCTGTTTCATGAATCCAAATATTCGTGTGTTTTATTTTACTTAAACTGAGGTACAGCAGCCCATTTAAGTTCAGAAATCATTCCAGAATAAGAAAGCCACCATAAGGAAACAACCACTTGGTATGGGTTGCCTATAACTATTTGAAAGGCTGTCACATGAGAGAGGAGTAGGAGGGTTTCCTCTGACTTCAGAAAGCCCACCTAAGACCACATTCAGCAAATCCCAGACTCTCAGAAATGCAAGGGACCTCAGCAACCATCTACTCAAGGTGTGCGGTACTGTGACCTCAAGGCTACACCTTCTCTATTCCTGACAAAACGCACACCTGACAAAAATCCCCTTCTTCTGTGCCTTTGGCAAGTGATCAAACAACCGCAGCTAGAAAACCTCCATGGGGACAAATTCTTAAGGAAGTCTATTCTCCTTTGGAACAGCTGGAGTTGTCAGAAAACTTTGGTCCTTTGCCCAACATCCCACCAATCACCCCCTTAAACAATGCCTAACAGTGGCTCTTCCACCAACTGCTTTTAGGTCTTCCTTCCATAATCATATAGAATAAGTCAAATACATTTTTGAGTTGACTGCAGAGCAAAAACTCAAGGAGACATCCTAAGTTCTCACTAAGTTTTCCCTTTCCTACACTAAGAACCCCCAGTTCCCTCCATGTCTACTTAGATGGCTTTGCTACTTTACCATTTTATCATATTGTTTGCCTCCTTTTGGTTAGTCTAGAAAAATGGCATTACTTCTTAACTGAGTACTCCAGATGAGATCTACTTAGCACAAGTTTCAATGAGGTTACCACTAATTCAACCACTTGTGTGATCCCTGGGCAAATCACATAATGTATCTGTGCCTCAGTTTCTTCCTAGTGAAACAAGAGAGTTGTCCTGGATGGTCTTTAAGATCTCTTCTAGTGTGGAGCCTAAAATCTCATGGCCTCTCAGATCTTCATCCCTTTGTACAGCCTAAGATTCTATTAGCTTTCTAGGTCATCCCATCACCAGACTGACTCAATTTGAGCTAGCGTGCCATTAAAACATACCCTTTGGGGTACAAATGATGCTCTAACCATGTTTCCCTTGCCTTGCAATTCAGGTCAATTTTTTAGCTCAAGTGGAAAGCTTTATATTTCCCTCTGTTAAATTCCAGCTTATTAGATTATTCTACTCTGCTCTTCAGCTTCTCCAGATAATTTGTCGTATCCTGACTCCCATACCCTATATGGTACATCTCTCTGCTAACATTATGCTAAACAAAGATTAGATAAGGATGTCATTGGGGCAGCTAGTTGTGGGACCTTGGACAAGTCACTTAAACCTGATTGCCTTGCCTCTCCCCTTCAAAAAAAAAAAAGAAAAGCATATATCATCAGGGCCTTTATCTGTGTCGCTGACAAAACTGAAAGAAAAATAAAAGATCAATGTGTGGAAGATGAAAGAAGAAACAATGTTTTCACTGGGTGTGGGTGTGATTTCACAATTAAACTTGCTTTAGTGAGACTGAAAGCATTTAAAAGCTTACAATGTGCTAGCAAAATGCATTTTATCAGGTAAGTGGACAATGGATGGAGTAGGGAGAGACAAAAGTCAGGAAAATCAGTGAGATATTTACTGTAGTAATTCAGGTGAGAATTAATGAAGACTTGAAATAAGGTTGAAGTTAGGTGAATGGAGCAAAGGGGACCTACACAAAAATGTTATGAGGGTAGAAATGCAACTTGGCAACATATTGGATATGTGGGGGGAGTTAGAATGAGAAATCAAGGATGACACTTGAGTTGTGAATCTAAATGGATGGGAGGGGGATGGTGCCCTCCACAATGATGGGAAATAAGGTGGGTGGGGGGGTGGAATGACCTATGTTTTAGACAAATTGATCTTGTAATGGCTTCAGAATAAAATGAGATTGGATTCAATTATCTCCAAAGTCCCACCGAACTCCAAATCTACACTCCCATGATTCCGTGTTACAAATACTAGGATGCTCCATTTCATCATTGCACTAAACTTTAATATTTACTCCAACCCTTCAATAGCCTGAGGAGCTTTGCTTTTCTTTTCTTAAAGTTGTCTTTGATCACAGAAGATAGCAGACCACTGGGAGTGCATGGACACGGGTCACTCAGAGCAGGCAGGTGTTTATAGGACATGATCTCAGCAGAGGAAATAGTCACAGATTAGCTAACAAATGCACTCAAGTATTTGACAGCAGATGTATGTGCCATAAAGTAAATCGTCATATTCCTTAGCTTCACTAGGATCTAAATTTGTCTTTTGCAGTTTCCCACAGTGTTAGCCAAGTGACTTGATGATGTAAATGTTCTAATGGTGAAGAGAGTTCTTACTAGGTCCCATTTTGTACTATAGATGGATAGATGATTAGATAGAGAGATAGAGAGATAGATAGATAGACAGACAGATAAACAGACAGATAGACAGACAGACAGACAGATAGATAGACAGATAAACAGATAGATAGATAGATAGATAGATAGATAGATAGATAGATAGATAGATAGATAGATAGATAGATAGATAGATAGATAGACAGACAGACAGACAGACAGGATAGACAGACAGACAGGACAGACAGACAGACAGACAGTTAGATAGATAGATAGATAGATAGATAGATAGATAGATAGATAGATAAATAGACAGACAGACAGATATACACATGGGTGTGTGCATGTGTATATAATTACAATTCTCTTTCAGAAGTGTAAGGTACATCTTGTACATCTTGGCTGTCTATGTGAGGGCAATTGATTTGGGTGAAGTGAAAAACGTAGTCAATAGTCCACTGTTTTGTTTATGTGTGTCAAACATTTGAATATCTGTAAATATGCCCAGATGGAAATATACAGATATACTGAGTGATGTAAGCTTTCACAGTTTGCCCGGTTGCTCTATCATATCCATTCTGGGAAGAAGGAGGGTAATGGCAATAAAATACTCTAGAAATTTGAAATGAGTTTATATCCAGATCCCAAGGAATAGCAATTAATGTAAACTAAATATTACTTAATCTCACTTTGCAGATTTTGTTGGAAAGATGCAATCAATAATATGCAGAGGATGCTACAAAGGCGTGGGTGCCAGGCAGCACCATTACTCACCCAGCTTCTTGACTTTTCTTTGCTCCCTTAGAGGGAAAATGTTGCCTGTCGTTATTCCAGGGAATCTTGACTCAGCTCTGACTTAGAGATTAGGGAGGAGCTGGGGTTAGCACTGCCTTATGCTGGAGGGCAAATGGTAACAGAATGAGGAGGGATGAGATGGTGCAAAAGAAGACAACAGGATCTGGATAGAGATAATAAGGGCTTGAACCCCAACTCCTCTACTTACCCTGTTGCTTTAATGTATAAAAAATTAGATTTCATAATGGATAGCGGACTGGATTTTTAATTTAGAAGAATTGAATTCAAATGTTCCCTTGGAAACTTAATAGCTCTATGAAACTGGGCAAGTCACATAACCTGTCTCAGTCTCAGTTTCCCCTACCTGTAAAAGGAGATTAAAATAGCTTCTGCCATAAAAGATGGTTGTAAGGATAAAGTGGTTTCCAAAACTGAACTGCTACATAAATGCTAACTCTTGTTGTTATTGTTAAAATTGTTCCATGTGTGTCTTTGGAGAAATCATATCTGTTCACTGGGCCTCAGTTTTCTCATCTGTGAAATGAAGGGTTTGGAATAAAACATTCCTATCACTTCCAGTTCTACAGCTTGGATCCTTTTTCAAATGTACTAACACATCACAAATATCTTTGTAATGAAGCAGTTATGAGCATAAGAGACAATGATGCACATAATAGTTTGTTAAAATTCCTTAGGAGTCTTAGGGTGGGGTGGAGTGGGTCTGGCACGTATGGAATACTCAATCATAGTAGCTGTTTCTATCTGCCCTCTGTTCTCTCTGGAGGAGGGGCAATATTCTGGCTAGTTAGGATTCAAATCAAGATCAAAGACAGTGATATTCTACACTTTGGGCAACAAAAAGAAAAAAAAGAAAAGATAATAATACAATCATAATGTGAAAAGTCTATGTACATGTGTGCTGAACTCTTCATTTTGATCTCCTGCATTCCAGAAATGCAGGCTTGAAGTACTCAGTCTTTCCTTCAGTTGCGTTATTTAGGAGCAAAGTGACATAAGCTCTGAACTCCATTCCATTTCAATACTAAATGGAGACTGAAATTTTCATTCAGATGAGTAGTAATGAGAGAGGATACTTCAGTGAAATCAGCAACTAAAGTTTGCAACACTGTAGCCAAGCAAGCTAATATTGCGTTACCACAGCAAAGAAAAATGTTCCTGTAACTTGAGAGAGAATGATGACCATTCAAAACAAATAGAAACCCGAATTTCAGTCACTGGAAAAATTACTAGGGAAAATGAAATTTAAAAAAATGCTGTAAGAGGGTCGCGTCATTTAATGAATTAGGGTTTCTTTTTAATTTCTTTATTTTTCAATTTCATTTTAATTTATGGAATAAAAGAAGAATTTCCATAATATAGGACAATAAAATGAGTGCACATGAAATTGAAAATCCACTATGTGTGACTTGCTATTGCTTTCAAATATGCAATAAAATTTTCATGCACACATGTATGTGTCTATGTATGTATATATACACACACATATATACGTATGTAAAATTATTCTATACATATATCTATTTATCTGTTCTTTCTCTGGATGCAGATAATGTCTTTATATATTCTTCATTTTTAATTTGGCTATTTATAAGAGTCAAAATAACTCATTGGCTCAAAGTTAATCTTAAAACAATATTGCTCTTACTGTACACAACATTCTCCTGCCATCACCCACCCCACTCCTCACTACCCCATGCCATCCCTTGGTGTTCCTCCCAAACCACGGAGTTCATCACTCCCTACAGCACAGCAGCACTCCATCACAATCACACACCACAATTTCCTCAGCCATTCCACAACTGATAGCTATCCCTTTAAATCCCATTTTTCTTCTCCATAAAGAGAGCTGCCACAAACAACCTAGAACAAAGAGGTCCTTTTCCTCTAGTTTCATCCTTCCCAGCTCACTGCTCCTCTGGGCTCTCTCTTCGTTAAATGTGGTCTCTGATGTACTTTAAAACATCAACAAAATAAAACGCTATATGGAGTACAAAACTGGGGGCTCATCGCTGGCATTTTAGGGAACTAAACTTCTCAAACCACAAAGTGTTGTTTTCAAAAGCCATTATCTTGTTTCTCTACAAAATGTGAAGCCATTGACTTAACTGTCATACTCAGTGTCAGCTATTCTAAAGTTCAGAAATACAATCATATAACCCTGAGCCAGTTAAGATGTCTGCATAGCATAGCATTCTTTGCTATTGAAAAACTTCACATTTATAAGTATATAAATGAATTACTGTGATATGATATGATATGATATATGATATATGATATAACATGATGTGAGATGATAAGATATAAATACCCCTTTTTGGTGCTAACATGGTACAGATTATGTCAAGTTCCTGAACATTACAGCATCTCCTCAATTTGGCCCAATCAGAAGGTATCAGCTTTGCCCCCCCCCCCCACACACACACAAATGGAGGAGACTATATCATATTGACCAGATTGTGATCTGCAGTATTCAATTAATCAATAACTACAAATAAAACCACCATGTGCTAAGCACTAGCGGTATAAAAAAGGGAAAATCAAAATCCTGGCCCTCAGGGTGCTCACCTTCTAATTGGGGAGACAACATACAAACAATAATCTCTCTCTTTCTCTCTCACTCTCTCCATGTGTGTGTATAGAGAGAGACATATGTGTGTATATATATACATTATATATGCACATACATACATGTGTATATACATACACACCTGTATCAGTATGTCTATACATATTCATATATGGGTGTGTATAATAGATAGAATGTGATCTCAGAGGAAAGAGTTTAGCAGTGGGAGGAGGGACAGGCAAGTCTTCCTGCAGAAGATGGAACTTGTGCGGAATTGTGAAGTAGACCAAGGAAGCTGAGAGATGGAGGTGAGGAGGGAAAGCATTTCAAGGATGGGGGAATGGCAGGGGAGTCATATTGTCAGAAACTAGAACATCATGTAGGATGATTAGGAAGCAGGTCTGTGTAGCCAGACTACAGAATATGTGGAGAAAACTAGTCAGAACAGCCTGAAGTAGTAGGAAGTGACCTGATTGTTAATGGCTTCAAAAGCCAAACCAAAGGTGGGCACCTGGGGTGGGGGGTGGAGATGCGTTGGGGGTGGAAGTCATCCACACATAGGGTAGAGAGCTGGCTCTTTAACAGCAGCTCTGTCTATGTCTCTATTCACCAGATATATTGATGCACAGAGATAGAGATCTAAACAAACAAACAAAAATGCAGTAGAAATGGACAGTGAGATGAATTCAAGATTTAATGGGAATTGATCAAACTTGACTTCATTTGAGAAAGTGCACCATGTATTTTATGATCCTAAGCTGCTTGTCAACACAAAACCTGATTGTAAAGACCAAGATTGGTTCCCAAGAAAAAATAATAAAATGATATTAATGTTGACTTAATATTGTATTAGCAGAACCAGTGGAAAGGTTCTTGAACATTGATAAGCTTCTCTGTGAAGGATCTGTGGAATATTAGACCTGATTTATTGTGCAAACTTATAAACTCTTCAGTTCTTCACAGACAGTACCTCCAAGGCAGCCCATTCCACAGCTTGGCAGCTTAAGTCATGAAAGGAATCTCCCCAAAGACCTGAACTAGGCAGTAACAATCATGTCAGGGAATGTGGATGTTGGACCACTGTGTCATTCAGCATATGATGAGCGTGATGATGATGATTAGGTCCCAAGGACTTCCTTGGTGTGATCTGTTAAGAGCTTATCCTTGGAATAATAAAGTCCATGGACAAATCTAATCTAACAATGGTGTAGGTCATACAGAAGCATCAAACAAGGTTTATTTGTATTCCAACCTCAGCTGATCACCTCATGGCAAGAGAGGAACGCCATCACTCACATTCAGCTCCGTCCATGTGGCCCCAGTATCAGCCAGCATTTACACCAACACAGATGATTGCCATGGTTGTTTGGATGAGGGGACTTTTTGGTTGAGATTGTCCATCTTGGTTCTGGGGGAAACTTGAAAAGTTGGGCACTTTTGCAATAAGATGAGTATGAAGTATTCATGTGGCATCCTATTGGAACTGTCTAATATAGGTTTGGGACTGGAACTTGGGAGGAAAGATTGGGCCTGGAAATATTTTTATGGGAAAAAATAATAGGAACCACAGGGTAATAAAGGAAAGAACAAGGCCCACAATGGACTTTTATTGGGCATACAAGCTAATTGGAGGGGATCAGGGCAATGATTCAGCAAAGGAGATGGAGAAGAAGTGATCAGATGCAAAGCAGAAGCACGAGCAGAGAGCAGCATCTTTGAAGTTAGGGGGAAAGTATCTAGGGGAAAGGAAGTGGATCATTAGGGTCATATGCTGCAGACAGGTCAAGGAGGATCAGAAATACATAAAGCCCAATGGTTTTGGCCATCAAGTACATAATGATGTTGAGATTAAGGTGTCATTGATAACTTTGACCTCAGCCAAATGGGAGCTACAGAAGGTAGGTTTACTGGAGACTGGTGGGTGAATGGATGGTAGTAAGTAAAGGAAACAATTATAGAGAATTCTTCCTAAGAGTTTAGCAGTGAAACGAAGGATCAACACTATTTTTAATGACTTGGAAGGGCTGAGAGAAGGACTTTTGGAGCGAAAGGAGACTGGAATATATTTGTGAATAGA
Source organism: Notamacropus eugenii (assembly GCF_028372415.1). Taxonomy (NCBI): domain Eukaryota; kingdom Metazoa; phylum Chordata; class Mammalia; order Diprotodontia; family Macropodidae; genus Notamacropus; species Notamacropus eugenii. The sequence goes on from NC_092877.1 coordinate 384,259,756, forward strand.
AGGGGAAAATGCAAAAGAGTTAGACGGAAGGGGAAGGGAACCGGTGACCACTGAAACAGGAGCACCTTTTGTCAACTCCCAACCCCAAGATGTTTGGAAATACCCAATTTATTTAGAGGTTCATTGGGTCCCTTAGGCATCCTTCTTTAAAAAATGTTTAAGTTTTAATTAATTTAAACAACTCAACTAAACTCTCAAGGAACGTAACATTACATACTAAAGACAAATGCTATTAATACTGTTGACTAGTTCTTACTTTCACAGGCACTGAATAAACAGATGCTTTGGACTAGGACCTTTTTCAGGTTTTGAAAAAAATCCATATTTGAAATAATAAATATTTTTTTAAAAAAGAAACACCAGGGCTGGGTTGTGTTGAGCTGAAAGTACCTCTCTGGTTTTCCTTTCCTCAGCAATTTTTTATGTAAATTGGGGAGCCAACTTCTTTCTGATTAGCATCCTCCTGGATTCATTGCCCTTGTGCTCTGATTTCAGTAATGGTGCCTCAGTTTAGTTCAATGACACAAGACTTACATTTGTTCTAGTTATTGTTTGGTCCATACTCACTGTATGATTTATCCTACACAAACATATATGCAAAGGGCTGGGGTCGAACCTTTTATTTAAATAGTTTTGTTTGTATTTTGATCAATGAACTCTTACTTAAGAGGAAATGCTTTTCCTCAAACCACAGTTCGTATCTCAGCCATCAGCAAGTTATTCTAAAGAAGTGATTTTGCTCAAAAAGTGCAGCAGCCCATGAACACTGCACTATGAGGTGATGTCTAGATCAGCTTCTTTGCAGAATAGGTTTTGACAAATTCATACAACTCAACTCCCTGATCGTTGGATGTAGATTCAGGACATGGGCCTGAGAATGAAGGTCTATGCTGTCAGCTGAAACTGGGGAGTAGCCACTGAAGGAAGAAATGGATGAAATGCCTTGTCATATAAAAAAAGAACTGAAAAGATAATATAATTGTTTACTTGAACTTGACTCCTGCTTCTCTCCTATCTGAAACCAGAGACGATGGATGTGATTTCCTCAAATCTTCTCAAGCTTGAACATTCAATAAAACCTTCAAAATGTAGATGAATTGAAGGGTCTTTCCTGGCTGATGACCCAGTAGGGATGACACATTAGAGGCCCATCAGACACATGGGCATTTGGGGATATTGTCAAACCAATTGCCTTTGAATGAAAGGACTGTTTTCTGAAGACAGAAAGCAGCACAAACTAAACAGATCCATCAGGAAAGCAATGACACCTGCTTATGCTTTACAAGCTAAGGATAACAACGCAGATTCTTGGCTGTCATAAGCACACCAGTTCACCATTACTTTATGTTTCTCAGCAGTGCTCAAATCAGAAGGTATTCGATGGAAAGAAGATGATGTAGAACACATTAATTAATAGGGACTCAACAGTGGCAAGGGCATGACCATTTTGACAACAGCCTTTGCTTTCTCTGAAGAGATACAGATCCAGCATTTCCCCATGTACTCTTTATTCTGAAATCTTTTATTTCTCTCCAGAATTACTATTTAACAGGTTTACATATCAGAAACTCCAATCTATGTGGTGAAACCACTTTTTCTAATGTTTTGATTCTTGACTTACAAAGAAGCCCCACTGAGCCTCAATGGAAATGAGAAAACATTCCAACCCTTTTGTATATATAGATGGATGACAGGGAGAGGGAAAAAGAGGGAAGGGACACCATAAGAAAGGGAGGTAGAAGGGGGAAATGGAAAAGGTCCAAATTTCAGGAGAAGAGTCCGAATGATAGTGAACGGGTATAATGAGGACACTTCTTTAAATGGCCGTTCTGGGTCAGAACTCACCAATAAAAAGAGAACACAAGGATGGTGGCAGCTTCAGAGTGAGAAGTGTGATGACTCAAAGGAGGAGAACCAAGAAGGAAGAGATCGTGGATAGCTTGGAAAATTCCCTAAATCAGAACTCTAGTCTTTAGCAGCTGACTGTTCACATATTACTATTTGAGTGAGGATTAAGAGATAGGACAATAATCTTACCTTTCTATCAGCATGAAGGTTTATCATCAGAATCATTAATAGATAATGCAACAAAGTCTAGGGATATGTGCTCATGAAATCCACAGGCAAAACTCACTTTGCTGAGACCTGGGCAGCCAAAGTAATACGGGTTCACTTGATGACTCTGAGTCTCTGGGGCATGACAGGCAAAGGAAGGGAAGAGACTGTGTCACATCAGTGGGTTTGAGTTGAATGTGAAACTGGAAGAGCAACATGGCAGTAAGTACTGGGGAGAGGTGACAGGTCAGGAATGGACAGATCAAGGAGGTGGGAGAATGAAGTTAGATGAGAATCAAAGTGAGGCAGAAAGATAAAGGGCACCTTTCCACTATATCACATCACCCTCTTTTCAGAACAAGGCACAGAATAAATAAAGAAGGGCAGGAGACTTCTTTTGTGCTTCACAAGATCAGCCATTGGGGCTTACTAGAGATCACCTTCACAAACACCCCTCCCTCCGGACTTGGAAATTGTTTAATGAGTTGATGCACCACCAATCAAACCAACCAGCCCTCAAGCTGATTGATATTTAATATGTTGATACTAAATCTCTCTGCACTGCTTTAGGCCAGTTGTTGAGGTGAAGGAAGCAGAAATGATGCCTGCTTTATGCTCAAACCATGTGATCTGGTCATACCTATTTTTGCAATGGCCTTCCATGAACCTTCAGGCCAAAGAGAGAGGGAGTGCCATGCTGTAAATGGCAAAAGGCAAGCAGGAAATTGGCTAATAGAATCATATCCATATTTTCCTTGTCAAATAGAATCCCATTTTTGTTTAGTCCAACATTAGGTTTGGTCTGGTTTTTGCTGGCCTTCAGTGAAAGACTGTGAATCATCATCCTGTCCCAAATCTGTATGGGCTGAGCTGTAATGAAGGAAATTACTCCTAGTCAGAGGATCTGGCTTTTAGGATACTGAATAAAAGGCACTTTCTGGTCTTCTCCATAAATATATCTATCTAGAAAAGCACAATCTTCCATACCAAATGAACTATGTTTTCTCTTACCAATAACTAATTCAATTTAAAAAACCCACTAGAGGTAATTATTTAACTAGACTTCCAATAATTACACAAATATATTTTGATTCCTTTCAGTTTAATTAAAAACAAAATAAAATAATTTTAAACTCTGTGGGGATGTTAAGGGAAAACTAGTACCTCTGGTAGCTAGGTGTCATGGTGGATACAGTACCAAGCCTGGAATCAGGAAGACTTATCTTCATGAGTTCAAATCCTGTCTCAGACATTTACTAGCTGTGTGACCCTAGACAAATCACTTCACCCTGTTTACCTCAGTTCTACATCTGTAAAATGAGATGGAGGAGGAAATGGCAAACCAGTTGGATACAACTGTAAAACACCAATGCCTCTGGTGTAAGGGATGCAGAGTTCTTTTCAAGACTGTTGATTTACATTAGGTGTCCCCCTGCCACCCAACTCTCATCTGTAGCTCCATGAAGTGAAAGTATGTACAGAGGCCGCACTGGTAAAATGATCTCAGCAGATGGGCTAACCCAGGTTGAGGGTACACAGGGGGACTGTCTTCCCCAAGTATGTCAAGACATCCCCAGCAGAATCAGTGGATATGAACAATGGTTTCCAATGACCCCCGAAGGTGGTAGAAACAGAGACTCTGGAGAGCTTAGAGCTTGGTTAGGCATTAAAGGCACCAAGGTTATCCATTGAATTCCAAACCATCTCTAGTCATCTTGACTTTTGTAATGCCACTGAACTTCTATGTCTCTGGATGAGAGACTGAGGCAAAGAACTTCCCAAAGACTTCACACAACTCTGTCTCACTTAAATCTAATTTATGTTCAAGTCAAAAGACATCACCCATATCAATTTATCATTTTTACTTACCTAAAAGTTCTATAGCTACTATGTACAAGTGACAAAGCATCAGGTACACATTCACTGGGAGCTGTAGTCTCAACCCTGCACACAGGAAGCCCAGGCCATAAGCCTTCTCATTGGGCTAAAGCATCAGTGGAATTCAGCAGCCTCCTGAGTATCTAAGTACCTTTCTCTTGGCATGAGAAAGGGGCTATAAAGCAGCCCTAAAATTGTCTGCTTCACCTAATCTAACCCTGGCCTGCTCACTGCAGAGGAGATTTGACCCTGTGGTGGTATTCATATAGAGTTCAGAAGAAGTGATACAAGGACTCTCTCAGAGGACCTTCTCAGAGACTCTTGGAAGAACTTTGGAAACAATTGTGAGACCTGGAAGACACTGGCAAAGGACCATCCAACATGACATGCTCGCATGAAATGAGGCACTGTGCTCAATGAGCAAAGCAGAATTGCAGCAGCTCAAAAGAAACATGAAATATGCAAATTTAGAGACATCTCCAGTCCTAATGCTCATATGGACTATTTCTTTCTGCTCAGTTTGAGGTAGAACCTTCTGAGCTTAGATTTGGTCTGATCAACCACAGTCAAACACAAGCACAGAACCATCATTTTGATCCTCTTTGAGCACCAAGGACAGCAACCATTACCTTTGTATACTTGAAGTCCTTTGTCCATGAACTTTTCTCCTCAGTTATATCTTGGGTTTTTCATTACCAGTGACTGATTTAGAGGTAATTTAAATCCACTCTCACAAAATCCATTATAGAATTTCTTACCCACCATTTTATATATATGTTATTAGGTTTGATGGGGCCAATTTCAAATAAACTTGAAGGGAATGAAACTGCTATGTCGAAAGTGATTGGGTCAGAATAGAAGATTATGGTATTTTGTGGGAATTATTATAGAGTATAGACTGAACACTTGACCCACATGTAATACAGTTGAACAACAATTCAGTTTCTCTATAATTTTTTTTCAATTTACCAAAAATAACTTTTTTTGGCTATGAAGGAAATAATACTAACAATGAACTCCCACAGTGTTGAAATGTTTTATGTTAGAAATACTCTGCAAAAATGATCTTGTTGGATACTTATAATACATTTTTAAAGTAGAGTATAAGAAAACAAAACTGAGAATCAAAGGGACTTTCAAAGAATTTTTCCAAGGACACTAGTAGCACAGAAATAGTTCTATTATGCTATCATGCTGAAAAAAAAAGAAGTTCATCATATTAGTGTCACTGTTATGTGGAGAATTGTAAAACCTCATATTCTATTTAGCTTTGAAAATACCACAATCTTTCATACACAGTGCCACCAAAAACAACAGCTAGAATTTCTATAATACTTTGAGATTTAAAAAGCACTTTAAAAATACCATCTCATGGGGGCAGAGCCAAGATAATGGAGTAGCAGCACAGACTTTCTAGGACCCTGCCCCCAAGCCCAGCCAAATACCTGTAAAAAATGGCTATAAACAAATTCTGGAGCTGAAGAACTCACAGAATGATAGAGTAAAGCAAATCTCCAGCCTGAAAGGTTGCCAGGAACTGTCTATCATACCATGCAGGGGGCAGGCCCATGCCAGCACACACAGGACCTGAGCAGGCCTTGGGGAGACTGAATCTCTCACACTGGTGGCAATTTCCAGACTTCAGGACCCTGAAACATGGAGGACAAATTGGAAGGTCAGTAGAAAAAGACTATGAGATCAATACGGAAGAGTGGAGTTTCCCGGCCCCCGCTCCAGGGCAGCAGAGGGGGAATTGAGGCAGAGGAACCTGCAGCAATCACAGCAGCAGCAGGGGCAGAGACAGGGACTATTTCTGGAACTTGAGGCCCACAGACTGTGGGGGAATGGAGCAGGTGACAGTACACCCACTACCCCCACTGGAAGCAGATATCTACCTTGACAAAAAGCTCAAAAGTCAAGTAAATGGCTGGGGAAATGAGCAAAAACCAAAAAATGAACCAGAATATAGAATCTTACTTTGGAAGACCAAAACATGCAAACAGAAAACAAAGTCAAAGCTCCTTCTTCCAAAACCCCCAAGAAAAATATGCATTGGTCTCAGACCATGGAAGAGAAATCCAAAATGGATTTTGAAAATCAAGTAAGAGAGGTGGAGGAAAAGTTGGGAAGAGAAATGAGAGTGATGCAAGAAAATTATGAAAAACGAGTTAACTGCTTGCTAAAAGAGACTTAAAAATGCTGAAGAAAATGATGCTGTAAAAAATAGACTAACCCAAAAGAGAAAAGAAATTCAAAACGTCAATGAGAAGAATGCCCTAAAAAGCAGAACTGGCCAGATGGAAAAGGAGGTTCAAAAGCTCACTGAAGAAAATAATTCCTTGAAGATTAGAATGAAGCAGATGGAAGTTAATGACTATGAAAAATCAAGAAATTATAAAACAAACCAAAGGAATGAAAAAACAGCAATCAATGTGAAATATCTCACTGGAAAAAACAACTGGCCTGGAAAATAGATCCAGGAGAGACAATTTAAAAATTATGGGTACCTGAAAAAAAAAGCCTAGGCATTATCTTTCAAGAAATTATCAAGCAAAACTGTCCTGACATTCTAGAACCAGAGGGTAAAATAAATATTGAAAGAATCCACCAATTTCCTCCTGAAAGAGATCCCAAAAGGAAAACTCCTAGGAATATTGTAGCTAAATTCCAGAGCTCCCAGGTCAAGAAGAAAATATTGCAAGCCGCCAGAAAGAAACAATTCGCGTATCATGGAAAACAATCAGGATAATACAACATCTGGCAGCTTCTACATTAAGGGATTGCAGGGCTTGGAATATGATATTCCAGGAGTCAATGGAACTAGGATTAAAACCAAAAATCCACCCAGCAAAACTGAATATAATATTTCAAGGGGAAAAAATGGTCATTTAATGAAATAAATGATAATATATAATTATATAATATATAGTAATAATAATATGATACATAATAGTATAATAATATATAATACAAATAAATAATAAATGAAATAAAAGCACGCTTGATAAAAAAAAACAGATCAATAGAAAATTTGATTTTCAAACACAAGAAGCAAGAGAAGCATGAAAAGGAAAGAGAAATCCTAAGGGCCTTACTTATGTTGAACTGTTTACATTCCTACATGGAAAGATAATGTTGATAACTCTTGAGACTTTTCTCAGTGCTAGAGGAGTTGAAGGGATTGTACACATATAGACAGAGGACACAGGGTGAGTTGAATAGGAAAGGATGATATAAAAAAAAGATAAAATTAAGGAGTGAGAGAGGAATATATTGGGAGGAGAAAGGGAAAAATAGAATGGGACAAATCATCTCTCACATAAAAGACGCAAGAGAAAGCCTTTTCAATAGAAGGGAAGAGAGGGGAAGTGAGAGGGGAAAAGTGAGCCTTACTCTCATTACATTTGGCTTAAGGAGAGAGTAACATGCACACTCAATTTGCTATGAAACTCTATCTTACACTACAGGAAAGTAGGAGAGAAGGGGATAAGCAGAGGTTAGGGAAATGATAGAAGGGAGAGATAATGAGAGAAGGTTGTAATTAGAAGTAAATACTTTTGAGGAGGGACAAGGTCAAAAGAGAGAATAGAATAGATGGGGACAGGATAGGATGGAGGAAAATATAGTTAGTCTTCCACAATATGACTTTTATGAAAGTCTTTTGCATAACTACACATGTATAACATATATCGAATTGCTTGCCTTCTCATTGGGATGGGTGGGCAGGGAAGAAGAGAGAAAAGTTGGAACTCAAAGCTTTAAAAATGAATGTTAAAAATTATTTTTACATGCGCCTGGGAAATAAGATATACAGGCAATGGGGTATAGAAATCTATCTTGTCCTCCAAGAAAATAGAGGGGATAGGGATAAGAGAAGGGAGGGGTGTGATAGAAGGGAGGGCAGTTTGGGGGAAAGGGTAATCAGAAAGCACGCTGTATTGGGGTGGGTGGAGGGGAGACATGGGGAGACAATTTGAAACTCAAAATCTTGTGGCAATGAATACTGAAAACTAAAAATAAATAAATTAGAATTTAAAACAGTACCATCTCGTTTTATTCTCACAAAAACCCTGGAAGATTGGTGTTATTATTATCCTCATTTTTACAAATGAGGAAACAGAGGGAAAGGTTAATTAGCTAATTTGTCTAGGGTCACAAAGCTAGTAAGTGTCTGAAGGATGATTTGAATTCAGATCTTCCAGATTTCAAATTCATCATTCTATCCACTGAATCACCTAGATGTATAGTCTATGTGTATAATTCCATCCAGCTGAACAATAACACATTCCATCCAAAAAACAAAGGATTTATTGATATAATCCTAAGTGTACTAATATGCTGAAACATCTACGTTGTCAGAATTGTCAGAACTGAATGACTTTCCCCTCAGATTTTTGAATTTCTTGTAACTATACATCTTGCTCTGTGTTTAGAGACTTGGGTAACAAGGCATTGAATATAGGAAAAAAAACATTTTCAAATGAATCAGCTGTGTTCAGACATGAAACAGGTTAGCAATTGCATTGACTTTCCAAGCCCTGGTTGAGTGATTTTAGTGATTTAGATTTGCTAGGGTCTCACTCTGTTTCCCTAATTAGTTTCTGGGAGTAGGCATGACTTATACACAAAAGAATTTACTCTAGGTCTTCATCTAGGAAGCAGTGACAAGGACTAGCTCTACAAAGAGTGCTACGGGCTCCTTAAAGTCTGAGGAAAGGGAGAAGTTCCTCAGACTTCTCAAAACTTCCTTTGTTTTGGTCCTTTCTCAACCAGTAAAGGAACATGAATCGTATTCTCTGATATAACATCTAATTATACTTATATTTTCACAATGTCAAGTCATTTGACCAATCTACTGTATTGGCACAAATATATTCAAATGCAGTCAAATCTCAAATAAAATCTTAACGAAAATCATTGAAAATAGCATGTTATACTCAGAACAAATAAGACTAATTTTTGTCTGCTCTACGGTTTTAAAGCGATTCAGCTTGGAAATGACTGGCTGTCTGTAGACCAATAGCATAGGCAACTTATAAGAAAATTCAATTTGTTTAATGGAAAACATGAATAGCCAGGTATCTACCATATTTTCAATCAACTGGCTAGTTTATTAGATCTATTAAGACTTTTCCCCCTTCATTTCTCAATGGGCATTCCAGCTCTGTATTAAAGCCATTATAACCCATTATTACTCAGAATCACAAACAGAAGATCTAACTTGGTGATTTCCCTCATTAACAATAGCATTTTGTGTTGTTTTCTGTGCTGTGAACTGTTCTTTGCCTTGTCCCAGTTTAATCACCTTTATTACTAAAACTTCTCTAAGAAAAATGAATTAAATTGATAAGAATTGACTAATGAAGAAAAACATTTTCAGTCCCTGGGCATCTGCACAACAAAAGTGACAAGAAAATTCAGATTGTCAACTTTATCTGGAAATGTCATATGACTGTTTCTAGTGGGGTGCTTCTGTACTGCCCTTGAAATGCTAATAGCTTGCATTATACCAGCATTATGCAATACATAAATAAAAGTCATAATATCACAATATCAAACATTCATATAGCACTTTAAAGCTGGTGAAACCCTTTCCACCCAAGTTTCTTGTAAAAAAGTGACATCATTAGTACTGATGATAATATTCATGACAAGAAAAAGGATGTGAATAATTTAGAAATCACAAAAGAGATCCAAGTGGATCACTGAAACCCAGGAAAGCAATCCAAGAATTTGATTCACAAGAAAATATTTATATAAAAAAGTCACGATAGTTCGGGGGTCACTGTTTTACCAAAGCCATCAGTTCTTCTGGTAGTTAGACACTGTAAGGTCATATATACAGAGTCACAGAAAAGCCAAGTGAGAAGGAAACCTCAGAAGCTTTGAAAGACACTTCAGTAAAGGTCCTTAAGAACAAGGATGTTCAGAGTCCCCTATGATTTGCCTCTCATGTTGTTGAAGCTCTATGGAGGTAGAGAGGGGGCAGAAGATCATCAGCTTTGAGCTGGAGGAGAATATAGAGGTCATAGATCCAGAGTCATTGTACCCATTTCACAAATGGGGATACTGAGAAACTAAGACATTAAGTCACTTTTCCAGGATCACTCATCTAATATTTAAAAATGGGATGTAAACCATATTTCCTGTTTCCAAGTCAAGGGCCCTCTCCACAGCACCTGATGAGAAAGGTTGGGAAGCTGATTCATGGTGGTCATGTAGGATTGGGATTAGGTGGGGGGAGTCGGAATGGAATTTTCCTATGGATGGCACCTCTCCATCCCCTACCTTTACTGGCCTCCTTTAAGTGGTGACATTGCTCAGGGAAAAGAACCGAGACTTTCACCTAGGCTTGTCATACTCCAATTTGTTGAATGGAAGCCCCTTGAGGTCAGGGACTATTGCTTGCCTCTTTGTATTTGCAGCACAAAACAGAGTGCCTGGCACATAGTAGTCCTTAATAAATATATGCTGAACAACTGATAAAGGGAATAATTCTCAGTTTAAATCTCTTAATGCACAAGAGAATCAGGGGGCAGCCATAGCCTCACCAAGCCAAAATCTTTCTTTAGATATAAACTAAAGCCTTCATGTTGCTTGAATCCTATAGAAAAGGGAAAAAAACACTATTTTTGTCAACACAGGTGTAAGCTATCCTTAAAAAAGCCCAGAGTTCCAAAATCTGCCAACATTTCAGGACAGATAAATTAGGGGTAATTACTGCATCGCTTCATCGTTCTTTACTTTACAAAAGGATTCACTGCAGGACTCCAGTGTTCCTTTAAATAGCAAACACTCTGCTGCACAGAAATGTTCCTTTATAGATCATTAGCTTTGAAGGTGGGGGGAGGACTGAAAAATGTACAGCTAAAGTTGGAGGAGTCTAGATTAAAGAACAATCAAATGGAAATGAAACAGGCTGGAACTTCTGTTGTATTTAATGGAAAAATAAATCTTCCACTTCCAAAATATCAATTTACATACCTATGTATATTTGCATAATACACATATGTGTTTGTATACATACACCTGTATGCATATATGATATATTTAGATATATGTATGCATGTATATCAAGCATATTAGAACTGGAAAGAAGCTTACTAATCAATCAAAATCAGTATTTATTAAGAAACTACTATGTGCTAAACCTGTTACTACACAGTAGTGTAGACTGGCAAAACATATTCCCACATTGGCCATATTCAAAATGAATGACAGTATTTATGTTCATCAATTGTCTGTCATGATATGGGTGGCATGTTTTGTCTTCTTCCGTTAGAAGTCATGATTTGTCATTGGATTCCTCAGTGTTCTCAAATCTTTTTTGTTGTTTTCCTCTCTAATGTTCTCAGTGTATAAATGACTGTCCCAGTTCTGTTCATTTTGAATCCGTTTACGAAGTTCTTCCCGATTTCCTTTGGAATTTCCCATTTCATCATTTCTTCTAGCCTAATAATATTAAACTACATATACAGACCACAATTTGGCTATTCTCCAATAGGATAGAGCAGTCAATGGAGTCTTGATTTGACTTGATTATCCTATCTGTACTCAAAATATAAAGAGATTATCGAGAGGCCCTAATAGACTCAATTCTGACCGGTGAGCATGGACCAGCTGCTGAAAATAGAAATGGAAACCTGGTGTGAGTGGGAGAAGCAGATGAGACCGCATCATCTTTAGGGTTTATGATAGAGCAGAGCAAAGATGGGCCCAGCTTTATATAAATCCTATGCTTTGGGAGAGAAGACTTCAAAATATTTACAGAAAGGACACTGATGACTTCACTCCCTAAAATTCTACAGGAAAGGCTAACCCAGGAAAGATGGAAAGCTCTCAAGAACTGAATTCTAAAGAAAGAAACCCAGTTTATTTTGAATGAGGGTGGAAAGGGAGAGCCATCTCCTGAGGTTTGCATAGAGTCTTGAGGAATGTCGTGGCTAAGAAAGTCAAATCTACAAGAAGAAAGGATGTACAGGCAACTGCTGAACACAAGTGACTGTCTTTCTACTTGGTTCTAGGGGTCTGAACTAAAGCAATGAGAAAATATTGCCGAGGCAAAATTAAGTCCAACATGCAGAAGACATCTCTCAATAATTGGAGCTGTCCAAATGTCTATGTTGGGAAGTGGTTGTCCTTTACACAGAGAAGTGGTGTAATCATTTCTCAGGTGTGGAGTGGAAAGTATTTCTACACAGACAGAAGTAGATTGGAAATCAGATGACTTCTGAGATCTCCTATAACTTTGAGGTTCTGTAGTTTAGCCAGTGAAACTCAGAGCAATGGAGTCATTAACTTATCCTATCCATCCAGATAATAAGTGGCACAAGAAAAATGTGGCACTCCAGGTTCTTGGCATGACACTCTGTTACTGTTTCAATGCTACATGGGCAATGACTAAAGGATTTGAGTAGGGGAACTGGCTACTCAAACACAGTTCAAATCCTACATTCTGTAGGAAACCTTCCCTTTGATAGGGATCTCTCTCTCTCTCTCTTTACATATATATATATATATATGTGTGTATGTATGTATGTGCATGTATGTATGTGCATGTATGTATGTGCATGTATGTATATATTTACATACACCTAGTTATTTCTGTGAGTCTCCTCCATGGGAATAGGAACAACTTGAGAGCCAGGAACCTGTTGTTGCCATTCTTTGTACCCTCAGAACTTTGAACAACTCCTAGAACACATAAATAATGTTTACTAATGTCAACAAGAACAATTGACTACTGCTAATATAATGTTCGATTACTGAACTGAACACTTGGCCAAGTGTGTCTGGGAGGGATTCCTGTATTTGTTATGACTGGACAGTACTCTGAGATCAAAGTGACCTCTTTCCAATCTCCAATGACTCTATCTTTAATTACCTTAAATTAAAAGAATAGATCACCTTTTAAAGTCTTAATTTCCATGTATTAGTCTTCCTAAGGCTGGTTAATCCAGCACATGATATAGAATTAGGAAAACATACATTTTGAGCTAGCAGAGACCTTAGGGGCTGGTAGGTCTGACCCCCTGATATGACAGATGAAGAAGATAAGGTCCAAAGTGGCTACTGAATTACTCAGTCTCACAGAAAACAAGTGTCTAAGATAGCATTTCGACCCAGATTGTCTCTCTCCTCGTCCAGTACTCTATTCACCATGTGACTCAGCTTCGCTTATAGGGTAAAGCTTTCAGGAAAGAATTCAAAAGTCTAGAGATACTGACGTCTCCCCAGGGACAATAGCTGACTCTTCCCACCCACAGACACAAACAAAGGAACTCATACACAGCTGTGCTGCAGGGCTGGGCTGGACTGACAGAAGGAGCAGTAAGCAGCCTTATTAGCTGCAGCACAGTTGACAATGCCACAGTTCACATTTCCACCATGATGCCATAATAATCAAAGGTTATATTTAATAACTTTACTTGATATCTCCTTGTCTCAAAGGTTGTTCTGCATTTTTCATTTGAAGGCCATAAATAATTGGTCTTATAAGCTCTTGGTGAAAGCAATCTTCTGGTTCATGTTTTCCCAGAATATAGGTGGTGTAGCAGGTAGAGTTTTGGAAATGGAGTCACAAAAACTTGGGTAACAATCCCACCTCAGACATTCTGTATCACACTGGACAAGTCAATTAACCTCTCTAGTGCTCAGTTTTCTCATCTACAAAAGGAGGGAGTTGTAGTCACTAACTTTTAAGGTACTAAATCTATCATGGTATAACTCACAAAAACAAGGGGGGTGGGGTGAGGTCTCTCAGTTCCTGATTTCAAAAGAAAAGTTTGGTATCCTGACGATAGTATTATTTGCCCATTTGGTGAGGTTTTGTGGGGAGAAAGTTCATGAAATGAAGACTCTTTCTGGAAATGCAGCTGCTTAAGATCCACTCCATAGAGTGGATCAAGTGTATGAACATACCTCATTCCAGAAGTCCCATGTTCAGTCTCTAGTGGAGAATGACAGTGCATGAAGAGGTACTTAATCAAAATCACAAATATAGATAGTGCAGACTGAGTTCCAAACAGCCAGCGTCTTATCCTACTGGCAAAGATATGAAGCATGGTGCCACTTTTCCTTCTGCCTGCCTTCCAATGTTACTCTTGAGTTATTGAGGCCCAGAAAATGTATCCCTGAAGAGAAAACCCAGAGTTTGCCCAACATTCCTGTCTGTAAGGCTCCTCTCTTGCAATAGGGGTCTCAAAGCTTGTTTTCTAGCCAACAGGATTTGTTACTCAATATGTTGAAAATATTCCCAGGACATAAAGAGGCCCTTTTCCATGGAGAAACCTTCTGTATTTTCAGGACCTGTCATCTAACAATTTCGAAATATCAGAGTAAAGAACTGAATTGCTCCAGAGCAGTCTCTTAGCAGATGAGAGAACTGAAGCTGTGTCTATAAGAAGTCAAATCAATGAAATACAATAGATCTAAAGAGGTGGGGCTTTTGGATTATCTTCCATTGTATTTGTCCATGGCCCTTCTGAATGGGGTGCTTCTGGTAGTTTGTATCCTAGGCTAAGTACTATTAACCACTCTGATAGGGCACACCAAGTCTCTTAATACTTCACTCAACGGGCATTACCTCCCTCTAAGTGAGTACTGGACAAGGTCAGCCTAAGAAGGCCCAGGTCTCCCATTGCATCCTGGGCCATCTCCAGTCATCCTGAGGAATATCTGGTTACTGGACCCACATGGCTCAGGACGAGAAGTAAGATTGATGACCTTGCACAGTCCTTCCTCACTCACAAGTCTAGTGCAAATCAGATCATCGTTTCTCAGATGTCATGGTCTTCCTTGAAAATGAAGGATGAACACAACCACAACCAACAACTTGTGTGTAAGCCAAGACTGAAAGAAGGAAAGATGCTTCTGTGAGGAAGCACTGACTCATCCTAAAATATCAGAAAGGCTGAGCCAACCTGCAGCGATGTGGTCAGGGACGTGCCAGAGGGAGGCTCTGAAGTCCACAAGCCAAGAGGTCCAGAGGAGAAATAGAGAGTCAGAAGGAGGGGAGAAATGACCGGATGCATGCATGATGTTTCCTATATTATGAAATGCCATCCACCCAGCAGTGTTTCATCTGAGGGGTGGGCATTAGTGCCAGATGCTGACATCCATGGGCTAAGCCACAGATCAATCTACAAGAGCCCACTTTTTAATGCTCAATCAGTTAATTTACCCAGCATAGGGAAGAGGGATTTGACAAATCTTTTTGTTATTCTGAGATATAGAACTATAAGCAATAAGTGGATAGAGGAAGATTTAGGGTGGAAGATAGGGAAGATTTCCAAGTGGTGAGAGTAGAGTCTCAAAGCAGAATAGGAGGTGATGGGTACATCCACACATGTGTGTGCGTATATATGTGTGTACACAAACAGGCAGAGACATATACACATACATAAACAGATGTAAGAAAGCTATTTATCTACTTATCTTTGTTACTTTGGAAAGATTTTTTAAATGAGGTGAGAAATGGAGAAGACAGAGATACATAGGCACTGGTACTCAGAGAAAGATTCCAAGCTCCTGCCACGTCTATTATCATTCACAGGCATGTCAGATATATACCTCTCTCAATCCTTACTTGGCACTGTTACATTTTCATCTCTGGGCACAGTTTCAGTGACTATTTCTCAGCATCCCTGACACTAGTGAGTGCCCGTAGTCTCTCTCACTTCAGTCCTGAAGATTAAGTTGGATTCCCTGATGGTACAGAGAGCAGCTGTGGCCTCAATGAATGGCACTGTTCTGAGGCATCAATGCAGAACAGACCTGCCTCAGGCCTTCCCAACAAGTGATCTCCTTTGGAGAGTCACTCCGAGCCTTTCAAACCAGTTCCTTGGCCATCCTTACAAAGATAGCAGCAGGGCTTCTATTTTTTTCTGATAGAATAACCAAAATCTTTCTGCATAAAATCAGTCATGTCTCTTCCCTGCTTTCCATTCCTTCAGGCTCTCACTTCGCTATTCATTGGCAGTATGAACCCTTCCTAAATTTTGTTAACCTAAGCATCTCAGAAATTGGACAGCATCCCATCAGGCCATCTGCTCTCACAGCCCCATGCAGGTAATGAAGGTGATTCTATGTCAGCTCTGACCCTCCCTGTTTTACTACTCATTGTCTTTAACAATAGGAGGTAAATGGTTTTCTTATCTCCATCATTCCCTCATGGTGTGGAAGACTAAACTAGATTCTTCTTGCATGAAAAAAGCCACTATCTGTTCTACCCAGTTATATAAGGTAAGTCAGACCTGGAACAGGCTTTGAGAGCTGTCCTCATAGATACTTTTTAAGGGGGATTTCATTTTCTGCTGCAGCAATATTTGGAGGAAAAATATAAAACAGAAAATTCCTGCTTTAAACATTTTGAAAGGAAAGAAAAATTGCACTGTTTTTAAAAGTTCTAGCTGATAAGCCAGCAAACAAAACTGAGATCACGACTTTTTCACAAAATCAGCTTTTGTGATTTCTATCCAACACATTTGTTCACTTTTCCTTGACTGTGTCTACTTAGAGACCATTTTAGCCAACTTCATCAATGGCTTTATGATATGTCTACATGCATAGATAAAATCATATACATACATATACATATATGCACATATATAACATATAGTATGTGTGTATATATGTATGTGTACGTACATATGTATAAGCTGGGGTGCCCTTCCTTGAAAAAATGTATTTGTACCCATATACATGTCCATGGGGGAAAGAGAAAAACAAGCCTTTTAGGCTGGCGCTTTTTATCTAGATCCCGAGGACAGTCGATACACTTACCTGAGCTCTCTGATTTCTGAATGAGATGCAGAATCAACTAGGCCAACCAATGGACATGTCAATAGGAGGGAGGACTTGGTACAAGTAACACATTGGTGAAGCCACTGGCTCTTGGTACAAACTTTGGCTGAGAGAGTGATTGATTGATATGGAGTAAAGAATGAGAAGTGAAGAGAAGGCTACAATAATGCTGGATATGTGCAGGTGGAGAATTTGCATAATTAAGTCCCTGAGTATAAGGGAGGAGGGGGGAGAGTTGGAAGGGCAGGCTACAAGTGACATCCAATATTAGAGCAATAAAGATCTGGCAGCAGATTGTCATTGTCGAGAGCATCAGACTGTGGAACTCTGCCAGATCGATCATTCTTCTCGGCTCCTCTTTCTTCATTTTGTCAAATGGGAATTATAATAGCACTGATTTCACTGCATGTTTGGAAGGTTCAATGCAATGATACTCACAAAGATTTTTCAAACAAGTAAATGCATAAGTGTTATCTACTAAAGGTGAACTAGGCTAACGTGTATTTCAAGGCACCTTCCGTGGTATATTAGAAAGAGCATTAGACTTGGAGCTGTGGCAGATCTGTGTTGTAACCCACTTCTGACCCAAGAGTAGTTATGTAACTAGAGTCAAATAACTGAAAATGTGAAACTTTTTTTCTTATCTACAGATAATAAACAGGATGGTAATTCATTCATTTCCTACATCAAAGTATTTTCTGGGAATTGAATAAGATAATATAGATTATAGATCTATAAGGAGATGTATAGATCTATAGATCTATATCTATTACTTCATAGAGTACTTTGTATTACCATATTACCATTTATGAGTTTTAGGAAATTCCTTGGAGCTTGGTCCCAGACTCACTCATTTTCAGAGTAGAGAAGAGATGGTTTCCATATTTTATTTTTTTTCCTTTTTAAAAGATTTTTCCCCTAAAATCCTAAGGGGCATGAGTGATCAATACCATTTGGTAATATATTCTATATGATGGGTCACCTCATTGGGTTACATATATCAACTGAATTTGAAGAAAATTATTTCTCATCATTTTCCTTCCTCTAACTCTGTGGAAATAAATAGTACTATACTCAATAAGTTCCAGTTTAAATGACTGGAAATAGAAAAAAATGTTCAGAATTTCAAGGGCTTTGTTCTTGAGATATTTTATATTTATATTTCCATTGACAAACCTTCATCAAAGCACTCGGATTGCCTACACAATGACAACATGACAGGCTGGAAAGTGAAAACATTTCTTTAGTTTAACTTGCTTTTTTTCCCCATTCATAGACCAACAATTAATCTACCTGCCTTTTTCATGGCATGGTTACACAGTGACTCTTTTGTTAGAAGTGGGTTCCACACCTAATATTTTTTCACTAGATTTGATGATTTGGCACTATAGATGTAGATTTGTAGATTTGGCACCTTCCAAACACATCTTCTGCAAAAGAGCTTGGCCATCAGAACTGAAAAAAAGTGAATAGTGCATCTATATCCATCCCATTGAGTTGGTCTGTGAAATGCATCTGTTAATCCTTCTGCCTCTCTTTGTTTAGACACATGGGTCACACTTCCCCAGATTCTGCTGAGCTATGACACCAAGCCATAACAACATTTCATCCTAACATTGGCTACAGGTAAACAAGGGGAACTTGAGCATCAGAACATCTGGCTCTGCTACTGATAGCAAATCAGGAAAGGGGGTGGGGAAGGCTTGTGAGTGAAAAGAGTTCTATAAATGGCTTCTCATTTCTGAGCACCTTCCACAAAGTTTACTCATCAGAGGCAGCTCATCACCAACTATCACGTTTCCTAGGAAACTCACAGTGCCTACACTTGAAAACCACACAGAACCAACTCTTCTGCTCCAACAGAATGGCATTTTAAAGTGTAAATTATGGGGGTGGAAGGTGAAATGGTTAACGGCTAGACTCCAGCATAGCAAGGCAAACTAACTGTTGTAGGTCCATTATGACATGCCTTTCCCTTCTTCCTTGTGCTCTGTTCTGGCTATGATTTTCACAGCCACTGAAGTGAGTTGCTTGATGCTATTGTGAGAATGGACTGATGGATAAAGCACTGAATTGGAATCTGAGGGGGGTTGGGATTCATGACAGCTGTGTGTTTCCACATCTGTTTTTTGGAAAGAACGATCACAATGCCTGCCTGTATCACAGGCAATATGTTAGCAGGAATTTCATCATCATTTTTGGAAGCATTTGATTTATATCATGACTGCTCCAGCTCCTGCAGTAGGACTCGGGTTCCTGACTGGTGACATTCTCCATCAGCAGCTGGACCTCACCCCACTATGGCACTCTCTAGGAATCATCTTGCCATGTCACCAGCTACGTTCCCTCTCTGGCCCTCCTCCTTTGCTTCTCACACTCCTACTTTCCAATCTAACTCTTAGAAGAGTAATAAAATCAATATTATCCTCAAAGGATACGTTAATCAAGTACCTTTTAATTCTGCCGACCTTCCCTATGAGCTAGGTAGCTGGTCTTATACAAAGGAAGATCTGAGTTCAAATTCAGCCTCAGACACTTACTAAATGTGGGACTTTAACCTGTCTCCCACTGTTTCATAAACTGTGAAATGAGGGTCATGATAGCAGCTATATTGTAAGAGTTGTGAGGATCAAATGAAAAAAAACAATTCTGAAGTGCTTAACCTGGTACCTGGCACATAGTTATTTGGTTATTGTCCTTTGTGCTCAAAGAAGACAAAACAGCATCACTATGTTGGGGTCAAGGTCCAACATGTTCAGCTCTGGCTGATCAGATGAATATGAGCTCAGAAGGCTCTACATAGGCTGGACACAAATGGCCCATAGAACATTTGAAGTGGAGATGGCTCTAAATTTGCCTATTTCATGTTTATTTTGAGTTTCTTCCATTCCACTTTGCTCATAGAGGGCAGCTTCTTCTGGCACACAGTAGGTGCTCAATAAATGCTTGTGTCCTTCCCTCCTTAGACCAAAATAACCCTTCCTAACTCCTGTCTCCTTATATGGATGTGTTGCCTTCCACTATTAAGATGTAAGCACCATGAGGGCATTTCTGTATTTGCTTAGCACAGTGCCTGGTATAAATTAAATTCTTAATAAATGTACCATTCATTCACAACTAAGATTGTACTCATAGCATATGCATGAAGGATTTTATCATTCACTGCTATTGCTCAGCTGATATCAAACGCCATTTTCCTGAATCCAAAGAACTCTTCCTCTGTCTCATCATAAAACTTGGAAGCCATATCCTTGGTTTCATACACTAAGCCAAGAAGGGCAATGAAATGTGTCCAGTAGTGGATTCCTCATGAATCTGCAAACTCATAACTGCTTAGTTACTGACAAAATCAAGGTCACCTTGGATGCTATCCAGCTAAAAGTGAAGGACCATCACTACATTGCCTGGGATTAGGATCTAGTCTACTGTGATGCAGCAAGGCTTTCTGCAATGCAATTATGAACCTCATTTAGCCCTGGGCAAAGAATAAAGACAACTTTATATCGGCAAGGTGCAGTGCACAAACGTCTTAGAAAACAAACAAACAAAAAAACAAAGTCATTTTTGAGCAGTTAGATTTATCACAGCTATTTTTTGTTATTGGTTGGGGTGTACAGGATCCAAGCCCCCACAGTTCCACAACTTTGCCTCCTTGCTGTTTTGTTCTGGTAGTAAGGAAAAGAGTTCACAAAGAAAAGGTAGGAG
Source organism: Notamacropus eugenii (assembly GCF_028372415.1). NCBI lineage: Eukaryota > Metazoa > Chordata > Mammalia > Diprotodontia > Macropodidae > Notamacropus > Notamacropus eugenii. The sequence goes on from NC_092877.1 coordinate 384,280,198, forward strand.
GAAAGGAAGATGGGAGTGAGGGAGGAAGGAAGAGAGGAAAGGAGATAGAAAGGAAGAGAAGCAAAGGAGAGACAAGGAAAGGAAGAGGGAGAGAAAGGGAGAGGAAGGAAGAAGAAAGGAAGTAGGGAAGGAAGAAAGGAAAGAAGGAAGAAATGGAAGGAGAGAGGCTTTCTTTTTGAGAGAGAGCATTTCTCTATTTCTCAGTCCTTCAGTTTGTGCCCAGTAAACAAGAAGCATATGTTACACTTTCACAATATCTTCATTTTAAAATCCTGGTGCTAGATACATGATAGTCAATTAATGAGTCAAAGTAAAAGTTAACACACGTTTCTACTATGTTGAAGCCAACCTGCCCACTCCCACCATTACAGTCCCACACAAACACCACACTCGTACATACACACACGTAAGCATACACACACATGCACACATACACACACACACACACACTCAGACACCACAGCTCTTCTTAACCTCTAAATAGAAGAGTCCAACACATGTTAGGAGAAATACCTATGGTTACAACCAAGGCTTGAATTCTAAAGCTGGGTATTTCCTAAGGCCTCTTCAAACTGCCAAGGATGGTATGACAATAGAGCAGTAGGGTTTGAACACGAGGCATTGCTCTTCACTTCTTTTATAATGCTCTGAAAGAAGCAGGAATTTTTCAAGAAAAAATGATTTTATAAATATCTGTTTGCAGCTATGCCCATGTAAATGTGTAATTCTCAAATATTCATGACCCCTTCATTGAGCTTATACTAGTAGTGAAAGATACACATTCTATGCCATTATCCTGTCAGTGCCATGCATAAATGGAAGTATACACAACTGGGTCTTGCACATTTGACTATCTGACCTAGTGGCCTGCTCCTCTTAGAATTTACCTATGATATCTGAAGTTCAGAATGAAGTGAAGGGATAAGTTTAACATAAAACAACACCTTCAGAAGATTAAACCCACATCCATGCGTATCCATCCATAGCTAAAGCAGAGACTCTCCATTGACTTTTATGAAGGATCTCATGTTCATGTACTGTGTGTTCAGTCACACAGGATTAAGTACAGCTATGATCATTCTAGAAGATTAAGTTCATTTCTCCTATCTGCTTTCTTCTTATTTCTGGAAATTACCTTTAACCAAGAGGGGAAAATAGGAGAAATGCTGATGATCCAATGAATTTTTGTTATAACTACAAAAGTGAGAGTCAACTGAGACAATCAAATAAATCCCTCATATTACCTGAAAAGACACTGCTTCCTGATACCCTTCTGTGATATCGGAGAGATACCTCACTGAATGAATCAGTGAATCTTGGTGAGCAGTATAAACTCGGTGGGAAAAGGGCTTACACATCTCTTGAATCAATCACTCATTTAAATATTTTACACTACATGGGGGAAGTCCTTGATATAGTTAGAAGCATTTGAAAGCCATTGGCTGAAATGAAGTAACATCACATAGGAAGTAAATCCATATTGGTTGGGTAAACCAAGTCATATCCTGTAGATTTTGTATACAATTGTAAGCTAGCTAAGAAGCCAGGCATCTGAGTGGGTTGCACCAATGAGGAAAGACTTTTCCTTGCTTAGGACAGTGGGAGGAAAAGAGCTCTAGTTTCCATATTGGTCTTCTTCCTGCCCCTACATTGACCCAAGAAGCTTGTAAACATCAGAGGGTCAGAGGAAAATGTCACTAACTGTTGAAAAGGCTTGAACTGGATTCATGAGACATTAGACTCACTAAGGAATGGTCACTTTTTAACACTCAACAAGGAACCCAATTGATATTATACCATACGGGTAAGGGGAACATCTGGAGGACTCCAGAAAAAAGGATTTCCATAAGCAACAAGTTACCCCTTGCCTACGGGGGCGTTCTAACTTGGAGGTCAGTTTTCCCCATTTTTTTTAAAGTTAAGGAATAAAATTTATTAGATACATCACATTTTTTTGAATTTGAAGAAAACTTTGAAAGCACTTCTTAAAAAAAATCTGCTAGTAGGAGAATGTGCTACAGACTTTTTTCTTTTCTTTCTTTCAAGAGGTTTTGTATCAACAATATTAATACCAACTTAGAAAATATTCTTCTCTAAAAATTAATTATGTCTGAATGACTAATTGATATCAATGATAACAGCTGTGTTGGCTTGTGAATTATACATGAGAATAGCAGAAAGAAAGCCCCAATCTCTCCGAGACCCTGGAAGTCCGAGGAAGAAGTCAGCCAAGCTCTGTGAGTGTGACTTCAATGCAAGTAGGAGTAGGAAGGGGAGTTCCAGAAATGGTGCTGCATGAACACGACAGTCACAAAGATGAGGATGGAAACTGAGAGGGAATAAGAATAAGGATCTGGGGGACAAATAAGTTAAAGGTTAGTATCAACAATCCAGGCTCCCCTAACTTCTCTGTCATTGAGTAGAGATGCCAAGATTTTTTTTTAAAAATGTTGTTAATTATTTAAAACATGAGTTTATTCTCATTTTTTTTGCTATAAATATTCAATACTACTTTTTAAATTGATACAATTTGTCAAAACAAAACCCTGAAACAGAGGAACATTTGAAAATAGGACAATGGAAAATAAATACTTAAAGAAAAACAGTCATCCAAAAAAAGGAATGTAAAAAGAAAGAGGCTAGAAGGATGACTTTGTTAGAGATGGAATAAATAAATATTAAAAAGTTACTCTTCCATAAGAAATGATAAATATGAATACAAAGAAATCCTGAGTGATGGGCAGGAAATGGGGCAGATTAAAGAATTCAAAATCAAAATAACATCATTGTGATCCCACATACCTTACCTCTAACAGAAAAATGTGCCCTACTCTGAGCCATGATATGTATTTATGCTGGCACCTGCATTTATGCTGTTTGATCATGAATGAGCAGAAGTGGAAAGATGTTCAATGCCCCTGGTTCTCATCTTTCCATAATTTCAATCTTTCTTCCATAATATAAGAACATCCTGGCATGAAGAACAATTAATCCCTTAGATTTGGTCAGAGAAAGTCCATTGGCTGTCTTTTTTCCTGAATTTATAGACAATTGATGTCACTAAGAAAGGGCATCAAATCACTGGTTTCCTCAGGTCACTAGTGACATGGGTGATGCTTTTTGGTGGTTTCTGACGATGATGATGATAGGACTAACCTCATTTGGGGAACTGAATTGTATTCAGTGAATGACACTGGCTTCTCAGAGGTTTCCATTTGGACATTATCCGTCATTACTAAGGCAGTCACATATACCATAGTGACTAAGGCTGATTTAGAAAGAAGATTGTTGATGCTTGATTCCTTGGAGAAGGTTAGAGAAAGGAATTCAATAATGAACACAGGAATGAATGAATAAGTCCAAACGCATTTTATGTATCTAGAAATAAAAAGCTGAGGGGGTTCCATCTTGGGATCTCTTTCCCAAGCAGGATTTGCTTTCCCATTCACTTCTTCCAATTTTTGGCTGTGTGGGAAGTCAGGAGAGAAATCTCTAGCCATTGCTGTGATTGGTACAGACCTCCCTGTAACAGAACCGAAAATCTCGATGAATTGACATACTTCTTTTGAATATATCCAGCCTCAGACCCAGATAATTAGTCCTTACATTCATGGTCCTTCTTTGCCACCAAACCTCCCCACTCCAATAAAGCATGATGGCTACCCAGAATAAATCTAGAACTGATACGTATTTATCAGTCTGTTGGCTGACTGAATTTTTTTATCATCATTACTTATTTACAGCAAAAGTCTTTGCTTAGATTGTATACCCCTAGGGTATACTACTTATTATACTAATACTTAGGGTACTAAGATTCTCTAGATAAAATACACACCAAACCTCTATTTAAATCTTCCTTTTGAAAATGACAAAGGCTGAAGGCCTGAAGAAATCTTGGGAGAGCAACATAATAGAATACTATAGCACCACAAGAAATAGCACATATGAAGACTGCTGAGAAATAAGAAGCGTGTGCAAAGTCACGTGGAGGAAAGAAAACAAAATCAGAGCAGCGAAAGGTGCCCTGACTATGAATCTATAAACACACAATGAGGGTGACAAAATCCAATAACCTAGAGAAGGAATGCAGAGTCCAAGGTGTTCTTGGCTTTATTTTATACAAGTTAGGAACCACATTCTTCCAGACAGTAAAGAGTTGGTCATTTGTGGGTTCAGGTCTAACTTATAAAAACAAATGCTAATTTTAGTGGTTGCTTTTTCTTGACACCTATGAGTTTATAATAAAAATGTGTTTCTTATAATCCATCATAAGAAAGTATTCCTACAAATATATTACTATCAACATCTATCTATCAGTTCCTTTTGCAGCAGGGAAGAACTACAAATCAGGGGTGTATCCATGAATTATTAGGGAACAGAAATGGAATGGAATATTATTCCATCATAAGAAAGTTTTTAAAAGATGATTTCAGGGAAAAAAAATTGCATGAATTGATGCAGAATACTGTGAGCAGGATAAAAACTTGTATGATGACAAAAAATGTAAGAAGCCAATAAAAACATTGAGCTTTGAAAAGTTTAAAACTTTTGATCAACACAAAGATTGACCAGGCTTCCAGAGGACTCCAGATGAAGCCTGCGAGCCAGCCACCTCCTACTTGGCAGAGAGGGCAGAGTCATGGGGCATCAAAGGGAACAGATATTGTGGGGCTTGGTCAATGAGCCCCCAAGCATTTGGTTTGGTTTTTTCACTTGGAAAGGAGAGATGACAGGGAGAAAAATACAAGTCTGTTAACTGTAAAGAAAATAATTATTCAAAATTGTTCAAATCAATTAAAATTTTAAAAAATTTGAAATAATTAAAAAGAAAGTAATACATTCAATATATGTGTATGATATTTTGCCCTTGTGATAATTTGACAGTGAGAACTTCAGACTGAAGAAACTCAGACATTTTTGCTTGGTCAATCGTCCTTATCTGAGGTCTCAGACTTACCCGCTTGTCAGTTAATATTGCTTAACAAATAATGGTGAATTACTATGTAGTGTTAACACTACTGATCGATCAGCCAGGTCATCACTAAGGAGCATTTATCTGAGACTGATGTTTTTCAGTCAGTTTTGACTGCATCTTATGGCCCTCCTCAAGGTAACATTAAAGTGGCCTAGAAATCCAAAGAAAGAATCTCATTGCTCTCGTCCCTTTCAAATAAACTCTTTTATTTTAAAATGGTACAGAAAGCTTTAAAGTCACAGAAGGAAGATCTGAAATATTCAGGTATGACATATCAAATTATGTCAGTACAACAGAGCAGATAGCTACTCAGGAATCTGTGGCAGGCCCAGAATTTGCTATGACAGTGTATGAGAGATGTGGCTAGTTACTGAAATTTCTCTGTCATTTTCAGAAGAAAAAAGTAAATGTAATAGAATGAAAGATAAAATTAAGGGTGACCTACTTAAGGGAATCATTTACCTTTCTTAAATTTAAGCACTGAAATTAGATCACACAGGGTTGTAGTTTTGGGATATTTCTTGATATGACTTGAGTGGCAACAACCAAAATGTCACCTGAGATAATGGAATGGATTGATTTCATCTTCAAAGGGTGAACCTTCCAGCTTCCACTCTGCCCTTGGCATTACCTGACAGAATTCTTCCTGTATTTCCACTGATATTGCTACATTATTGAGACAGCTTTCAGTCAATCTGAACACATGTAGAAATGGTAAGTATACCTCAAATTGGCTTTTCGGACAGGTGAAGAGGTGCCTCTTTCATTAATTTGGTATTTAAGAACAAAGAGTCACTGAACGCTAGCAGTAACAATAAAAGGAGATGAAAGAAAGCTGTTGTTGGACTCTGCATGAGTCCTACTTAGGGACTTGGATTGATGGCCACCTTCATTTACATTTGGGTTCCTGTGGATGGGACTGGGGGAGGAGGAGGAGTTGGGAAGAGGAATGAGAAATACAGACGAAGTTTAGCTTAATCAGCAGTGGAAAGATGAATGCTTGACTTGAAGAAGAAACAACCAACCTTGCCACAGGCCATTGATTCTGTGTATTCAATTTCATTAAAATGCCCAGTATTTTCTTTTCTGATTTTCAACCATAAAATAATAAATCCTTCATCAATATTTTATATGAATGGCATTGGGGCATCCACACTTGATGCCTCACACAGTAACAGGGACAGAGGAAACAATCCCTCCCACCTGACTTTGATAAATGCACCCCCATTCTTACTAATGTTTGCAATTAGAAAACATTTATTCACAGGACACCTGATACATGGTGCACATTTATTTATATCTGTTTGGGGTAAGGCACTGACTGAAATTTCTTTGGCTTGCGATGACCTTTAAAAAAGACTCTTCTGCTCTGCCCTTTCCTAACACTTGAGGACAAGTTGACTGGGGTTGAAGGAGCAGTTTCCTCATATTCAGCCCCACCTCCAAGATGAGGACTATAGCCAGGGGAAAGCAGCCTTTGCAATCCAGTCTGCCAGGAATAACCGCACCACGTGTCCTGCAACCAAGGCCAGGCTCCACCCTTCCTCATACATCCTGGCACAGTAAATGATCAAGAATGTATAAGCTTAAACAGCATTTTAAATACCTTGTCTTTCAATTCAAGGCAACTGTGGTAGATTATACATACAAACTTCATATTTCCCTCTCTTAATATTTTAATTGTATCCTTGGGGGTCTGAATCTAGAATCAGCCACAAGGATGGGAAGAGCTCTCAGTGGCTCTCCATGATTCTCCATTGGGTAAATATTCACTGGAACAGTAAAAGTGAAAGAGCTACTTTTTTCCTTAGTTATGTAAGCACAGTTAACCAACAACAGTGTTTATACCCTGAATTTTTAGGGAATCTAGACATCATGTTTGCTTTAAGCAGTGGCCAAGTATACATCCAATTTGCTGAGCGTTGGGGAGTTTCGAGTGAAAGTCGTATAAACTGTTATAAGATTTTTGAAATGGTGTTGATTTCTGTGTGAGTGGTGAAGATTCACTGGCCATGAGCAGCATTATCAATCTGCTACATGAAGAAGGAGATGAGCCTGCACTCTAAGCCTCTTCCTGGAGTTGACAGGGACACCTTGGGAAAAAAAGATGTTGATGGAGTAAATGGATGTTGAAAGGTAGCTCAGAGCAATGAAAGAAAATGCACAAAGAGAAATGGAAGCCAAAGGGTTTTGCACCAGGGGTCCTGAAGACCTACTCACCTGGGGTACACCAAGCCCTATGTCCAGTCCGCCTTCTGAACTTATGGTTGCACTATGTGCAGGCTTCAGGACTGATTTTCATTTACCCTGGGGAATGGATAGCTTTTTTCACTTTAACAAGTAGATGAGTAGGCACCTTTGGGACTCTCAATCCGGCTAGCAACACATCTGAAAATTAGCTCTTTGCAAAAGGTCATTGTGACTTGCAGTTACCCATGTATGTGATTAGATTTAGCCCAGTGGGTGATGTTCACCTCAGAGGAGTACCTGACCTCCTGCACACAATTCTATTTAAAGGTTACCCAACTCACATGCCACCAGGATGGCAAAAAAGGAGAATTCCCTCAGTGTGAGCCTTTATAATGGAATATGTCTGTTTTGCCAGCAAAGGCTTTGAATTCAGCTCGACCCCAGAGAAAAGATCAGAAGTTTAAATGACAAGGTGAGGAGTGGGGAATGCAGAGAGATTCCTCAAAACAAACATTTTCTCAGCGGCAGTAGCCCTGAGGAAAAAACGCTGGACTTGGATGAAGAGAGAGAGAGAGAGAGGGAAAGAGAGAGAGACAGACAGAGACAGAGACAGAGAGACAGAGACAGAGAGAGGGAAAGAGAGAGACAGAGACAGAGACAGAGAGAGAGGGAAAGAGAGAGAGACAGAGAGGGAAAGAGAGAGACAGAGAGAGAAAGAGAGAGAGACAGACAGAGACAGAGACAGAGAGAGAAGTAGAGAGAGAGAGACAGAGAGAGACAGAGAGAGACAGAGAGGGAAAGAGAGAGACAGAGAGAGAAAGAGAGAGAGACAGAGAGAGAGGGAAAGAGAGAGAGAGACAGAGAGGGAAAGAGAGAGAAGAGAGAGAAAGATACAGAGAGACAGAGAGAGAGAGAGGGAGAGAGAGAGAGAGAGACAGAGACAGAGAGAGAGACAGAGAGGGAAAGAGACAGAGACAGAGAGAGAGACAGAGAGAGAGAGGGAGAGAGAGAGGGAGAGAGAGAGGGAGAGAGAGAGGGAAAGAGACAGAGACAGAGAGAGAGACAGAGAGAGAGGGAGAGAGAGAGGGAGAGAGAGAGGGAGAGAGAGAGGGAAAGAGAGAGACAGAGACAGAGAGAGAGGGAAAGAGAGAGAGACAGAGAGACAGAGAGGGAAAGATAGAGACAGAGAGAAAGAGACAGAGAGACATAGACAGAGAGAGAAGTAGAGAGAGAGACAGAGAGAGACAGAGAGGGAAAGAGAGAGACAGAGAGAGAAAGAGAGAGAGACAGAGACAGAGAGACAGAGAGAGAGGGAAAGAGACAGAGACAGAGAGAGAAAGAGACAGAGACAGAGAGAGAGACAGAGAGAGAGAGGGAGAGAGAGAGGGAGAGAGAGAGGGAGAGAGAGAGGGAAAGAGAGAGACAGAGACAGAGAGAGAGGGAAAGAGAGAGAGAGACAGAGAGACAGAGAGGGAAAGATAGAGACAGAGAGAGAAAGAGACAGAGAGACAGAGACAGAGAGAGAAGTAGAGAGAGAGACAGAGAGAGACAGAGAGGGAAAGAGAGAGACAGAGAGAGAAAGAGAGAGAGACAGAGACAGAGACAGAGAGAGAAGTAGAGAGAGAGACAGAGAGAGACAGAGAGGGAAAGAGAGAGACAGAGAGAGAAAGAGAGAGAGACAGAGACAGAGAGACAGAGAGAGAGGGAAAGAGACAGAGACAGAGAGAGAAAGAGACAGAGACAGAGAGAGAGACAGAGAGAGAGAGGGAGAGAGAGGGAGAGACAGAGAGGGAAAGAGAGAGACAGAGAGAGAAAGAGAGAGAAAGAGAGAGAGACAGAGACAGAGAGAAAGGCAGAGAGAGAGAGGGAGAGAGAGAGGGAGAAAGAGAGAGAGGGAAAGAGAGAGACAGAGAGAAAAAGAGAGACAGAGAGACAGAGACAGAGAGAGGGAAAGAGAGACAGAGAGAAGGAGGAGGAGGATAGAAGAGAGAGGAAGGAAGGAGGGAGGGAGGGATACAGCAGCATAATAACATATTTGATTTTATATCTTCTGTACACGCATGCATGTCTAAGTGTGCTTATGTGTCAGATTTGTGACAAAAAGTGGCTTGAGAAAATGATTCTATTGTTGTTCAAAGTTTATACTTTGGAAGTATAGATAATAATTATTCCAAATGTTGGTCTGGGCACTTAACCACACATGAAAAATGACACTTGGCGTGCAAACACTGCTTAAAGATGATCAAAGCACTTGATAAACAGTATTCCACTTGTTCCCCAAACCAGCCCTGTGTGGCCATTAACAGGGACAATATTGTTTTCATTTTATGTATTAGGAAACTGAGACTCGAAGAAAGATGCACAGCCCTGGGTCAGAGGGAGACTTCAAGGACAAACAGAACGGTCCTTCTGCAGCTCTAAACTCTCTCTCAGTGCTTGTCCTTCATCCCCCATGCCAGACTGACTCTCCCACAAGTGTGTGAAATTTTTATATGAATATTTGCCCATTTCTCTAAATATCTCTCTGAAAGTTGGCGTGCCATAGTGGCTAAAATGCTAGACCAAACAGGTGAGGAACAACACACATGTGACCATGTCAATCACCCACTCAGTGGACTCTGTGGATATCCTAATGCTTTTCAATGACGATACAGCCACCTTTGCAGTCATTCTCCATTCCCTCCTTCCCATACTGAGTCCAGGCCAGCTGCTTCTTCTCACTCCTCAGATGTGACCTCTCAGCTCTCATCTCCCGTGCCTTTGCTTTGTCTGTCCTACACGTTGGAATGCACTGACTCCATCATGCACCCTCCAAGAATTCTGAGTTTCCTGCACAAGCTGTTTAGTTCAAATGATATCTGCTGCCAAAGGCCCTTGCTGATTCCCTTATATATGTAGATTATATAGATGAGAGAGAAACAGAGAGACATAGAGAGATAGACGGAAGAAGGGAAAGAGAGGAGACAGTGCAATGCAGTAGTGTGAAGAGTGATAGATTTGGAGTCACAGTGCCTGGGTTTGAAAATCAAATGTTTACTTTATTACTGATCTGACCTTGGGAAAGTCCTTTAACTTATCTGGGGTTCAGATTGCCTAACTCTACAATGAATAAAGAATGGACAAGATGAGCATGACCCTTGACATCCCTCTCAGTTTTAAAAACCAGTGATCCCTTGATTCTTTTCACTGACTTTTCTTTTGGCATTCTATTAAAAAGCTTTTTCATTCTTTGAGCAGGTATGAGTTGGCAGGAGGAGAGCTTGCTCAGAAGGTTGTCTGGTGGCAAAGGATACCATTTCCTAATTAAACACCTGTCAAGGATAATCCATAATAGTCCGAATTTCCAAGCAGATAGCATAGGGCTGAGCTGACAGAGATGGAAATCTGGTGATTTTAAGTACACCATATTCTAAATACCCCACATCCACTTGGAAAGGAGGGAAAGAATCTGCTTTAAAAGTCCAGGGGAATGTATGAAGAGATATCTTTAGCTGAACTTGCTGCTCTACCATGGGAGTCTGTAACCACCAGAGCATAGATTGAAGAAATCCTCTCATGAATAGATAGTCATTTGTCAAGCTGGATTTCAGAAGGTGCACATCACATTCTCTCCTCCTCCTCTTCCTCTTCTTCTTTCTCCTTCCCTTCTTCTTCCTCCTTCTACTACTTTTCCTCCTCCTCACTCTCCTCCTCCTCCTCTATATCTGGATACTCTTTATCAATGTTCATTCCAGAACCATCATTCACATCACACACTCTAGCTGTGGGTGCCTGCCAGGCCTCTGCTCTTTGCCTTCTTTTCTTTCTCTCTACTATTTCAATGGCTGATGCATCTTTCTTCAGACACCTCTCAGATATGTGTCCAGGTCCAGGTTCTCTCCTGAGCTGCACCTCAACATGTCCACCTGCCTCTTGGACATTTCGAACCAGATACCATATAACGGTCATGTCTGCTTTGCTGTGTCTCTTCTAAATTTCCCCACTTGTCAAGTCATTACCATCTGACTAGCCTTTAACATTTCTAATACTGGTGATATAGCCTTAACTCCTCGTTCTTTTCTTCTCACATAGTCAAGGTGTTATCAGATCTCACTGTTTCTATCCCCACAACATGCGTCCAGTGACACAGTCACCCCTTTCATTCACCTTCTCATCAGCTCTTGTTTCCAGAATATTGCCATCTTTTCCTAATTGTTCTCCCTGCCTTGAGACTCTCCCCTCTCCAGTGAGTAACATATGGATATCAGTGTTGTACCTTCACCAAGCTCTGGTCCTATCTCTCCCCTACTCAATAAACTGCAGTGACTCCCTATCACCTCTATGATCCAATAGAAATTCTTCTGTCTACCTTTTAAAGAACTTCACAATCCAGCCTTGACTTTACTTTCCAGGTTCTTTGGACATTATTACATCTCTTATGCTCCACAGTTCTGGTCAAATCAGACTTCTTGGTATTTTTCATCCACAAAAATCTATGGCTTGGCAATGAGCATCCTCTCTGACTGGAAAGATTAATGAACTGCAGATAAATTTCTCACCTTCACTGGAAGAAAGAATTTTTGCATGTAGGAGTTCTCTAAATAAATGAAGTCACAAATATAGCCCCATGTATCAGTGAGCATCCCAACATACACAGGGGTGCCTGCTATCACAAAGCTTTGATCTGCTTTTCTAAAATGAAAGGTAACTTTTGAGGAATTAAAAATGTTTATTAAAGCACATGTATCATTCACTTAGGGGAAAAAGTCAGCACCCTGAACTTCAGAGAAAATCACAGAGAAATCTAAATCAACAGACAGTGCTTCCAAACTGTCTGACATGTATCACAAATAAACAGACAAATGCAACTACCTGACCATACATACATAGTTACAAGAGAGGGAAGCACCAATATCTAGTTTCCAAAGCTGGTGGGTGGGGTGCAGCACTGCTTAGTGGCTTCGCAGAGTCTCATCTGGCACACAAACCTTCTTCCAAAAACTAAGCCACAAAGTAAAACCTCATCTCAGAATGTTTATACACTTTTTAGAGCCAGGGGGCATCACAAACCTTGAGGACCAGTGGTTCATTAGTAAAAGATGTGGGTCTTCCTACAAATCTTCCCAGGTCCATTAATGAGTGGGGAAGATCTTTAATCACATTAAAATAAATAATGATACAAATACACATACTGTTTCTAGTTAAAGAAACTCTTGTTTCTGTACTTTGCTCCTAGTAAAGACTCTTGGTTGATAGAGGTAAGATTCAATCAGAGGCACTTGATTATACTAAAACAAAACAGAAAAAATCCTACTTTGCTTGCCTTTCCAATCCACCCTTCCAGGATCCTTGACCATCTAAATGGCCACGGATACTAGAACAAATAGAGATGTTATACTTCTTGATTATACTAAAACAAAAACAGCAAAAGATCCTACTTTGCTTGTCATCGCAATGCATTAGCAGACTAACTCATATATACCTTTGATGATGATTTAAACTACCTTGTGAAGGGGTCTTGAAGTAGGTCCAGAACTGTTCTGTAGACAGACTATACCAACCCACAAGAGCCATTTGGGAAACATTCAATATGACAGTAATCCCACAGGAATCAGAAAGTGCTCCAGATTGGAGCTTGAGTTGTCTTGTTGACTGCCCAAACTTTAAAAAATGATTAAGAAAATGTTCAGAATAAAGACTGCATTAAAAAATAGAATGAGAACATTTTTTTGAGAGCCAGTAGTTACAAATTCACCAAAATACCACTGAAACATACCACACCAAACAAATGATTGGAAGTTCACATACTTTATGCTCCTGTAGCAGATAGTTGTTTTGGACAAGACCTGTAATCTCAGTGGCATGGGAGACTCAGAAGATGGACACTCTCTCACCGAAGGAAGATCAGCATATTTTCAGCCACCTTACAGTTTGAGAAGTCTTTACAGAGTCCAGAGAGGTGAAGTGGATTGCCCAGGTTCATAGAGCCAGCATGTTTCAGAAGCAGGACCTAAAACCAGGTCTCCCTCTCAAGGGTTCAGCCTTGGGGTTGGCTTCAAGGAAGTGCTTAATGTAGGGGGGAGCCCTTTCTAGGACATGCTCTCCACCGGCCTCTGATGAGGTCTATGTACCGCTCCTCAGAATAACTCCTTTTTCAAATATATAATTGAATAAAAGCCTAAATTTCAGTTAGAGATTAATACAGATAAAGCTATATTTTTTTTCTCATTCATTTTCACAGACAACCTGGAAACTGTCCATTAGGCTCTTTGAGGTCTATATACCAAAGAGGTTAGAACCACTGGCTTGCTCAAAGCTTGATGAATGGATTGTAGACATTCTCTGTTTGCCACATCAGGCCATCCCCATGCACATCCACTCTGTAGACATGACTTTGAGTTCAAAAACTCACCTGGACATCAGGCTTTACCGGTGCTCAGCTTGTCCCTCCCACTTTACCTTCTGACATTTGTTACCTGACAAACCTAAGTCTCAATGTCCTCTTCTGTTCAAGAGGTTTGGACCAGATAATGTTTGAGGTCTCTTCCAACTCTTGACCTGTGATATGAGCACACTCAATGGCATCCCCCAAAACTGATTGGAATATTCTGCCTGTGATCCGACCAAAGCAGAGGACAGCAGAGCTATTATCACACTTGTTCACCATTAGTTTGGGGCCTGGTGCCTCTGAATAACTAGTAAGCATGCAGCCTACTGAAAGCATGAGGCCTTTTTCACATGAGTTTATAGCTAGCCTTCCCTCCCTAATCTTCAGTGGTTATAGTTGATTTTATTTTTAATGCATTAGAACTTAATTAGAATTAGAATTAATTAGAACTTAATATCATTCCTATAAACTTCATCTTATTCACTTCTAAGATCACTAGAGTTGGAACTGAAAAGACCTTCAGATCACCAAGTGCAATCTTCTTCAATTTTAGACACAGTCAATTCAATTTTATCAAATGAAGAGTGAATCCATGGCAATCGAAAATGACTTCTGGTCACCCCAAAGATTGTCTGCCTATTACTCAGGATCCTTTAATGGAGGAACCAAGGCAGCTCCCCAGGCTGATCAAAAGCTAATATTCTAAAAGGCCTTAGGAGAAACTCTAATGGGGAGCATCACTGGAAGGAATATCTAAATTGTTTAAAACAAACACAGATTCATTTGAGGAAGCAAGAATGTGTTAGATAGCTTAGGTCATTAGCTGCCTAATCTCACAGAAAAATACCAGTTTCTTCCTGGAGACCTCCATTCATTTCTGGTAATATTTTAGGAACAAGTCATTTTACCTTATCATAATGTACTTCTGGTTCTCATTCTAAAAAGTAAACAGTGCAGTCAGGGCCAGAACCAAAGAGTGGGACAAATGCTCAGAATCTATGTAGTTAAACCCTCTGTCCTCTCACCACAAGTAGCTACTCAACCTTCTCTGGAGCACCCCCAATGAGGCATATCCCACTACGCCTCAAAAACCAGCTCATTTCACTTCCAGGCAGCTCAAGTTGCCAAACAAAGAATAGCTGATTTCACGTTGAGGGTTCTTTCTTATCCACTACCTCCTTTACTGCTCAGTCTTCCTTCTCATGGCAAATGGAACACAGTCAATCCCTCTTTCTCATAGCACCCCTTCACATATTTGAAGCTATTATCTTGCCCCTAGGCCTCCCTTTCTCCAGGCTAACTATCCCTGGGCATTTCAATTGAGCCTCTAATCCCCTCAGACCATAGCTGCCCTTTCCCGAATACTCTTCAGCTTATCAGTGCCCTCCCTGAAATGGAGTCTCATCCATTCATCCAAACGTCCCAACTCATTTTCTTTCAAAAACCAGCTTCTTCAAGGGACGCAGCAGACAGTCTTATTTTGAGTAATGTCACTGACTACAATGAGCAAACATGGCGACATCATCAAGCGAAGGGCTAGAAAAGAGCATCTAATTAACAAGAGGTCAAATACCACAATGAACTGAAAAGAGCTCCTGACTCAGCAAGGCTAGGGAAGCTGATCATCCTTACAGCCATTCTGGGACTGCTGATTCCATAAATACCTCCCAGAGGCTGCCTGGAGAAGAGAATCACTGTCTCATTGTATGCTCCACAAGTGGACAGGGGGGAGCTATGCAGAAGTGGTTACATCAGAGCTTCAGCACAACCGCATTCTTTCCCTGGAAAACAAAACCTGCCTTTCCACCTTGATCTCGTGTTTGCAGTCACAACACATTCCAAACTCCGATACACACACGTCTGCACATGGCACAAGACCATAGAAAGGGCCCCTGAGCTTCCCCCCAGCCCTTCCTTCCCTGAGTGTGCTTGGACACCTGGAGCCAAATCCTGCTAAATGAGGAGCCCTGTTCCAAAAAGAAAAGCATTTCCCAGAGGCTAATGGGAATCAGGCGAAAATAGTTCAGCTCTTTATAAGTCACAACTGCCTAGTTGGTCTTAAATTATCATTGTCTCTACTTCAGATATCAACAGTTCAAACAATGATTGAAGTACTAAGGGAAATGTGAGTAAACCAGGATATGTGTCTGCACGTTTATTGGTGCTCCATTTACATAGCGAAGTCATACAGCAGAGAGAACATTGGACGTGGAATTGGAGAGACCTGAGTTCTAATCCAGTCTCCAAAATTTACTAGCTGGGTGACCACGGGCAAGTCACTTAACCGCTGTTTGCTACGGGTTTTTCATCTGTTTAAAAAAATAGGAAAAATGATAATATATAGCCCCTCAGCTTGTTGTAAGGATCAAGTAAGATATTTATGAAGTAATCACGTCTTAAGATATTACATAAATGTTTAATATTATCATTTGCCTTGAGCAGGCTCAGTAAACGACTTAAATTCATATTGATCAATATTTTCAGTAGGAGTGGTCAAGAAAGGGCCTGGCTAAGCCTTAGGTCAAGTCATTGGAAAGAGGCACGTCCACTGTGTGGAAAAGCTCAGTCGAGGCAATTCTGAAAGACTGCATGAGCTCCCGAAGGCCTAACTTTATCAGTTATTAAGGACAGTCACAAGCCATTCCAGGGGAGGTAACACAGAGAACAATCAAACTGTTTGCAGAGTGAGCATTTGCTTGCTGAATGTAGCCTTTAATTTATTAAGTAAATAATGAAAGAAAAATGATAGCAAAATTGCATTGACAATTAAAGGGGATTTTTTCTTTGATTCAATTTTGAAATATTCTTGCTAAAATTAGATATTAATAAACATTATTAGTGTAACAGTATAGCAGCATTCAACACCAGCATACATGTGTTGTTTTAATGTATGCCTGCTGATTAGCATCTAAGATACAGAAAGGAATTCAGTGGAAAACAAAATAAATACTGAATGTGATATATATGGAGAAAGAACGAGAGATGCTTATGTCTATTTGTAGATAAAACAAATTATTGAATATAACAATTATAACACAGGGAAACATATTTATAACCATACCCACTCAACACTTCAGAAAATTAAAAGGGATTGAGGAAATTTACATGAAGATTACAAACAACCCTGCTTCATAAACTTTCTATATACTTTACTCCCCAAAAATTCCTCCAGCAAGAGCCTAGGGGTCAGGAAAGCATCCCAGCAGTGCTCAGGGGGCCCAGGTTTGTAGGCTGAGACCTTGGTCCTGTCTGGAAGGTTTCAGACTGAATAAGTGGAAAAAACAGGTCTACAAAAACCAAGACTGGCTACCCAGAAAGTCCATACTGTTTGTGTTCTCAACAGCATCAAAGGCCTTCTTTTCCTTCCATGCTCAGCACAGCAAAACATATCACAAGAAGGGGTCATAGGGGATGTAGTTCCTGCTTTCACACCTTTGCCCCTCCACACATACCCTTTCTTGACACTCTAAAGAAGCTTCACCTGATTCAGAGACTCTATAACCCAGTCTTGTCTGTCATTTCTCATTTAGAAAACTGGATAAATTAAAGAATTGTCTATAAATCCATGTGAAAACTGCTGAGGAAGGAAGGAAGGAAGGAAGGAAGGAAGGAAGGAAGGAAGGAAGGAAGGAAGGAAGGAAGGAAGGAAGGAAGGAAGGGAGAAAGGAAGGAAGGAAGGAAGGAAGGGAGGGAGGGAGGGAAGGAAGGAGGAAAGAAGAGAGAGAAAAAAAGAAAGAGAAAAAGAAAGAAAGAGAGAGAGAAAGAAAGAGAGGAAGAAAGAAAGAAAGAGAAAGAAAGAGAGAGAGAGAGGAAAAAAGAGAGAGAAAGAAAGAAAGAGAGAAAGAAAGAAACAAAGAAGGAAGGAAGAGAGAGGAAGAGAAGAAAGGAAGTAAGGAAGAAAGGAAAGGAAGGAAGAAAGGAAGGGGAGGAAAAAAGAAAGAAAATGGAAGGACGTCTTTTACAAATGTCAGCCAGTGTAAAAAGCAGCACACATATCCCACTCATTCCCCCTCACTCTTCATCCCCTGCCCAACATTTGTTAGTATATACAGAGGAAAGATGCTTTAAAAATGAGAGTGGAGTCAATCCTCCACCCCAGGCTCTCTTTGAGTCCTAAACTCACTTCCTTGAGTGATAAGGCATCTAATTATTGTCCCTGAATGGTGAGGTGATAGTTGGTATTCCACAACAGGGACGTAAACCATCCCATTAAATAAGATTTATAGGCCCTTGGAAATATCATTTCTGATGAGGATAAAACTGCAAGTCACTCCCGTTATGACTTGTCTTCATATGCTCCCTAGTGATAAATTCCCCAATACAAAGATTCAATTTCAGTCTGGAACATAATCTGGCCATGACAATCATCCCTTCCCTGTCCCTCTTCTCCCACTGTTGGCACATCTTCCTTCCAATGATTAAAGGTGGGGGAGGAATTCCCAGTTTTTCTCCCGGAGGCACCTCTGTCTTTGTCTCAAGAGACTTTGAAACCAGACACATGCATAATTTTCCAATTAACTAATTAATTGAGACTTCATAATAGCTAGATAGCACAAACCCCACTTTTTTGTCCTCTATGGGGGAGTGCATTGGGTAAAGCAAACTTAAAGGGAAATTGTCTGAGCTTTGATCTACTTTAGATTGCCAAGTGGTGATTTTCATTCCTCATTGAAACAATTGTGAGTAAGGCCAGGACTTCAACATTCGCTGTGTGTACATATGCCTGTCTATAGAAATGTATGAAGAAATAGGAGCAAATCAGAAAGTACTAATTACACACTTTTTGGATGCTCGGCACTGTTCTAGGTGCTGAAGATACAGTGAAAGGCCAAAATAAAGCGAAAGGAAATGAAACTATGCCCTCAAGGGGAATACATTATAGTAGGTGAGGCAAAATATAAAAATACAAAAAAAAATCTAGATATACTGAATATACATATGTGTTTCTGTGTATATAAATCTAATGTTTGCATATACACATATGTACACATGTATTTTCATAAATGTGTATACATGTGTACATGCATTGTTTATGTGCGCATGTGTGCAAATATACACATGTGTGGCCCAATTGAAAAGTCACTGATAAAGACTTCTAGGGACTGTGCTAAGCACTGGGCATATGAATACAAAAAGTGCAACAATCTTCACTGTCATGGAGTACACATGGTAACTGGTGGAAACAAGACCTACCTATAAGTCAAAGGAAGATGATACATCTCAGAAGTCCTGAGGGCTGTGTGGTATGATCCATGGTAAGATCCAGAAGGCTAGGAAGCTACTGAAAGCTTGACCTATTGCATCAAAATGTTTCTTTTTTTTCCATCTAATCCTAGGTTGACTTCAGCCAACATTCATCCCCAGAAATGCTCTAACTTGCCAGTGATATTCTTAATTAATAGGGTATGATTTTTACAAGATAAAATTGAAGTTTAGCCTCTACTTAGACCATTCAAAACCCCATACTTTGAAAAAAATTTCAGAATAAAATTCCCTAATATAAGGTCTAAGTTTGCCAATTTTTCTATCTCCTTTTTGACAACAAAGCCAATCAAATTAGATGAAATGTCTGCCTCCACAGAGATATTAGCTACACATTCTCTTTTGAAATAAAAACAAAAATTCTCATCATAGAACACTTGATTTGTAGAGCATGGCTAATAATTGTTGGCATTACTTCCAACAGACACCACTGCTTCTGATGATGACAAGGTAAGGGATAACCTCAACAAGAAATCACAAACATCATTTTAGGTATTAAAAAAACACTGAGTTTGATTAAATTTATTTCAAGAAATAAAATAGCTAAAATAAATATATTTTATCAAAAACAAATTAAATTATAATAGATATAATACAAAAGAAATGTTTGGATGATAGCACAGACTTCTCAAATACCAGGATGTTGGGTTTGGGTGTTATTCAACACACATTGGGGTCTACTGAAAGTTGATGAACAGAGGAATGGCATAATGAAACCTTTGCTTTAGGAAATAAATATGGCAGCTCTGTACAGGATGAATTGGAAGGGAGAGAGAATAGAAATGGGCTTCCCACCAGGCTACTGCAAAATAGCATTGGAGGCAGGGGCTACGAAGGTCTGAACTCAGGTCCTGCGATATGAAGGCAAATGAAAAGCTCCATATGACCAATTTTATGCAGGCAGAACTGACAGGGTTTGACTCTACCCACAATAGGACAGACACTGAGAAACGATAAATACATATGTATGTGTGTACAAATATACTCATGTGTATGTATATATATATATACATAATATATATATACATATACATATACATTGAAAGAGTTGTGTAGCAAGCCAGTGTATGTGTGTGTGTGCATGTATTCATAAAGATGAGTAAAGTGAAAAAAAGTGATAATTACATATAGATCTATATACCTATACCTACTACTACTGCTATTACTACTATTACACACATACACACACACACACGCATACACACACCCCACAACATTTATTTGAAGGTTTGTAAAATACTTCCCTCACAAAAATCTATGAAGTTAATAAACACCATGAGAGGAGGGATGGTTTTCTGCATTTTCTTCATTACCATTTCTTCAAACAGCTCAGGGCATGGTAAGGGCTTAAGAAGTTGTTGGTGATTGATTCATTTGTGTTCCCATTTTCAAGAGTGGAACACTAAGACTTGGAGGTGCTAAGGGTTGCTGTACACTGACTCAGGTAAGACACAATTCGTGACTGCTCTCCTTTGGTTAAATCTCTGTTGACGTGCAGAGCCTGCATCTCTGGAGGAGGATTTAACATCTTCAAAGACAAGAATGACCAAGGGTCTCACTATGATCAGGGTCAAAGAAAGAACCAGATGTTCTGATGATTTTGAGGAGGGGAAAGAGATGGGGGGAGGTAGAAGTGTTCTCTTGAACAAGCAGATATTAAGCACCTATTATGTCCCAGGAACTGTGCTAAGTTCTTTCTCAGTTGATAATGTAATTACCAATATAATTGATAATGAGAGCATAGGGAAACTTCTGGAGGAAATAAACCCTTAACTCTTGTATGAAAGAAGAGAGACTGAAGTCAGTAATTTCTGGATATGGAGCCTCCAGTCCAAAACTGGTAGATCACAGAATTACCAATCTAGAGAATGAAGGGGCTTGAAATGTCATCTGATTGACCCAAGTCTCTCAGTTACTCAGGAGGAAATGGAGGTCCAGAAAGATTAAAAGACTTACCTATGATCACATCAACAGGAAGAGTCAGAGCTAGAATCTGATTCTGGGTCCTCTAACTCTACTTTCTAGAATGTACAGGACACAAATTGTGGAGTACCCCCTGAGTCCTGTTAGTGCAACATAAACTGACCAAGCAGAAAGGAGGTGGATTAAGGGTAGAAGCAGAATGTGGATCTGATGCAAAATTCCAGATGAAGGACTATATGCTATCCTAGAAGAATCTGGAATTCACATGAGATTGTCAGTTAGAGAAATGAGCCAGGCATGTTTATTCATGTTGTAGATTCCTTGGGCAGCTCAATGAAGGATGCATAGAATGGGGAAGAAACCAGACCCAGGTTATGCACTGAAGAGGCAAACTATAATAGTCCAGGAAAGAAGTGATGACAGCCTGAAATGACTGATGGTTGTGGGGTGGGAAGGCAGCAATATTAAAGACATTTGGAGGTCTGATGAATGGAACCTGGCCACTAGCTGGACATGGGAGGGTTGTGAGAAAAGTCAGATCAAAGATGATTTCAAGGTTTTGAATCTGGATGACTGAGAGGAAGGAGGTGTCATCAATTGGAATAGAGTCATTGGGTGCAGTTTTTGGGGAGAAAGTGACGAGTTCCGAATAGGACACAATGAATTTGAGGACATCCCCACAAGGAGTTGGTGATGGTT
This sequence comes from Notamacropus eugenii, assembly GCF_028372415.1. NCBI lineage: Eukaryota > Metazoa > Chordata > Mammalia > Diprotodontia > Macropodidae > Notamacropus > Notamacropus eugenii. Next base: position 384,301,614 of record NC_092877.1, read on the forward strand.
GCAAATTCAAGAGAAGTAGCTAGTAGAAAGGGAAAGATTAATGAGCTAAGTGCCAGAGAAAAAAAGTGGGAGGGACAGGAAACCAGAGGCATCCCTGGAGTCTCGGTAGCTTGGAGGATCATGTCAAATCTAAAACTTTTTCTTCATTCACCTCCTTTAATCATATCATTCCTTTTGACAATGGTGACCATCACCTATTCCCAATAGTTTCCTAATAATTCCTAATAATTTCCCCCTCAGTAGATTTTCATCATATGAATCTCTCCTGGTCCTCCTTCTATCTCTTTAGACAATATTTCTTGGTCTTCCTGGCATTTCACTGTGTACATTCTACTCCCAAACTGGCATTGCTCCCCAACTTTTATGAACCCTCTTCTCTGCCCACTCAATATTGTCTCACTTAAATGAAAGAATCATAGAGTTAAAGGTGGAAGATATATCAGAGGCCATGGAGTTCAACTCCTCCATTTTGTAGAGACGGGACCTGAGACCTAGGGAGCTGACAATGTTGCCTGAGTTCATACCAAATGTAAGCTGCAGAGCTGGGATCTGAACTGAGCTTCTCTGACTCCAAATCAGTTTTATTTTTATGAGTTCCCATGGGTTTAATTATCATCTTTACTTCAATCACTCCCACCTCTGTAAGTTCAATGCTAAGTTCTCTTCTGAAAATCAATCCCACAGAACTACCTATCCATTAGACATTCCTCTTTGGATACTGCAAAGGCATCTTAAAATCAAAATATCCAAAACTGAGTTCATTAATACTCACACACAGATATACCTGCAACCCTTCTTCTACAGTTGGAGATTACTATTAAGGATGCCACTATCTTTCCAGTCTTCTCCTGCTCACTCTCATTCATCCACATGGCCAATCAGCTGCCAGAGCTTGCCATTTCTACCTTCCCTGCAGCTCAAGCCTGTTCCAGTCCATCCCCTCTAACATGGCTTATTGGAAGAGGCTCATAACTGACTTCCCTGCCTGAGTTCTCTTTGCTCTTCCAGTGCATTTTTCATACAACTGCCAAAATGATTTTCCTAAATCAGAGATCTAATCAAGTGAATGGCATGATTACTCAGGAAAACCCAGGGGCTCCTCATTGCCTCCTCTGGCAGCAAAAATAACGTCTTCCAACGGACATTTTAATCTGTTTGCAATCTGGCTGCATTCTGTCTTTCCAAACTTGTAAATGATTATCTTTGGACACTCCATGGTCCAGGAAAAATGGACTCTAGGTGGTTCCTAACTCATTGCATTGCCTTTCTTGAGACCTAGGAAATAAATGGTACCCCAACTCATGGAAGATAATCTCATCAGAGTGAACCCATTTTTCTTTTACACTCAGCTCAACTAAATTCTTCTAAATGAAATCTTTCTTGATTTCTCCACGTACTGGTACACCCCAACCCACTAAATTACCTTGTATATTTGATATTGAGATATACAGGTATGTATGTATGTATATACACACATGAAGAGAGAAAGAGAAGAGACATATAGACAAACACATACATATATGTATATGTTTCAGTATATTCTCACATATATTAAATATTTAATATATTATACGTAGGCATATATGTGTGTATACATGTATGTTTATACATTCATGGATACATATATGTATGAGTATGTGTATACTCATACACCAATATGTGCATCCTATAAATAGAAGCTTTCTGAGGGGTAGGAACAGTTCCATTTTCATCTCAAGGCTTAGGTCTTGGCACACAGCAGGCAGTTAATATATGCTTGTTCATTTACGGATTAGTACTAAAATGAGAGGAGAAGGTTTCCGCTGAAAGAAAGGGGAGATAGTGTCAGAAGATCTCAGCCCTGTCCACTTGAGAGGAATGTAGAAGAAAGTCTAAGCCTCCCAATACTGCATCCATTCTCTCTATAGCTCCTGGCAGGCCACTCTATTTCAGGTGGCAATCTGCAGTAGGGATGACCTCTGACAAAGGAGACTCAGTTTCAGTCTTGCTTCTGGCACTTACCATGTGTGTGTTACCATAGAAAAGTCACTTACCCTCTCAGTATCTTGCACTACCAAGATAATAAGTTTCAAAAAGGTGCCAATTTGCCCTGGTAAAGTGAGCTTCCTCATCTGGGAGGGCCTCCTAGCAGACACCACATGTCCAGAGTCTCCATCCCAGTCTTCTGTTCTATTAAAATGTCCCAGAAGTGACATCTCTCTGCCATGCCTGCAACATTCTCACTTCTTTCCCTCACAGGTTCATTTTCTGTCCCTTTACTTTCCAATGTGACCAGCCATCTCTCCTAGATTCCTCTACCTGCTCTCTTCTCTCAGCTTCCTGTATTTCCTGTCTGTTCCTCCAGCCCCTCCACATTTTGCATTTATTTTCACCAGTACTTTACCAATGTCTGTCCCCCTTTCTGGGTCCCTTCTGTAGACTCATCTGCTCTGCAGTCACAGATGCCTGGGCATCCAGGTTCACTTCTGGGCCTGACAATCAGATAAATTATCTCAACCCCAGGATTCAGATAAGGAGTTGATGGTTTAATCCTCATATCACTCTCCACCACATGGCCTGTCTCATCAGGTGCATCCCTGATCCTTGCTCTAAATTTGCTTCATTCCTAAAGTCAGCTGGCTGTTGGGCTGCTGACCTTGCCATAGGTATGACAGCAACCTTTTAAGCCCAAAAGGTGCATTGTCACATGACTGTGTCCCCCTCTGAGCAGGCCCAAGACCACTCTGCCACACAGCTCAGCTGCAATGTTCCACTTTAGTTTCTCTGCCTGATGGAGAGGTCTCTGGTGCTGATCATTGGTTACAAAGGGTTAGTCCTTCCTCCCTCAGAACAAAGAACAGAAGTAAAGGTGGGTTGGGAGGAGGGAAGGAGCTAGCACCAATGTTAAGAAAGTCTTTCTAACAGTTAGAGTGGTCCCAGAGCTGAATGAACTGCCTAAAGAGCTGGAAAAATCCTCATAATTAGAAGGCATCCAGGAAAAGTCAAATAATCACCTAACATTTATAAAGTATGTCATATTATTGGCACTGTACTAAGTTCTGAGGGTACAGAAAGAAAAAGAAAATAATGGTTGCCTTCGAGGAGCTAAGATTCTAATGTGGAGAAAAGAAACCAATGAATGAGTATGAGTATCACTGCAAACACAGCCCTGACTTGTGACTTCTGCCAGAGGAGGCAGGCCAAGCAGCAACTGGGTCCTCTCCTTGGCCAACTAGAGAAGCTACAAAGAGACAAGTGGAGACCCAAGAGAAAACTAGAGAAGGAATCATCTGGATTCATCCAAACTGATCTAAAATGTTCTTTTTGGACACTTCCATCCCCACTCCTTTACAGACAGAGGTGAGAGGTGTAAGGGTGAAGAGTACAGATATAGTTATGTAGGTACACACACACACACACACACACACACACATATAAACACGCATATATAATTAAGGTTTTTGATGATTTTATCAATTTTGCTGATGGTTTGTCTTCCATTTTTCTTTTAAAAATATTTTTATATAAGACTATTTTCTTGGAAGGAAAGAGAGAAAGGGAAGCATGCTAAAAGAAATCACGATGAAGTTAAAAATCAATAAAAATTGTTTCAAAATAAAATATTGTTTTGCTATAGTAAAGTTCTTAGAATCTTCTGTGAACAGAAGCCTGGAGAAATAATGGTGAGGAAAGTATGAAACATAGAGCACTTGGCAAACATGAAGCTATAGAAATATTAGAGACTAATTAATAATAATAGTATTAGAATAAAAATAATGCTAGAATAATAACAGAATAAATTTAACCAGGATCACACTTAAAACGAGCCAGTATAACTATGAGAGAGAGAGAGACAGAGACAGAGACAGAGAGACAGAGAGGGAGAGAGAGAGAGAGGGAGAGAGAGAAAGAAGGAGAGAGAGAGAGGGAAAGAGACAGAGAGACAGACAGACAGACACACACAGAGACAGAGAGAGAGAGGGTTTGGAGCAAAAGGGCTTGGATCCATACCACACTCCCACCACTGGTCGTGGGTAAGTCAAATCATTTCACCTGCAAAATGAGGGGGTTGAACTAGATAGCTTCTGAAGGCCCTTCCAACTCCGATGTTCTAAGCCCACTCCCTGAGTGATCCTGGCATGTTACTTCACCCCCCCCCCGGGGGCCCTTTCACCTCTAAGTGAAAGCCCTCTTTGAAGATGCATATCCTGAGACTAATGATGCCAGTGTAGACTGCAGGGAATTATTAGGAAGGTGCTTTGTCATCCTTCAAGTACCATGGAGATCACAACTACCATTAGCCACATGGTTTCTTAGAAAGAAATTGAAGAGGTTGTATTTTGTAAAAAGTCCTTGGAGGTTCTGATAAGGAATGCAGCTCCGTGTGAATATGCTCATGTTTGCACTAAGAACAATGAAAAATGCATGAGGTCATCAAGCAGCAAAGGTTTAATCAATTGAATTTGTTTACATTAAAATCAAATTCAAACCATATGGGTTATTGATTTAAGTTACTAAGTCAGCCTCAAAAATGTTGAAGGACTGGGTACATTACCGTTTCCAACAACTGAGTTCAATGCACATTTGTTAAGTATCATACTAGATACAAAACTAGACATGGGAAATCTTTGGGGGAGGCAAAGAGTGGTGGGATATTTTATTTTGCCACTACTGAGAATTTCTAATGTGGAGATTCCCTCTGCCACTGAGCAAGGTTAGCCCTTTCCAATTTCAGTGGCTTGGAGCATTTTTCCCATTTTTATTCCAATATTACATATTTAAGGATGTTGCAGATATATCTATTTAGACGAGAAGCATCTGGGTGGAATGAAGACAGCACTAACTTAAAAGCCAGCAAAGAACGCTGGCTCTGGAGTCAGAGAATCTGGGTTCAAATGTGATGCTAGGTCAGTTATTCACACTCTGTTTCTCAGTTTCTCCATCTGTATGATGAGGAGGTTGGATTCATGGCTTCTGAGATACTTTACAGCTCCTCTCCTATGATCCTAGGATGTGTCCTCTGTTACCCAGAAACTGTGGGAGCTCTGGACAAGTTCCTCATCTTCTCCATGATCTAGCCAGGTCTCTAAGGCTATGGGTTAGAGAAAAGGAGCTAGTTTACACAGGCAGAGAGAGTTCCTCCCCCAAGCTGCCCACAACAGAAAAAAAAATAAAAGTCAAACAAACAACTAGAGAAAGAACCACAAACACAACAAAAGAGAAAAAAATGCAAACACACACACACACACACACACACACACACACACAGATGCTGGCTCCTACAGAGAACCATTTTAATCCCTGCCCTATGAAAGAAAGCTATCCTGTGGGAAACTCTGAGGCTCATGACATGACCAGTTCACATTGGTCAAAGTTTCTGCCCTTGAGGCATTAGTCGATTAAAGAAATAAATGTGAAAAGAAATAAAACTACCCATTGGAGCTTTAAGTGGGCCAAAAGGCGAGCGGACCAGGGTCAGTCAGCTGGACTGTCTGAATTCTCTGAACCCTGGAGGCAGGATCATCAACCTTGGGCTGAGGGTGAGGTGTCAGTATCACGAATGAATCAGGCTTCATCCCGGACACATCCATTCTCCATTCTGCATCACCCCCTCCTCCCCATGCTATTAATCACATGATATGGCTCAGTTGGCAAAGTCCCCATAGAGGATACAAAACCATACTCTGGGGGATGCAAGCAGCATCATGTCTTCCCAATGAAGATGCCACCAGAGGGAAATTTTTTCTATTCTAATCCATCCATAAAATAGAAAGTCAAGGTCCACACTCAGCTCTTTTCTAGAGGACATAGACCTGTAAATACTACATGGGAGGAAATTGGACAGGATTTCCAGAATGCACATATTTCACCATTTGGTAAAAGGTTACCAATCTGTTATAGTTTTCCTATTTAAAGGCAACAGTCATTGATTAAGCACCTGCTATGTGTTGCACTTCCTCAGTATGATTTGATTTCATTCTTGCAACAATCCTGAGAGGTACATGTTATTATTATTTCTATTTAACAGTTGAGGAATCTGAGGTAGACAAAGGTACAGTGATTTGCCCAGGATTACCCAGGTAGGAAGTGTCTGAGGAAAGATTTGAACTCAGGTCTTCCTGACTGCTGAGTGCTCTATCTACTGCACCAAAAGTCATAGTACAGCTTCAGTCTTAGTAACTTTTTTTTTTCAATTAAAAATAGTCAGAAAATAGCAATAAAATGTTAAGTTATAATAGTTTAAAACTGCACTGAGACTTATGGGACAGACTAAACTTGAGCTGAAGTGGTTGGGAGGGAGGGGATGAGTGGGAAGTTTAATAAAAAAACAACAGCCTTCATATCAGAGATGACCATGTGCAAAAAGATATAATATGTGAATCAGTGTTATGGCTGATCGAACCAGTGCAGGGAAATGTGTATGTCAAACATCACCATGTTATTAACAAAAGAAAAAATTACTTCATTGAAACTGAGAGTTTCTGGCTGCATTGGGAAATTCACCTCTAATCTTGAACAACAGACCTGTAAACATTGACATTCAAAGAATGATAAATGCCTGAGCTCCCAGGAACTACCCACTCTGGAAGTGAGTAGGGGTGGGAGAGAGATAACTGCAAAGATTCCTATTCTAGAATGTATCTATAGCATGTTTAAGCAAAATCCAAGCTCACTAGGAGGCAATGACGTATTTGGCCAAAGGGTACCCTACACACAGTAAAGTATCCTGTGATGGGATCGTGGGCATGTACACAGTCATTCCAAGATGTAAATGGACTCCAGTGGACCATCCTCATGGGAATTTTCCCAGCCTTTGTGAGACACCTCACTGAGGGTTTACTAGCTCTCTCTCATTGCACTTGAAAATATATTTAGAACTAAAGAAAATATGTTAAGAGGAAGACCCAAATCCAATGGCAAAGAGGTTTCTAAACTGCACTGTCCAAACCCCAAAACACTTGCTTAACATTGAAATGTAGAAAAGTCTTTGTCTTCGGCCAGTATTCAGTGATGGGCTAATATTGATTTTAGACTTCCTTTTTCTACCTAAATGAAACCATTAAAATTCCCCATTCCCTGCTACAGACATTTCTTTTATGCAAACATGGCAGTAGGCAGGTCTAAACTTTGCTCTGAATTCCCCTAGCAATGATTCTACCGAACCCATTGTTGACCATTTAAAGACTGTTCAAATAATATGTCTTCAGTTTTCAGCATGTGGTTAGAATGAGCACAATTTCAAGATAGTGGAGTGAAAACCTGAGCTCTTCCACAAATTCCTTCAGATAACTTTACAAATTCGATCTGAACAAATTCTAGAGTGGTAGAATTCAATAAGAGACAGATTTCCAGCCCACAACAGTCAAAAGGCCAATGGGAAGAATTTGTTACACTGGGTTGGGGAAGCACAGAAAATGGGCTACACCAGCACAAACTGGACTGTAGCAAAGTAGGAATGCCCCAGGCAATCTGAGTCACCAGCTGTGATTCTCAAACCTCTCAGCACAGGAGAGGAGTTGAGCAAAGCTGGGTGACAGAAAAGTGTGGGGCCATGGCAGTAACAGCGGCTGCTTTGGGGGCTATCAACCCATGGACTGAATGTTTGAAAGTCCCCTACTTGAAATTCTGGTAGCCAAGATGGTCAAGTAAACTGTAAGTGCTCTCACCTCAAATCTGTTGACCTTGAAAAACCCAGAGAACACTGCCCCAGGAAAAATCTGGGAATGGTGTGGCTAGCAGAAAGGGTACAGCAGTCTTGTAGCTTGGGAGGCTAGTGAGATCAAAGGGAAGGGTCCCTTTTACTGTGACTGAAGGGGACCAATGCATGACCTGAGGCATCCCAGCAAGTCCCACCTCAGTGGACCATTAGGAGATCCTAAGCCAACGCAGGTGGAGCCAGTAAGTGTCAACACCAGGACCTTAGGCATGCCTTAACACAGCCAAACATCTGTGCAGATGGGGGTCCATCAGTCTTCAAGCCTGACCCTTCTCTACCCCAGCCCAAGGGGAGGAGGAGACCTCCAATGCCCAGACCACCCATCCCCCATACCTCATGCCACGATCTCCAGTGTAACCCTGGGGAAACTCAAATAATCTTCATGTGACCTGGGCCTTGGCACACACCAACCAGTTCAGCATGAGGTAAGTTTCAGCATTATATAACTTCTAGAGGAAAAGATCAGAGGTCACAGCACTCAAGTCAATAACTAGGTCCCTCATTCTTAGTACAAGAAATGTGGGACAGAGCCTCCTGTGCCTGAGAAGCAGAAGTCTACTTTAAAAGTCAGGGAAAAGGTGATCACCATGAGCAAGAAGAAAATTAGAAAAGCAAAGAGCACAAAATCTTATTATGGGGACAGGGAAAATCAAAATACGAATTCAGAAGATGGCAGAATTGACACTATAAACACATCTGAAACCTCAAAAGCGAATATGAACTGGTTTCAAGGTCAAAAAGCATTCTGGGAAGAGTTCAGGAAGGATTTTAAAGGTCAAATTAGAGAGGCAGAAAAAAAATTGACCAATGATTTTAAGAATACAATTGACAAAATGAAAAAAAAATTCACTGAAGAGAGCAGCTCCTTAAAAAGTGAAGCTGGACAACTGATAAAGGAGGTACCAAACCTAACTGGAGAAAACAACTCCTTAAAAGGAACAATTGGACAAATGGGAAAGGAAGTGCAAAAGCTAACTGAAGAAAACAATTCATTAAAAATTAGAATTTGGCAAGTAGAAGCTAATGACTCTATGAAGCATCAAGAATCAGTCAAACAAAATCTAAAGAATTTTTTAAAAATAGAAGAAAATGTAAACTATCTCATTGAAAAAAGAACTGACCTGGAAAATAAATGCAGGCAAGAAAATATAACCCTTATAGATCTACTAGAAATCCATGACAAAGAAAAGAGCCTCGACAATATTTTCCAAGAAATCATCAAGGAAAACTGTCCTGCAGTCCTAAATACAGAGGACAAAATAGTCATCAAAACAATCCACCAGTGATCTTCTGAAAGAGAATCCAACTTGAAAATGCCAAGGAATATTGTTGCCAAATTCCAGAATTATCAAGTTACAGTGACAAAGCAAGCAAGCAGCTGGAAAGAAATGATTCAAATATTGAGGAATACAGTAAGGGTCACACAGGTGCTTGCAGAGTTTACATTAAAAGATGAGAGGGACTGGAACATGATAGTCCATAAGGCAAAGAATCTAGGACTACAACCAAAGACTAATTACTCAGCAAAACTGAGCAAAATCTTTCAGGCAAGGAGATGGTCATTCAGTGAAATAAGGGATTTCGAGATCTTCCTCATGAAAAGGCCAGAGTTCAACAGAAATTATGATCTTCAAATACAAGACTCAGGAGAGGCATAAAAAAGGTAAACAGGAAAAGAAAATCAGGGTGGCACTTGTTATTTAACATGGCCAAACTGTTTACATCACTATATGGGAGGGTGATAATTGTTAAGTTTGAGAATGTATATTCATAGATAGAAGGTGTAGGTATAAATTAACTGTTGTGATGACAAAAAAACTAAATAAGAGGTGGGAAGAGAGAAGAGGAAAGGAGGAGGAAAAAATGGGGAAATTTGATCACATGAAGAGACATAAAAACATATTATAGTAGAAAGAAAGAAGTGAGGGAGATAAACATTATTTGAATTTTACTCTCATTAGATTTTGTTCAAGGAGGGAACAACATACTCAGTTACGTATAGAAATGTAATTTGCCTTACAGGCAGTAGGAGGGGAAAGAGGAAATAAAGGGTAGGGGTGATTAGAACAGAGGGATGAAGTGATAAGGGAAAGGTAAAAGAAAAGGGAGGGGACTGATAGAAGAGAGGGAATATTGAGAAAGGTAGTGGTTTAAAATAAAACTTTTGAGGAGGGGAAGGGAGAAATAAAAGTGTAAAAGGGGGAATAGGTTGGAGAGAAAAACCCAGAGAGTAATCATAATTGTGAATGTGAATGAGATGAACTCTCCCATAAAATGGAGGTGGATAGCAGAATGCATTAAAAACCATAGCCATACAATATGTTGTCTACAAGAAACACATTTAGTGCAAAATGGGTGATTTTAATTACATTAAATTGAAAAGGTTTTGCACAAACAAACCCAATGCTGGGTTTGGGAAAGAATTTTTGCAACTGGTGTCTGTGATAAAGGCCTCATTTCTAAAATATATGGAGAAATGAGTAAAATTTCTGAAAATACAAGTCATTTCCCAATTGATAAATGGCCAAAGGATATAAACAAGCAGTTTTCAGAGGAAGAAATTAAAGCTATCTACAGTCATATGAAAAAAAATGCTCTAAATAACTATTGATTAGTGAGATGTGAATCAAAACAACTCTGAAGTACCACATCACACCTGTCAGATTGGCTAACATGACAAAACAGGAAGATGATAAATGTTGGAAAACATGTAGGAGAGATGGAACACTCACTAATTCATTGTTGGTGGAGCTGTGAACTGATCCAACCATTCTGGAGAGCAATTTGGAATTATGCCCAAAGGGCTACAAAAATGTGCATACTCTTTGACCCAGCAATACTGCTTCTAGGGATGTATCCCAAAGAGGTCATAAAAATGAGAAAAGGACCCACATGTACAAAAATATTTCTAGCAGCTCTCTTTGGGGTGGCCAAGAACTGGATATCAAGGGGATGCCCATCAAGTGGGGAATGACTGAACAAATTGCAGTGTGTGAATGCAATGGAATACTATTGCGCTACAAGAAATGATGAATAGGAGGACTTCAGAGAGGCCTGGAAGGACTTATTTGAAGTGATGCTAAGTGAAATGGGCAGAACCAGGAGAACACTGTACACGGTAACAGCCACAGTGCTCAAGGATTGTTTCTGAGAGATTTTGCCCTTCACAGCAACCCAAGGACCTAAAATATTCCCAAAGGATTCTTGAGGCAAAATGACATCCACATCCAGAGAAAGAACTATGGAATAGGAATGCAGAATGAAGCCGAATATTTTCTCTTGTGTTCTGTTTGGTTTTGGTTTGTTTTTTATCATGGCTCCTCCCATTCATTTTAGTTCTTCTATGCAACATGACTAACGTGAAAATGTGGTTAATAAGAATGTATATATAGAACCCATATAAGCTTGCATGTCACCTAGGGGAGGAAGGGGTGAAAGAGGGGCAGAAAATTTAAGACCTGTGGAAGTGAAAACTGAAAATAATTTAATTATTTTTTTAAAAAGGGGACAAAAGGTTACCTCTAAGATATTTATAAAACACCTTTAAAAATGTATCAACTTTGTAAATCACACTGATAAAAGTAACTTCCAATAAAACAGTAACAATGGCAAAAAAAAAAAAAAAAAAAGAATGTATGTGCAGAAAGCATATAAGATTGCAAGCCATCTCAAGAAGAGAGCAGGGAGGGAGGGGGAGAAAATTTCAGACTTATGGAAATAATTGTTGAAAACTGAAAACAAATAAATTTTAAAAAGAAACAACTCTAAGATTTATAGAAGTGATTATAGAAAACTGAAGACAAATTAATTAAATAAAAAGAAACACATTTGAAACAGGGGAATACACACAGAGCAAAGGTAAAAGGCTCAAGTACATTATTTTATGCTTCAGCTGAAGTAAAAAAAAAAAAAGCAAGGGTAGCAATTCTAATATCAGACAAAGTAAAAGTAAAAATAGATCTAGTCAGAAGAGATAAGGAAGGAAACTACACCCTGATTAAAGGCACCATAAACAATGAAGGAATATCATTACTAAACATATATGCATCAAGTGGTATAGCTTCCAAATTCTTAGAAGTTAAGGAAGTTATAGGAAGAAATAGACAACAAAACTATACTAGTGGGGTGGGGGGACCTCAACTTCCCATTCTCTCAACTTGATAAATCTAATCCCAAAATGAAAAAGAAAGAATTTAAAGAGGTGAATATAATTCTAGAAAAGGTAGCTACAATAGACCTCTGGAGAAAACTTTATGGAGATAGAAAAGAATATACATTTTCTCAATGGTACATGGCACATAGAAAAAATGACCATATACTAGGGCATAAAAACCTCAGAATCCAATACAGAATGCCAGAAAGAGTCAATGCATCCTTTTCAAATCATGACACAATAAAAAAATTATATATAACAAGGTGCCATGGAAAAGTGGAACAAAAATTAATTGGAAACAAAAGAATGTCATCTTAAAGAAACAACAAATCATAGAAAACTTCATTCAAGAGAATTGCAATGATGACACAACCTACGAAAACTTATGGGATGCAGCAAAAGCACTTCTTAGGGAAAGTTTTATATCTCTGAATGCTTATTTGAATAAAATAGAGAAAGAGGAAATCAATGAATTGGGCATGCAATCGAAAAAGCTAAAAAATGAACAGATTAAACATCTCCAATTAAATATCAAATTAGAAATTCTGAAAACCAAAGGAGAGATTAATAAAATTGAAATTAAGAAAACTACTGAACTAATAAATAAAACTAAGAGCTTGTTTTATGGAAAAAAAAACAATAAAATCAATTAACCTTTGGCCAATCTGAATTTTAAAAATGAAAGAAGAAAATCAAATAACCAGTTTCAAAATTGAAAAAAGGTGAATTCATCCCCTAATGAAGAGGAAATTAAAACAATAATTAGAAATTATTTTGCCCAACTATATGCCCATAAATTTGATAATCATGGGAATGGATGAATATTTACAAAAATGTAAGTTGCTCAGATTGAGAGAATAAATAACCCCATGTCAAAAAATGGAAATTGAACAAGCCATCAATGAACTCCCTAGGAAAATATCTCGAGGGCCAGATGGATTTACAAGCAAATTCTATCAAACATTCCAAAAACAGTTAATTCAATACTACATGAACTATTTGGGAAAACTGGTGAAGAAGGAGCTCTATAAAATTATTTTTGTAATACAAATAAGGTGCTGATACCTAAACCAGGAAGAACCAAAATGGAGAAAGATACTTATAGACCAATTTTCCTAATGAATATAGATTCAAAAATTTTAAATAAGACATAGCAAAATGATTACAGCAACTAACAATGAGAATAATACACTTTGATCAGGCAGGATTTATACCAGGAATGCAGGGCTGGTTCAATGTTAGGCAAACTATCAGCATAATTGACCGTATCAACAACAAAACTAACAGAAATTATATGATTATCTCACTAGATGCAGAAAAAGTTTTTGACAAAATACAACTATTAAAAATGCTGCAGAGCATAGGAATAAATGGAACCTTCCTTAAAATAACAAGCAGATCTACTTGAAATCATCAGCAAGTATTCTATGTAATGGGGATCAGCTAGATGCATTTCTAATAAGATCAGGGGTGAAACAAGGATGTCCATTATCACCACTGTTATTCAATATGGTACTAGAAATGTTAGCTGTAGCAATAAGAGAAGAAAAAGAAAAAGAGAAGGGATTAAAATAGGCAAAGAAAAAACTAAGTTATCACTCTTTGGAGACAAAATGATTATATACTTAGAGAATCAAGTAAAAAACTACTTGAAATAATAAATGACTTTATAAAAGTTGCAGGATACAAAATAAACCCACATAAATTATCTGCATTTCTATATATTACTAATATAGCCCAACAACCAAAGAGAGAAAGAGAAATCCCATTTATAGTTACTGTAGACACTATGAAATATTTGTGAGTCTACATGCTGAAACAAACCCAGGGACCATATGAATGCAATTGCAAAACACTTCTTGCACAAATAAAGTCAGATTTAAATAATTGGAAAAGCATCAGTTGGTCATGGGGAGGCCGAGCTAATATAATAAAAATGACAATTCTACCTATATTAGCTTACTTATTCAATGCCAAACCAATCAGAGTACCAAAGAACTGTTTTACAGAGTTAGAAAAAATAATATCAAAATTCATATGGAAGAACAAAAGGTCCAGAATATCAAGGGAATTAATGAAAAGAAATGCTAGGGAAGGTGGGCTAGCCATACCAGACCTCAAATTGTATTATAAAGCAGCAATCATCAAAACCACTTGGTACTGGCTAAGAAATAGAGGGGTAGATCAGTGGAATAGGTTGGATACACATGACACAGTAGTCAATAACTATAGCAGTCTACTCATAAACCCAGGGACCCCAACTTTTGTGATAAGAATTCACTGTTTGACAAAAACTGCTGGCAAAACTGGAAAATAATGTGGCAGAAAATGGACACAGACCAATGCCTGACACTGTATACCAAATGGAGACATGATCTAAGGTATAAAGACTGACACTATAAATAAATTAGGGGAGCAAAGAATAGTTTATTTGTCAGATTTATGGAGAATGGAGGAATTTATGACTAAACAAGAGATTTCATTACCTTTCTAGAGGCAGAAGGTACTCCATAAAAATACTAAGGGTAAGTTTTCCCATAGGAATAATTTAGATTGGACCAAGACAATACTTTTCTGCCTTTCTCAGTGCCCTCCTGACAGCTACTGGATTTATTCTTTCTCAAAAGACAGTGTAAAGTCATTTGGTGCAATCAACCAATTGGAAAGTGTTTATGAAGGGCTTACTGTGTGCTGGGCACTGGTCTAGATGATGGGGATGCAAATATAATAAACGAATCACTCCATATGCACAAGAAATTTGATACTAATGAGCAAGACAAGTACACATACACACTCATTCATCCACTTGTATATAACAATGTGCATGCAAATTAGCTCTAAAGGGAAGGAACAGAAATACACACAAAGCAGTTTAGTTGCACTAGCAGTTGGAGGATCATGAAAGGCATCACGCAAAAAGTGTTGCTTGGTCTGAGTCCTGGATGAAACAAGGGACTCAAGTGGGTGGAGGGAAGGAAGCACTCCAGACTGGGGACCATGCCAAGTTGGGAATCATCCAGAGGAGGCCAGGCACAGTGAGGAATGCACCAAAAACCAAGTCACAAGAAATCAGTTGGATAATGTGAAGATGTTGAGTTGTGAAAAGAGAAGACTTAATAGGGAAAGGCCCCCAGATGTCAAATATCTGTGGTGCTGACATGAAATAATTGCTGCTGTTCATTTGCTTCAATCACCCTACTTAGGGTTTCTTGGCAAAGACACTGGAGTGCTTGGCCATTTCCTTCTCTAGCTCATTTTATAGATGAGGAAACGGAGGCAAACTGGGTTAAATGACTTGCCCAGGGCCACACAGTTAGTAAATGTCAGAGGTCAGATTTGAACTAGGGAATGTGAGTCTTCCTGTCTTCTAGCCTAGCACCCTAGCCTCTGCACCACCTTGCTGGCATAGATGGATTGAATTTTACATCCATTATCTAATTGGATTCTCACAATAGCCCCGTAAAATAGGTACTGCTAGCACCATAATGCTGCCTTTTTAGCTAAAGCAGCTGGGCATGAACACAGTTACGAACAAAAAGCAATCATTTCACCTCTTTAAGCTTCAGTTTTCTCAGCTATACGATGAGAGGTCGGGCTAAATTCCTTCTACATGATTCCTGATTTGTGATCCTATAAGGAAATGTGTGTGTCCGTCCCTTTGACATGCTCCAAAATATAATTCAATTGTGCATTGATCTAGGCATGATGACGAAACATAGTAATATTTCCATATCATTGGGTTTTCAGTAATAAAATGAAGAAAATGTAGTTCTGAAATCCACAAACATGAGATAATTCCTGATGACTGGAAGTCACCTCTAAGTCTGGTGATGACTATCCAGAGCCTAGAGTCAGTGGGGGAAACAATTCCATCCACCATAGCAGCACATTTTGCAATGTGATGCTAAATAAATGTGAGCCCACTGAGCTTCCCTTTCCTGTTCGATCTGCTACGAAGAGCTAATTGATGGTGAACGTTGTTATAGAGAATGTCTTAGACACTAAAGACTGGGCCACCTTTGACAAAATTAAAGCCCAAACTCTCTAACTGGGGCTAATGAGGAACTAATGGTGGGTTATATTTCATTTGAGAAGACTGCCATGTATCTTTCCCTTTGGGAGAAATCAAATGAGTAGATATTCTCTTCATATTAACTAAGATCTCATCACACAAGGCTCTCTTTTTTCAAATGAATTAAAATCTATTACTCAGAATTTTTCAAAGAGTAGTTAATATTTGCTCTCTCTTTTTTTTTTTGGAGGGAGTTGTGGTTAAGACTAAATATTAAATTCATGCATCCATGTGAATCATTAGCCCTGATCTCAAGACTCCAGACAGAAACTGATCTGTCCTTGTCCTTTAGCATCTCCTGACTGGTGTGGCTTTCCAGAGGGAACTGTTTTCCCTATAAACTAAGATGAGCTAGTGTCTGCACTCAGTGACCTTTTCAGGAGACTGCTGGCTAACAGAGCTCATGGAGCTGAATGGGTTTCCTTAATGGGGCTTCTAGACTTCCTGTGATGGAAAAAGATGGCCCTTTAATAAAGACAGAAGCTCGGCATTCCAAATTCTGTCTTCACACACACACATACACACACACACACACACACACACACTATTACTACTACTACTACTACTACTACTACTACTACTACTACTATTACTACTACTACTACTACTACTACTACTACTACTACTAGCCAACAGTATAATATGGCAGTGGGAGCCAAAAAATAATATTAGTGTGATTTCAGGCTGCATTAAGGGAGGCATAATATCCAGGTGTTTATAGTAGTTAAGAACAGCTAACATTTAAGGAGCACCTTCTATGTACCAGTCACTATGCTAAGTATTTTACAATTGTTATCTCATTTGTTCTTTACCCCAACCTAGAAGGCAGATGCTATTATTATTATAAATAGAGAAACAGAGACAGTTGGAGGTGAAGTGACTTGCCCAGCGTCACACAGCTAATAAGCGTCTGAGGCTGAATGGGAGCTCAGGTCTTCTTGACTCCAGGCCTTTATCTACTCAGTCTCCTATTTGCCTGGCCTCATCAGACCACATAAGGAGCAGTGGATGCAGGCTGCACCAAATCTTATTCAGGCACTCATTAAAAGAAAACCTTTAGCAAGCATGAGATTTTTTTTTTAAGAATGAAAGGCTAAAGAAGAGGGATTGAATCTGTTCAGTTTGTCCTCAAGTGGAAGAACTAGAATTGATAGTTGAAGGTGGGGGAAAGATTCAGACTTGACATAAGGAAAATATCTCAACAACTAAAGCTGGCCCAAAGTGGTACAGAAAGGCCAAGGAGAGAGACAATGACTCAACATCTGTGAAATTCCTCTAGAAGAAAGTTATGGGGAAAGCATGTGGTGGAAGCACTATTGCTGGGGAATGTAGCAGATGGCTTCTGAGGTCCCTTCTGACTCAGTCATTCTGTGCTTTCTTACAAACAAGTCTGGAAACATAGAGTTACAACAGCTACCCTTCTAGACCGCACATTATTGTCCCCATCACTTGGCCTCAAGTGGGGTGAGAGCAGAAAGTCTAGTGAATGAGCCCATTGCAATGCAGATTGGGATCCACAGTTTGCCTATTAGCATATTTCTATGGGTCTGAAATTAATCAATGTTTATTGATAGCTTAATGTAGATAGGACACTGTGCTAAGATCTGACAATATAGAGAAATAAACCAGTTTCTGCCCTCAGGGAGCTTATATTCTCTCTCTCTCTCCTTTTCCCATTCCCCAACTTAAATTCACTAGGGGCTTGACGGAATTATTTCATGGAGGATAAAGAACTAACATGAATCACACTAACATGGCCAAGAAATTCATTTTTCCAAGTACAACCAGAAAGTCAGTCTTCTTGGGGACTTCATCTTTCAGCCCAAACAGCCAAGACTGCTCTTGTAATTAACAGAAGTAAAAGAGAAGTTTTGGGAAACCCAGGATGAGGGCACCTCCCCCCCAAACAAAGAATCTCAGTAAGCCTTTGGAAAAGCTACATGTCTTGGGATGAGGGCACCCCCCAGAACAAGAATCTCAGCAGCCAGCAGCTCACTCCAGGCTGAAGCTGTAAGAAGGGAGAGCTGGCACAGAGGCTGGGCTCTTCTGAGCTGCATTAACAAGGTGACCTGGGATCGGCCAGCTGGATCTCATTTAGAATCTTCCTCAAAAGCACCAAAGAGGAGGAAGGGAAACTACATTTACCAGGGGCTTTTCAGCTACAGAATCAAAGCTTACAGTGACATCATTACCAAGTCACTTTAGACAGATGCACAAAGTGCGTTGAATACAGGGTGATTCAAGCAGCTGCTTCCGTAGAGGAGAGAGGTGCTGCTGGCCACACGCCTCAGGAAGGATGTTGTGGCACCAGTCATCCACAAGACAGCACCAAGTCCCTGATTCCCTGACTGCACATCTCTATCAGTCGTGGAGGGATGCTGCTGAAGGTGACATAGACAGAGAGGCAGAATCTCATCACTGTAGCCTCACACAAGTCCACCCTGGGCACATAGATCTGTGAGGAGCCTTCTTGGTATGTCCATTCCTTGGCACAGAGAGAAGTGGGTACATAATAAAAACAGTGTGGTGAACAAATCTTATGTCACCATGGCAATAGTGGGAAATCTGGGAGCGCGTTCCGTTCACTCCAGTTCCATTCACCTAGCACTTATTAAGTAGTGATTCTGGGCCAAGCACTGTGCTGGGTGCTGGGGATCCAGAGACTTGAGGAAAATATTCCCGGCCTTCAGCAAGCCTGCCTACTGGGAGAAAACACACACACACACACACACACACACACACACACACACACATAAAAGGGAGAAGCAACTTTACCATTTGAGAAGTAATGGGTTGGTGGTCCCATCATATGGCAAGGGGTAGGGGAAGGTTGATGCTAACCATTTGAGGGATCAGCATTGCTCTTAGGAGAGCAGATGGATTGAGCCTCAAAATTGAGCCTCTAGTTGTTTCTAAAATAAGGATGAGATCAGTGGCTCCAGAGGAGGCCAGAATTAGGCCCAGGTCTTCCACTTACGAGAAGTCCATTCTCTCTGTGCCTCCAGTGATTACCTTGTGGCTGACACTGAAGGAGGGTGGTGGGGAGTGGCCTAATTCACTGAGCATGATCCAGTTTGCCAAACTACCTGGCTGACAGTGTAGAGTTGGTGTACGCTGCCAAGGTGCCTAAAGAGAAACTCAGAAGGACAACAGGAAAAAAAGCATTTCTCTGTTCTGTTGCCCATAGGGTAGAAATTCTCAGATCTCAACAACACCAGTCTCATCTCAGCAGAATCCTCCCCTACAAGGTAGTGTGTATGTGTGTGGTGGGGGGTAGGTGTTTGTGCATGTGGGGACTCCTGTGTGAGCCTGCATGCATGGGGTGATGACATGTGTGTCTGTGTACACCACTTATGTGTGCATGTATGTGGGTTTTCTTTTCTGGTTTAACTTTACTCTTGGAATTCATTTTTCCTATCTCCTGAAGAAAGATACTGATCAAATTGAAATGGGAATAGGTTTGTCACCTTAATCTATATGTTTTGAAAGAAAGAAAAATAGGTGGAATGAAAATCATTTCTCCTTGTGGGCCACTTAGATTGGAAACCTGGAGATTACATCTGCTTCTTTAACACATTTCCTTCCCTGACTCTGCATTGCCTCTGATAAGTTCTGTTCTAAGACCACAATGCGTTATTTAACTAGAGGTTTTTCTCTCTTGAACTCTTTGCCAAATGAAGAAGGGAGCGGTGGTGATATACATGTATATACGTATATACATATATGTAAACATTATATATATGCACATATATCCTAAGTGTGAGGGGTGTGCACATTTTGCATACTGTGATGCTGGTGTACTCCTCACCAGCCCTGGGAGCCCCAAAGTCAAGGCTTCTGAGCATATGCAACAGCCCAACATTTGCCAATTCTTAAAGGATGGAAGATATGGTACACCATTACCTAGTCTTATAGGCTAGGATGCCTGAAGATGGACACTTTAAGTATGTTTTGAAAAGTCAGTTTCCACATCTCAAGGTTGGCTAGTATTTCAGGACTGTCTGGTCGTTAAAACACAGAAGCCTGCAGATTTTGCACTTGGGAAGAGACAGACTGAATAGACTGAAACCTTCTGGTGTCTCCCAGGCAATCCTGGGAGTAAATACAAAATGGCCTTTTTGACCTTCTGAGACCTTCTTGACCTGACCCCATCAACCTCCGCAAGCTTCTTCCGCCTTTCTCCTTTTTGTTTGGGTGACCCTGGGCTCCCAGCTCCTCCACAAAATGGCCCCCCACCACTCAGCTTCCAGCATTCTCTCTGGTCTCTCTGGTCCCAAGCCTCCCACCCTCCAACGGCTGACCTCCCTGGCTTCCTCAAGTCCAGTTAAAATCTCAGCTTCTACTGGATGCCTTTCCCTCTTCATTCTAGAGCCTTCTCTCTGTTAATCCTCTTATCATTATATCATTCCTCATTATTTAGGTGGTAGGCTTTAGACTCTTTTGATTTCCCTGTGCTTAGTGTAATGCCTGATTCACACCAGGCACTTAATGACCATTGGTTGATTGACATATAACAAAAGATTAATGAATGTTTATTGATTAATTGACAGATTCAATAAACCACCTGGTGAGCATTTCTGCCTCTCTTAGCAAGCTTAAGGATCTAACACACAGAATAGAAATTGGGCTTCTTCCTCCATCCTTCTCACCCCCACAACTTATTTTCACACGCATATACATATATGCATGCATATACATATATGCATGCATATATAATATGCACTCAGACACTTACTAGTAGTGGACAACCCACTTAACCTTGTTTGCCTCAGTTTACTCATCTGTAAAAATGAGCTGAAGGACATGACAAACCACTCTAGTATCTTTGCTAAGAAAATGCCAGATGGGGTTATGAAGAGTTGAGCATTACTAAAATGAAAAACAACAAACATATGATACATGCGTATATAGAGATACATGTATATAATCCACGTATTGTATCATGTAATAATTGTAGTGGTGGTAATGGTAGTGGTGGTGATAGCAGTAGTAAAAGGAGGAGGTCAAGGAGGAGGAAGAGGAGGAGAAGAAGAAGGAGAAGAGGTCGTGGTCGTGGTGGTAGTAGTAGGAATAGCAGTAGTAGCTGTTGTCATATTATCCCTTAGGTATAGTTCTGGGTATTATGACCCAGGGACAGGCAGCCATTAGGGACATGGTATCCCAAATTTGGGGATAGAAAAGATGTTGCAGATCATGTCATCTAAATGCTTCATTTTGTAGAAGAGGGAATAGACCCTGAGAGATAGTCATTTGCCCCAGATGACCTTGGTCCAAGACAAGCAGTGAGGGCTGGTCTCAGACTCATATCTGATGCAGTGCTTTGCACATTGGAAGCTTTGCATTGTGTTTGACAAAATGAAGGCTCCAATTCTGTGTAGAGTCAGAAAGATGAATTAGGAGAATTATGGGGTTCAATCTGAGCTCTTAACTTCTGAAACAGGAATTTAAACTATCCTTCCGTTCCATGAAGATGAAGGAGAAATAATTAATGCCACCTCCATGAAATAGTCCTTCTTCCTAGGGCAAGAAAAGTAGCACAATGGATTTATCATTAAT
Organism: Notamacropus eugenii; assembly: GCF_028372415.1. Lineage (NCBI taxonomy): Eukaryota > Metazoa > Chordata > Mammalia > Diprotodontia > Macropodidae > Notamacropus > Notamacropus eugenii. Next base: position 384,323,091 of record NC_092877.1, read on the forward strand.
CATAAAGTCAGGAAAACAGAAATGAGTTCAAATTCAGGCTCAGACATTTATTTGCTTTGCTATCTTGGGCAGGTTTCTCCATCTCTCTATGCCTCAGTTTCCTTATCTGAAAAATTGAGATACCTCTCCAAGGCATGAGGATATAGCACTTGGCATAGCTTGAAGCACTACATTAATACTATCCATTATTAGTCTCCATTTTAAAAAGTCTTCGTTACACTACCACATGTCAGTCACTGACCTAACCTTGTATGTATACGTGTGTGTGTGTGTGTGTATGCATTTGGCTTTTCTCACTGTGACTGAAACTCTTGTTACAATGACTATTCTCAGTGAAGGAGCTAGGCTCATTCAGTATCCAGGCATCCCAATTGTCCATTCAGCCAGGTACGTATCATTTCTACCCCATATCCTTTTTAGCCTTTTAGTAAAGGACCTGGAGCTCAGGCTTGGAGATTCACTTGCCATCCATCAGTTGCCTTGTCTGAAACAGAGAAGTCTCAAGTGACAAGGACACTATGAAATTAATCTTCTTTTCCCTTGGTGGCCTCTCCTCTTCACATCCTTGGAAAATGTATTGTCATTGTTGGGAAGGCAATTTCTCCAATCTGATGTGACCTGTGCCCATTCTAAACCAGAATCTCATTTGGTCAGTGTCATAAATCCCTGAGATGGGGAGCCAAATGGCCTCAGGAGGGTAGAGTGGAAATTGGAGTCAGCATGGACCAAGTTCAATGGTTAACTCTAAGCCTTGATGGTCATAAAGCCATTAATAACTGATTTCTCTGTAAACCTCAGTTTCTACATTTGTAAAATAGATATAATAAATACCACCTGCTTCTAAGGATTTCCATGAAGATCAAATCAGTAGCATCCTTGGTAAAAAGTGGCCTTAGAAATGAAAATATCCCTCTCATCCCAGCTTCGACCTCGATGCTCAATTCCATCTGTCCCCAGGAACATGCCCCGTTTTGCTGGGTTCTGGTGCAACTTATTTTAATCCTTAATAAAAAGTATTTGTGTGTGTTTTTAAAGTTTACAGAAACAATATTTGGGAGGATTAGGAAAATGGTCTCCAACTGTCCCCAGCACGCTGAGTCATTACTTTTCCACCATCATCCAAAGCCAGTGCTGCTGAGCCAGGCTACTGAGTAATAGCAAATCTAAATTTTGTTTAACATTTACACTGACTTCCTGCTAGCCCATCATTTTTAGTAGCTGTTTCCCTTCTCAGTTCTGTTTTCCATACTGATTCCTCACCCGTTGTCTAGTCATTCATTTGCTAAGTATAAAAATGCAAGCATCAAGATCTCTTACCAGTCTTGTGGCCAGTCTCTGACATCAGAAGGTCTCTGGTCTGGTTATTGGCTCACACCAACACGTTTGTCAGGGGAAGACCAGAAGTGTTGGATGAAGGCTACTGGTTCATCCAAAGCCCAATGGACTAGTAAATGACTGGTATTTATACGAGAAGGATGGAGGTTGAGAACAGTGTATTTTTTACTTTTCATTAGGGAGAACTTTCTCATGTGGAGAACCACAGAGAGTGTCTCTGCTTCCACTCTTTATGAAAAGTTCACTCCCTGAAAAAAAGCTTGGCAACCCCCAAAGTGTGGTGACTCCCAAAGAAAGAGCAGAATACAGACATGGAGGACTCCCAGGCTTTTTTTAATGAGCCAATTCTGTCTGACACTGCCTATGCTAACTTTCTAGGACCTAAGGGACAGTGCAGACCATGGGAAGTTCATTGAACTGTGTGGAGTTCATTGAAGACTTGAGTGCAGATTCTGACTTGGTTGCTTATTAGGTGTGCAAGTTGAAGAAGTCATTTGTCTCTCCTGGGCCTCTGTTTCCTGATATGTTAGAAAAAATACTCTCCACTTTCATTTATCTCTAACTGAGGATTTTCGTTCTTCAAAATATATCAAGTATCTGTTCTGTAAAAAGACCTGTTCCCAAAGACTAAAGTCAAGTACCATCTTCTATGTTAAGCTCTCCTGTTTACCCCAGCCGCTAACGTCTTTGTTGTTCAGTTATTTTCAGCTGTGTTTGACTTTTTGAGACCTCATTTGGGATTTCCTTGGCAAAAAAAGGACTGGAGTGGCCTGCCATTTCCACCTCTTTTGACAGATGAGGAAACTGAGGCAAACCGGGACTTAATGACTTGCTCAGGGTCACATAGAGAGCAAGCATCAGAGGCCATATTTGAATTCAGGAAGAAGAGTCTTCCTTACGCTAGGAATACATTGTAAATGGCGCACTATCTCACCCCTCAAAATTTCCTGGTAATTTCCACGTGTATGCATGTGTACAGATACACAGACATATATATATGCATGTACATGTGTATACACACATGTTTATGTGTATGTATATATACAGATAAGCATATTTAGATGCATGGACATGCTCCCACCTATATGTATATATGTGTATCTGTATACACACATATGCAGACACACATACATACATACACACACGCATAGGGTACATAGAATGAGCTGTGAATGAGAAGAAGCACAACCTTAGAAGCCCTGAAGCACCACACCAGGTCCTACAATACAGTACTTCTGCACATTTTAAACAGAGTAGGATCAAAATTATTATTTCAAATAAAAATTTTAATATATGCTTATAATTATATTTAAAGTTTATTTGCACAGATAGAAGAAATACAAGGCATATGGTTGGCTGTTTGGTTGTTTTCCTTGGTTCTTGAAGAGGACCAAAATGACCTCACCACTGTAAAGTGAAATTTCAGCATGTCCGACTGTGGCTGGCCAGACCAATATGAGCTCTCAATGCTCTAGCACAGGTTGGGCACAGAGAGTCCATTTGAATGTTGGGGGTGGATATCCCAAATTTGCACATCCTGCGTTTCCTTTGTGCTGTCTCAATTCTGCTTTGCTCATAAAGCACAGCTCCCTTTCTGATGTGGGCACGCCATGCTGAGAGTTCCTGTGCCAGTGTCTCCCATGGTGCACAGTCAAATCCAAAGTTCTTGAGAGAGACCTTGAGAGTGTCCTTGTATCGCTTCTTCTGACCACCATGTGATCGCCTGCCCCATGCAAGCTCTCCATAAAAGAATCTTTTTGGCAAGAGTGCATTTTGCATTCAAACAATGTGTATATATGAATAATATGTATGTGTGAATAATGTGTATTTATGTATATATACACATACATATATACACATACATACATATATATGTATACATGCATGTACATATGCACAAGTATGTGTGTGTGTTATATTATAGACCTAGTCAAGAAGACTCATCTTCCTGAGACAATGACTAGCCTCAGATACTTGCTAGCTACATGACCCTGGACAAGTCACTTAACCCCATTTACCTCAGTTTTCTCATCTGTAAAATCAGTTGGATCACTCCAGTATCTACCAAGAAAATCATAAATAGGGTCATATCTGAAAAATGACTGAAGACCAATAATACTATGTATTCTGTTACGTATCATGTGTATATGCATAATGAACATGTGTAGACATATACATGCAGCTATATATGTATACTTATACATGTATACCCATATGTGTTGTATAAGCATATAAGGGTTATACATGCATATACATATGTGTTTATGAATTTATATACTCTATCTCCCAACACAATGTAAGCTTCATGACAGAAGGGACCATTTCACTCTTGGCTTTGTGCCCTGGTATAGATTAAGCCCTTGCTAAGAGTCTGTGGATGAACTGGGAGGCCTTTCAAGTCCTTTAGCACCAGCCTCTGCCTCAGCCTCCTGGCACTGCCTCCTCCCCTGACCTTCACAATCCCTGGCTTCTATTCAAGCTCAGCTCCAATGCCTCCTTCTATCATGAATGCCACAGTAGACTAGTGCCACTCTCCCCCAAACAAACAAGCCAACACTTTTGAATGTCTTTTCTACATGATTGTTTTTGTATGTTTCCATCCCTTTGACAGAACATAGGCTCTCTAAAGATCCTTCACCTTTTCCCTTCACCATGATTCAGTGCAGTACCTGGACTACAGATAATATAGGTACATGATACATGCTTGGTAATTATTTGTTTCATTGTTTGGTCTGAATATTCTTCCCATGTGGAAGAGCTAGGCTGTATATCCCTTTATGAGATGGAGAGTGAACTTTCCATGAAGATCGTGAAATACAGAGGCCTGACTTTAAGTATTGTGAGGAATTTTGTTTTAAATTTCACTTTAGAGCAATAGATGCTGTCCCTTAGCAATGCTGCATATTAACTCCATCAATGTTGTCATTGCTCCAGAGCTTTGGGAACTTTCCTCTGAAACTTCCTTTAGACCCTGAGTCAGTACTTCTGAATATCTCTACACTGAATTGAATCTAAATTATCATCCTTTGTTAGAGGTGCTGGTGATGGGAGGAAGAGATCTTGTCCAATTCTAAACCTATGATCCTGAAATCAAATCTACTCCTCAAATTGTGGAATGCCACTTTGGAGCAGATGTCATGTGTGCCTGTAGGGTCATGGAATTGTTTTTCTTGGGCAGCACTCTCATTGGGCTCCAAAAGACATTTCAAAAGAAGAATTCTTAAAAAAAGTGTTTTGATGAATGTAAGCATCCTAGAAATGTGTCTATGTTTATACAAGGAGACCATTTGGAAGTACAATAATTTTTCCATCAGTACATGTGGGCACAATTGTAAAAGATAAAATCAGTCTCAAACATAGCAAGAACTAATTCACTTTACAATCACAAGGTATGTGATAACTAAACAGAATTAATTGATAGATTCAGATCATCAGATCTGAAAATAATCTTCAAAATGATCTCTGCATCCAACTCCTTTCTACCTGATAATCCATCTCCTTGTTTCCCAGGATTCAAATCCAAGTTTCAGGGTATCTTGAAAATAGCTTTCTCTTCATTTTTTATGATCATCCCAAGCCAGGTCATCATCAGATATCAACTGTTTTGAAATCCTTCTGTCTCCATAATCTACAGAAGTCCTACTTATTGGAATCCCATCAATCCTTACAGATAACTACCTGGCAAGTACAACTATAATTTTCAACATGAATTCAACTAGTTTAAACTCAGTCTCTGACATCACTCTTAGTGCTGGCTCCATGACATATGATCAGGTTGGCTTAAAATACATGCTATTTATGGGACTGTAGCTCCATACCTAATGTACAAGTCTACTGTGACCACTCTAAAGCTTTGCATGCTATATATTATTCTAACATGATATACCATATTTTTTAAACAAGTTTTCATAGTTGGTCAATTAGAGGTAACTATAGATCATTTCAAAGCCCAGAGAAAACATGATGGCTCTGTTTCCTGAGATAACATGATAGCCTCAGAATGAGGAGAGAATTAGAGCTATTTTGACAATCAAACCTATGACATCTAATTCTATGCAATCCCTTTTTCTATAAAGGCCAGTTAATAAAGCTGACCACATATGTTTTTGCTTATCTTCATTTAGCAATGAATAAGAGATATAAAGGACCACAATAGTTAGAGAGACTCACTTGGAGTCAGAAAGATTCATCTTCCTGTGTTCAAATCTGGCCTCAGACACTTACTAGTTGTGTGACCCTGGGCAAGTCACTTAAACTCATCTACCTCAGTTTCCTCATTTGTAAAATGAACTGGAAAAGGAAATGGCAAACCACTCCTGTATCTTTGCCAAGAAAATCTTAAATGGAGTCACAGAACATCAGACATGACTGAAATGACTGAACAACAAATATAGGAGAGAGAGAGATGTAAGGAGGCTATAAAATGTGAAGTCTGAAAAATGTTACTTGGTCTATTTGTAGATCCTAATGACAGAAAAAATTTAGTATTTTAAAAATTATAGAGAGTTATTTAATCCTGATTATCCAAAGTCAGATAACAAATTATCTTTCAGGGATTTTCCTATTTGTTCAAAGTTCTCAATACTTTAAAAACAATGAGTCAGCTTTGATCACACAGGAAAGCAAAGACTTAAACAGATGGAAAGGGCAGAACAGTGAAAGGCCAGAATTAATCTCCAATGGTTAGAAATGAGTATCCTGACTTGAGTCTACTCATGAAGGAGTTGAAACTTAAAAATAAAATACAAAAATTCCCAGTACGTCCTCTTACTTCATGGTAAGACGTCATAGAATCCCAAATGTAGAGGTGAAAGAGACACTAGCCATCACTGAATTCAATGCCCTTCATTTCAGGATTTGAACCTGAGGCTCACCTAACTCCTCACAGCTCAGAAATATCTCAGGGAAGATCTGAATTGAGTTCTTCCTGTCTCCAATGGCAGCCCTCTGTCTACTCTACCATGCTGCCTCCACATGGTGTTGTGAAGGAATAGGACTGGGTTTGTTGTAGGGTGATGTCTACAGCCCTCACAGACATACTGATACTCTTAGATCAAGCCCATGTTGCTGGCCAGAGGTCTTGAACAACGAGAATATTCCATTGTTTTTTAGCTTATTGCACTTCAGCGACCTAAGGTTTAATTCTTTGCCCTGGTGTTCTGAGAACTGACTGGTGTTCTGAGCCTGAAATTGCCTTCTAACCTGGCAACACACACACACACACACACACACACACACACACACACACACACACACATACACACACGCACACAGGAGCCATATGCGTAACATAAAATTACCTCAGTGCTAATAATGACATGAAGACCTCTCTTACCCCATCTGGAGAACAATAGTGAAGGCCACCCTAGGGAGAGAAATGTTTGGTCTTGACCCTTTAATTGCACCACATTTCTCCTGTCAAAGTTTTTATGCCTCAGTGACCTCACTCAACCCCATTGCTGACATTAAGTGAGTGTTAAATAAATGTTTGTTGCCTTGATTCATCTGCTATTGGATATTTAGGTGGATAGATATAGTTACACATTGTAAATGGATATTTACAGGATCACAGGTTTGAGTTGGAAGGAATATGGGGGCCACTGAGTCAAATTCCCTTATTTTAGAGGTGGAGTCACTCATGAAATTAGTGAGAGAGGTAGGGTTCAAATTGCAGGTGAATAGCTCTCAAGCCCATGCTTTCCATGCCCCCCTAACCATGAGAGTGACTCCGGGTACTTTCAGGTGGAGGGAGGAAGAGAGGTAGGGAAGATGAAAAGTTCAATTCCATAAGAGTTCAAAGGATGCAAAGCTGGAAAGAATGGTCAAGATTCTTTTGTCCAGTTCCTACCTTTTACTGAGAAGGAACTAGATGACCAGGTCACATAGATGTAACACCAAAAGGTGTTAAGAAATCTCTATCTGACACATAGGGAAATGTCAATAAAAATGAAATTCAGTGCATTCATATATCACTGATAATAAAGGTCAGTGATTCAGAGCTCCCCTCCTTGCAATGTTTTCCATTTCTAGCCCCCTACCACCCCAAAAAATCATAGAAACTGTATTTCAAGTGAAAATATCCAAGAGTGAAACTTTCTGGCGCACATCCCAGCTACAAGTATTTTGCCAATTACTATCTTAGGTGTGTTCTCAAGCTTCAAGTTTAGCTGAAAATTGAACCATATGCACATACAGAACATTGCTATTCATACAAGGAAATGCAGCATAAATGCTAAATGAATAGACCAGGGGAAAAAATAAAAGTGAGATCAATCAAGACTCAAAGAGAAAGTAAGGTGTCCTTTAGGGATCTTCTGATGTGGGTGACGACTTAGGAAAGGTCCGAAAGATCACTGGCTCCAGAGTCGGGGGACCTGGGCTCAAATCTGAAAACTAGCAAGTAACTTCACCTCCTTGGGTCTTGGTTTTCTCATCTCTAAAATGAGGGTGGTGGCATTGATGGCCTCTGAAGTTCCTTCAAGCTCTTTATCTTTGAGCCTGTGCTTTGGAGAAGAAACAGGAAACGGGAGAATATTTGAATTTGGGGGAGGGATCAACCATGAAATACAGGGGCGAGGTTGCGATTGTTCCCTTATGGAATAACCTCCCTAGAGCAGCTTATCTTTCTTAAAAATAAAGCAATGGGGGGGCGGAGCCAAGATGGCAGAGTAGAAAGACGTACGTACACATAGCTCCAAACCCAAAACCCATAGAACATCTACAAAAAAGTAACTCATGGCGAATTCTGCACCCAGAGGCCACAGAACATTGGAGTGAGAGAGATTTCTGTTCCAGAGAGACCTGCAAACCTCTTGCAAAAGGTCCTTCGCGCCGCGGACTGGGCACCGGGAGTGGGAGCTGAGTACAGCCCTGCCGCGGCCGCGGCACCAAGAGGAAAAGATCCGAGTGGGCTTCAGGGATGGGATCTCCAGCGGCCACGCAGGTCCCTCCACCCACAGAGGGACCTGCAAACCTCTCACAAAAGGTCCGTCGCACTGCAGACAAGGAGCCCAGCCCAGACCTGCCGCGGCCGTGGCACCGAGAGGAACAGATCTGAGCAGGCTTCAGGGATGGGATCTCCAGTGGCCACACAAGTCCCTCCACCCACAGGTGATGGGGGTTGGTGAGAGAGTCTCTTTGGTGGGTCGAGGGGGGAGTGGGGTGCCCCCATGGCTCGGGCCCCCTCGGGAGGCAGAAGCTGAGGGGCGGTGGCGGGCCGAGGCTCCCCAAGGAGGCAGGAACCTGGATCCATTGTTGAAGGTCTGTGCATAAATTCCCTGAGGGAACTGAGCCTGAGAGGCGGCCCTGCCCCAACCTGAACACCTGAACTTAATCTCACACTGAATAGCAGCCCTGCCCCCGCCAAAAGCCCTGAGGCTGGAAGCAGCATTTGAATCTCAGACCCCAAACACTGGCTGGGAGGATCAGGAGGCGAGGTGGGTGTGAGGAGAATATTCAGAGGTCAAGTCACTGGCTGGGAAAATGCCCAGAAAAGGGAAAAGAAATAAGACTATAGAAGGTTACTTTCTTGGTGAACAGGCATTTCCTCCCTTCCTTTCTGATGAGGAAGAACAATGCTTACCATCAGGCAAAGACACAGAAGTCAAGGCTTTTGTGTCCCAGCCCACCCAATGGGCTCAGGCCATGGAAGAGCTCAAAAAGAATTTTGAAAATCAAGTTAGAGAGGTGGAGGAAAAGCTGGGAAGAGAAATGAGAGACATGAAGTCAAAGCATGAACAGCAGATCAGCTCCCTGCTAAAGGAGACCCAAAAAAATGTTGAAGAAAATAACACCTTGAAAACTAGCCTAACTCAATTGGCAAAAGAGGTTCAAAAAGCCAATGAGGAGAAGAATGCTTTCAAAAGCAGAATTAGCCAAATGGAAAAGGAGATTCAAAAGCTCACTGAAGAAAATAGTTCTTTCAAAATTAGAATGGCACAGATGGAGGCTAGTGACTTTATGAGAAAGCAAGAAATCACAGAACAAAACCAGAAGAATGGAAAAATGGAAGATAATGTGAAATATCTCATTGGAAAAACAACTGACCTGGAAAATAGATCCAGGAGAGACAATTTAAAAATTATGGGACTGCCTGAAAGCTATGATCAAAAGAAGAGCCTAGACATCATCTTTCATGAAATTATCAAGGAAAACTGCCCTGAGATTCTAGAACCAGAGGGCAAAATAAATATTCAAGGAATCCACAGAACACCACCTGAAAGAGATCCAAAAAGAGAAACTCCTAGGAACATTGTGGCCAAATTCCAGAGTTCCCTGGTCAAGGAGAAAATATTGCAAGCAGCTAGAAAGAAACAATTCAAGTATTGTGGAAATACAATCAGGATAACACAAGATCTAGCAGCCTCTACATTAAGGGATCGAAGGTCATGGAATAGGATATTCCAGAAGTCAAAGGAACTAGGACTAAAACCAAGAATCACCTACCCAGCAAAACTGAGTATAATACTCCAGGGGAAAAATTGGTCTTTCAATGAAATAGAGGATTTTCAAGCATTCTTGATGAAAAGACCAGAGCTGAAAAGAAAATTTGACTTTCAAACACAAGAATGAAGAGAACCATGAAAAGGTGAACAGCAAAGAGAAGTCATAAGGGACTTACTAAAATTGAACTGTTTACATTCCTACATGGAAAGACAATATTTGTAACTCTTGAAACATTTCAGTATCTGGGTACTGGGTGGGATTACACACACACACACATGCACACACGCACACATACATAGAGACAGAGTGCACAGAGTGAATTGAAGAGGATGGGATCATATCTTAAAAAAAATGAAATCAAGCAGTGAGAGAGAAATATATTGGGAGGAGAAAGGGAGAAATTGAATGGGGCAAATTATGTCTCATAAAAGAGGCAAGCAAAAGACTCATTAGTGGAGGGATAAAGAGGGGAGGTGAGAGAAAAACATGAAGTCTACTCTCATCACATTCCACTAAAGGAAAGAATAAAATGCACACTCATTTTGGTATGAAAACCTATCTTACAATACAGGAAAGTGGGGGATAAGGGGATAAGCAGGGTGGGGGGATGATAGAAGGGAGGGCATGGGGAGGAGAGTGCAATTTGAGGTCGACACTCATGGGGAGGGACAGGATCAAAAGAGAATAGAAGTAATGGGGGACAGGATAGGATGGAGGGAAATATAGTTAGTCTTATACAACACAATTATTATGGAAGTCATTTGCAAAACTATACAGATTTGGCCTATATTTAATTGCTTGCCTTCCAAAGGGAAGGGGTGGAGAGGGAGGGAGGTAAAGAAGTTGGAACTCAAAGTGTTAGGATCAACTGTCGAGTAATGTTCTTGCCACTAGGAAATAAGAAATACAGGTAAAGGGGTATAGAAAGCTATCTGGCCCTACAGGACAAAAGAGAAGACGGAGACAAGGGCAGAGAGGGATGATAGAAGAGAGAGCAGATTGGTCACAGGGGCAATTAGAATGCTTGGTGTTTGGGGGGGGAGGGGATAAAAAGGGAGAAAATTTGTAACCCAAAATTTTGTGAAAATGAATGTTAAAAGTTAAATAAATAAATTTAATTTAAAAAAAATAAAAAAAAAATAAAACAATGACACCTCACCTTATCTTTCTACTTTTCCAGTCTCTGAAGAACCTCAAAATCTTTATAGGCAATGTCTCACTAGTGATCAGTCACCATTGAAAGTGGAAGCAAGTAGGGGCTATTATGCCCATTTCACAGAAAATAGAGGGGAAAGGATCCAACCAAGATCCCTCAATCAGAAGCCCATGACAAGCACAACCACGGATGCCCCTTCTGCCCACTAGTTCGTATAATGCTTCCCTGACTTGGTAGGAGCAAATAGAGAAGCATGGGCAGTTACTGTCACCTCCTAAAAAGGATGAAACCCTTTTCTTTAAGACCTGCAGATTCAACCTAGCTTGTGACTGTTAACACATAACCTGAGTAGCTGAGCTCACTTAGGAACTGAGGAATTTATCTGCTTTTATGAGGCAAATGATTGGAAATTCTGGGGAGTAGCGTTCGACAGCTTTGTAAAAGCACCCAGTGTTTAGCACAGTACTTGGCACATTGTTAGAGCCTGACAAATGCTTGTTGACTGATTCACCTCACCAAGGTACTAGTCAGGTGTGGCGCCAGATGTAACATCCAGAGGTTGGCACTCACTGGCTTTACTAAAAATGTTGGGACTTGACAAGCTCCTTATTTCTTTTGCAGGGGGCCATGAAGTAGCCTGGCAGAGAAGAAAATAGCCTGAGCCAGCAGAACTAGTGTGACACTAGCTAGCTGACCTTGGGAAGCTGCCCTCTCCTCTCTGTCATACTGTCTTCATCTGAAAGATGAAAGGGTGAATGATGGGCTCTGTGAAGTTCCCTCCCTCCAGATCTAATGATCTAAACCTTCCAAGAAATGGCGAGTGGATGAGCCTTACTTCTGGAGAGAAGTTCTGACATGAAAGCTCCCACCCCATGGCATAAGAGCGTTCCAATAGCCAGCAATGAACTTCATGTGATATTGCTTCCCAGGGTGCATGCTCCATATCTTCTCTCTGGTAACCAGATCATTAAGAACCCATAAATCTCTCTCTTCTATCACCTGGGTGCCAAACCAGTAATGTCCTAGTATTGAAATTTCTTCCTTCTCATCCTTCAGAGAGTACTCCTATCAGATACCTGGCTCAGTCTGTGGTTATAACAAAGAAAATTCAGCTTTTCAGTTGAATTTCATATCCTTTGAATTTAATAAAAATCTGTCTTCTTCTCAGGTTAGGGAGTATATGTGTATGTATGTTTGTGATATACATATATATACACATGTGTGTATATACATATATACATACATAGAAAGAGAGAGAGTGTGGAGGGAGAGGAAGAGAGGAGGAAGGAGACTGTTGGGGAGAACGAAAGGTATTTATCTGTATGGATCTCAGGGAAGCAGATCCTAGTGAAGAGCTGCCTTTTACTCTGCATTCTGGAGGGGGGAGAATGTCTATCATTAATCTCACAGCAGAGCAATAGGGTTTGAAGAGAAAGAGAGCAAACATCTAACTCTCTAGTTCCATTTAATATCAGCAACATCCCATTCCAAACAGCCACAGGTTCATTACAATTGCTTCCCAGACACTCAGGAGGCCAAAGCAAGTGAAATGAATGAGACACACCTATTCATGATCACCTTTCACAGTGAAGGGAAAGCCAAAGAACCACTGAATTTTCCATCCATGTTTCTCATATTTGACAGGCAGAAATGGCCCATCTGAAGGGCCCCTCTGTGCACCTCCATGATTAGAGGAATGTGCATAGAGTTGTTGCAACCCAGGCCGAGGTGGAAAAATGGAATTGGGGAGGAGAAGAGCTATAAATCAGTGCACATGGACATAGACTGCAGCATCATAACATAACAGTGATCCAACACACCCAGCAAAGGGCTTCATCAAAATGTCTGCAAGTCCTCAGTTGTATAGACAGGAAGCTTTTCCCCATCACAAGTTAAGTCATTCTCATTCAGTCCACATATCCAATCAGCTCCCATGACTTCTAGTTTTTTTCTCCATAATATCTCTTGGATATATCTCTTTTTTTCTGCCCCAAGGCCTCCATGCTGCTCCAGGCCACCATGCCCCACATGCTTGGTCTATTGGCTCAGTCTTCTACTTGGTCTTCCTGTGTTGAGGCTCTGCCCTCTCCAAATCATCCTCTGAGTAACTGCCAAAAGGATCTTCCCAAATCATAGGTCTGACCATGGCACCACTGCATGCTTTAACTTCTGCTAGCTCCTTCTTACCTCTAGGAACAAATTTAAATTTCCTGTCTTGGAAAGTCCTTCCCTTCCCATATTTTCAGTCACATTTCACATTCCTGTCATCCATTACAAAAATCAGCTTCTTGTTGTCACTTATATATGATGCTTGATTTCCCATCTCCAAGCTTTTGCACCAGCTATCTCCCAAGCCTCCCTTAAGAATGCCAAGATTTCATCAAGATTTGGGTTCCACAGGAGATTTTCCCCCAAGACCTATACCTACTAGTGACTCCTCTTTGAAGTTAGCTTGAAAATCTATTAACAAAAAGGATGGAGAGTGCACTGCAGGCCTCTGGACACAGGATATATAAAGCGTACCTGTGAGGTAATGTCAGATCAGAGTCACCAGTAGGCAGACAGATTAGGAAAATGCCTCCCAAAGGAGGCTCAGTGCATATAAGGTTTAATAAATGTGTGTTGACCCATTGATGCCTCATGGCAATGGCTAAAAAGGTTTGCTCTTGATGGCTCTCCATGTAAGTCATGATGATTCACGTGACCATCTCAAGCCTCAAGGGGAAGTCACAGCTCCTGTTTCTCTAGAGCTTTCCAGGTAGCAAAGTCTCTCCCTTACATCAGCTCTTTGCAGTCATGACTACTTCCATTTACAGATTAAATAAAGGTCCATGAAGACAGATAATCTGCCTGAAGGCACTTGGCTTACTAGGGCCGGAAAGAAGACTCAGCATTTTATATTGTCATTGATGATTTTCTATAGATTTATCCCAACAAACGAAAGCACAGAATGAGAAGGTAGAAAGTGGTCACCTAGTCCAGCCAAGACTTGGAAAGAATCCATTCAATAATCGTGCTGATGAATGTTCAGCCTGGGCTTCTGCTATATGGAAGCATGTCGAGGAACATAGACGTAGAGACACATTGAGGGACTTCCCTAGCATCAGTCAGGGAGCTTTGATTTGCCTTTTAATACAATCTAGTCTTTGCCATTTTACCTACATATATATAGGCAAATATATATAATATATATTATAATTATATATAATAATAATATATTATATAATTTATGTTATAATATATAAAATATATTATAATTTTATATATATATATATTAGCCAGGGTGGAAAGAAGCTGGGAAGGGGAGCCAGGGGTGGAAGAGAAAAGAGCAACCGAGGGCCCAGTACAAGTTTACACTGACTCACGTTATGACTACTGGGTTCTAAAATTTATTTAGGAGGAAGAGGAAATTTCGTATTGCTGATTGAAAACAATACAACCTAATGTAAAAAAATAAAGTGGATTTCAGTAAGACATCTTTGGGTGCACAGTCTAATTTATGATATATATGTATATTTAGACTGATGATTCCTTTCCGTCAAAGGGAAAACACCAATGTTTGCCGCTGACCAAGCCCTCGCCGGCCGGCAGCTGATTACTGGACTATGAGGGAGAACGTCATAGAGGAAAGAGTGGGGAGGAAGGCATGAGTCTGAGTCCAGGCTCCATGGTATCCGGGGCGATGTCTGCCTCCCATCACAGAGACTAAAAGGGCATCCCTGGGCCCCAGGGCCCTCTTTGCTTCTCCTGAGAAGAATGATAACTCAGACCACAGGAAGGACACACCCTTGTACACAGGCATTTGACTAGGATTTTGTATTTTCTTTGTTTTAATTCATTCCCCCTCAATTGTATATCATCAAATAACAAAGAATTCATTACAATGTTAAGTTGGGGCAAGAGGGCTTTGAGAGCTTCTGTGGCTAAGGTGAGATAGAGAGCATCTTAGCGTTGTCTCCCACCTATCCGGGGCATTGTAGTGGACTCACTGCTCTGGACTTCTCTATCAAACCC